>NC_085846.1:69767899-70078732 GCF_035594765.1 Anolis carolinensis
TTCTGTAAACTTTAGTGCAGATTTTTTTTAAGATTTGAGTTAAATAATAGTGATTGCTTAATACACACCAAAGTACAAGAGTGGGATGAAAGAGACGCCTAAACACTCCGTCAAGGTTATATAGTAACATGCAAGGTATTAAGATATTTCCACTGCTTTTTGCATTCCCAGACAGAAAGTAAAAAAAAATAACATTTGTCAAACTGTCATATGTGGCTGGCTCTTCAATCTGATGTATCACAACTTGTGCAGCTGGCAGATCTGATACAGATCTTGAACATTTTATTAAACATCAGATTAAAATATATGTCCCTGTGAATCTGTTACAATATGACTTCTCCTTACTCCCACTTCGATGGAAATAATCTTGGAATGCCACTGGTGGAAAGTCTGAAAAGAGTCGAGATTCTTTAAAGAAAGATACATGAACCAGAGCAGCCAGCATCACTCTAGTACCTTTCTCACAAATAGTTCTGAATAGCTGCACAAAGATTATTTCCAGACAAATAGATCCACAAATAAACCCATATGTTGAAGGAAAAACATATGATGAAGTCCTTTCATATATCTACAGAGAACTATGCCCTATTGCAGGGGTCCTCAAACTTTTTAAGTGGAGGGCCGATTCACAGTCCCTCAGACTGTTGGGGGGCCGGACTAGGATGAAATAGTCCAAAATTAGGATTGTTGGTGTTGTGTGCCTTCAAGTCATTTCAACCCTAAGTCTAAAGTTTAGGACAAGGGCCAGGTCAATGACCTTGGAGGGCCACATCCGGCCTACGGGCCTTAGTTTGGGGACCCCGATCTAGATGGTCTCATAAGACCATCGGTAAGGAAAGGGACCTTCAAAGGTCGTCTAGATGATCTCATAAGGCCATCAGAAGACCATAGATAAGGAAAGGGACCCTCAAAGACCATCCAGATGGTTTCATAAGACCATAGGTATGGAAAGGGGCCCCCAAAGGCCATCTAGACAATCTCATAAAACCACAGGTAAGGAAAGGGACCCTCAAAGGCCATCTAGAAGGTCTTATAGGACCATAGTTAAGGAAAGTGACCTCCAAAAGCCCCCTAGATGGTCTCATAAGGCCGTAGCTAAGCAAAGAGACCTTCAAAGACCATCTAGACGATCTCATAAGACCATAGGTAAGCAAAGAGACCTCTAAAGACCAGGTAGATTTAGGTCAACTCTAAGTCTAAAGTTTAGGACAGGGTCCAGGTCAATGACCTTGGAGGGCCGCATCCGGCCCACAGGCCTTAGTTTGGGGACCCCTGCCCTATTGTATTTGATGGGATTCCCTCTGAAGGGGGAGTGTGTAGAATTGGAGTCTTAAAGACGTCCTCAGTTACTGTAAGGCTCAAAATATCTTCTGCACTTTTTACAATTCTTGTTCAGTGAAATATTAAGAAAAGACCTTATATATGCATTCATCAAAAAATCAACCTTTGATCAACATATCTACGGTTCAACGTGGGTACATTACTTTAACCCTTATGAAAAAAGGAATCCATCCCTTCTCTAAGTAGAGTGGCAAAAGGCAAGTGCTTAGTCCATTCCATGAAAAACTAAAAGAAGCACTATCCCTACTTTCTTCACCTTGGCATTTTAAAATTCCTGTTAAGGAAATTACAATGGTGGTCAGGGGTGGTTTGTCCTCTGAGTCAACGCTGGTTTTTCCCAGTGTTTCTTCTTTTTCCCTTCTTTGTTAATTTGTGCTCAACTTATCAATGTGTCATACCAAAATCCATAAATTTGGCCCCAAATGTCCAAATATGGTAGTAGGGGGAAACACTTTTCAAAAAGAATTAAAAATAGGAGATATTTTTGTTTGTCCCTTCTTACACACATCCTTGCCCAGAACTTTGTTGTGAAATGGCTGAATGGCATACATAAAGTTTTGTCTTTCATGCAAAAAAAGACAATACCCCTATTTATGCAGGCCAGAATCCCATTGGCTTTTTTAGCTGCCGCATCACATTGTTGGCTCATGTTTAACTTGTTGTCCACGAGGACTCCAAGACCTTTTTCGCACACAGACCTTGGAGTCCTCGTGGACAACAAGTTAAACATGAGCCAACAATGTGATGCGGCAACTAAAAAAGCCACCAGGATTCTGTCCTGCATCAATAGGGGTATAGCGTCTAGATCCAGGGAAGTCATGCTCCCCCTCTATTCTGCCTTGGTCAGGCCACACCTGGAATACTGTGTCCAATTTTGGGCACCACAGTTGAAGGGAGATGTTGACAAGCTGGAAAGCGTCCAGAGGAGGGTGACTAAAATGATTAAGGGTCTGGAGAACAAGCCCTATGAGGAGCGGCTTAAAGAGCTGGGCATGTTTAGCCTGAGAGGCTGAGAGGAGACATGATAGCCATGTACAAATATGTGAGGGGAAGTCATAGGGAGGAGGGAGCAAGCTTGTTTTCTGCTGCCCTGCAGACTAGGACACGGAACAATGGCTTCAAACTACAGGAAAGGAGATTCCACCTGAACATCAGGAAGAACTTCCTCACTGTGAGAGCTGTTTGACAGTGGAACTCTCTCCCTCGGGCCGTGGTGGAGGCTCCTTCTTTGGAGGCTTTTAAGTAGAGGCTGGATGGCCATATGTCAGGGGTGCTTTGAATGTGATTTCCTGCTTCTTAGCGGGGGGTTGGACTGGATGGCCCATGAGGTCTCTTCCAACTGTACTATTCTATGATTCTATAAAAAATATCTCTGTGATGGCCTACAGACTTCATGGCTTCCCATGTTTTTTAAAAAGCCCATGGAGCATTTTCTGGTCAGGTCTACTGGGGAGAACTGAGAGTGAGAAGGAAATGTGGAACAGAATCAGGAGGACTCACACATAACACTCCAGCCTTGTTTTATTGGTGGTGTGTGCCTTTGAGTCGTTTCTGTTCTGTGGTGACTCTATGGTGGCAGTGTAAGGGGTCATACAATCCAGATGATCAAAGCAGATAATCCATATTATCTGCTTTGAACTGGATTATATGAATCTACATTGTTATATAATTCAGTTCAAAGCAGATAATCCGAATGTTATATGACACTGTAGAAGGAGCCTAAGACTGAACTCTAAGGGTGTGATAATCTCAAATTGAACCACCATGATTAGGGGCTTATAAGACACTAGCTGTGCCCGGCCACACGTTGAGGGCTTTTTTTAGGTGGTTCCGTGTCTTAGAGGGGGGGATCCTTTGTTGGGAGGTGTTAGGTGGCCCTGATTGTTTCCTGGATGGAATTCCTTTGTTTTCAGAGTATTGCTCTTTATTTTGTGTTTTGAGATGAAAGAGTGATGGGTTTGGACCTTCAAAGAGTGGGTGTTTCCCTGTTTGAGGGGAGGGGAATCCTTTGTTGAGCGTAAAAATGTAAAGACGTGGATGAGGGGTTGTGTTGTCAATTTTCTAGGTTGGGGGGCCTTTAGTTTTGTTGTTTTGCCCAGTGGAGTGACACCATTATCCTTTTATATATATATATATAGATAGGGAGACTCTATTCACACAAACACACACTTGCTGATTTACCTGGAGAAACCTGGGTGATTTGTCGAGACACTTCCTCTACAGTAGTGCATATCACCTGAAGTATATTTTGGGAGATCCCTTGCAGACCCGCAAACTCTTCCACACTATATACATGCATTTCATCTGGATCACTAGCGATTTCTTGAAGTTCAGAGAAAACTGCATCTTTGATGCCTACAGCATAAATCATAATGCCTGCGCTCTTGACTTCCTCTGCTGGTTCACGAATATTATCTTGGGCTTGCCCATCTGTTATTACAATGGCAATTTGGGGAACACCTTCATCACGTCGACTTCCAGCTTTTTCACTGAATTGGTGATCCAGCATGAATTTCAAACTCTTCCCAGTTTTGGTGCCTCCTCCTTTGTAGCGTAGAGCCTGTATCTTTTCTAGAATGTCATTTTTGTGCCAGAAAGTGTTCAAAAAGAACTCATTGTGGGGCGCATCACTGTACTGTATTAGCCCTATTCGTACTTTATTCTCTCCAACATCAAAACTGTCAACTAGGGTGTACAGGAAATCTTGAATGGTTTTGAAGTTCTTCACTCCTATGCTCCAGGATCCATCCACCAGGAACACAAGGTCTGCGATGGAAGCTTCTCTACAATCTGAAAAAAAGAAAATACATTATTCCATGTTTCCAAGGTATTGATAAAGTTCAGAGTATACAAAAAGGAATACCTATTCAAGTAACACATAACTCATGGAATGTACTGTTACTCATTGTGATATCATGGTTATGGCCACTGACTCAAATAGCTTTTGCACAGATTTAGTCAAATGTATGAGGAATATGTTTATAAAGGGCTGTTGGCAGAGAAAACTAGATTGAACCACCATGATTAGAGGAAATATACGTCTGAACATGAAGTACTGGGGATAAAAAAATAGAAAACTGTTTCCTTCATGATTATGTACTGTCTTCAGGCCTTGGAAAAATTACTTTACGGAATTCCAGTTTCTAGAATCCCTCAGCCTGAACGGCAACTGGCCATGTTGGAAAAATCTAGACATTGTAATCCAAAAACGTAATGGAATTTTTAAACCTTTTCTAACTTTTTCCCCCACAGATTTTATTAAAATGTTCTCTCTAAGAATCTTAGGTCTTTCAGCATGACTCTGTGGACAACTTTAAGACAACATTGATCATACAGTTGCATTGGAGGACAAGAAATTTCTAGAGAAGGCATTTTAATCAAATCCATGAATGGGTTGCTGTGTGTTTTCCAGGCTGAATGATTAAATCCACAAAAGTCAAATCTTCAAATGTGGAGCCCTGACTGTATCTATTATTTCATTGTAATCAGTGAAAAAAAATTGAATGGCAAACAAAGTTCACTCAAAGTTGAAAGATAATTATTATTTTCTTTCCCAGCACTTTCCCCATAAGATTCTAAGTATTAATCAGCACTTATTGTTTTGCTGAATATTGTATTTGCTTCTCCATTATTGTTACCAAGCAAGCAGTATTATTTATCTGAGACAGTAATATCCCAATTGTTATGTAGAGGTGCATCTGCACGACAGAATTAATACATTTTAACAATATTTAACTGTATTGTCAAAGGTTGTCACGACTAAAACCACTAAAGTGTTGTGTTGTTTCTGGGCTGTATGGCCATGTTCTAGCAGCAACAAACAATTCAAAGGGAACAAAAGCCAGGCTAATTGCACCCTTCATATTAGTTCAACAGGCAATGGTTCTTTCCTCCCACCCTGGACATTCCACTGGTATATATACTCCACTTACTTGACTACCATCAGATCCTCTGAAGATGCCAGCCACAGATGCAGGCAAAACGTCATCTGTGTCAGGAGGAAATGATGCTAGAACACAACCTTACAGCCCAGAAACCACACAACACTCCAATATTTTAGCTATTATTGTTAATGTAGGATTTGTGTATTGATAGTGTTTAAATGCAATTTGTGTCTTGGTTTGTATTGCATACTGATTGCATCATCCAGAGTGTAACATAGTCTGGAAAGAGTTAATTACTGAGAAGCTGTGATGACCTTGATGTGTGGCTGGAACTGGGGAGTGTCCAGACACAAGTGTGTATGCTTTTCTGATTGCATCTGTTCAGTTCAGTTCTGTTCTGCTGTCTGCCTAGAGTGAAAGTCCTGTGTTTGTCTGCAAGTCTGTTTGTCTTGTACAGTAAAACTTGTATATAGTTTTACCAAAGTCTCTGGATGTCTCTTTGTGCTGCGTTCCTCTGACCCCATCCAACTGCTGCTGCGCTGCGTAAATTACTCTGACAATTATGACTCAATGATATGGAACTGTAGTTCTACAAAGTCTTTAGCCATCTCTGCCAAAGAGTAGTAGTACCTTACCAAGCCACTTATTGCATGATTCCATAACATTGTTTCTACAATGTAGAATAGATGCACCTTTCAGCTTCCACTATTCCTCACCATGTTGGCTGGATATAATGAGAGTTGAAATCCAACTCCATCTGTGCCCTCAGGTGGAAATCCCTTGTGTTGTAGAAAAATTGCTTTTCATTTTTATAACACAGCTATGAAATTTATGAGGATTGAGAAAAGGGAAAAAAACACCATTCAAATCTAGGTCTCCTTAATTTTGGAATAAATTCTGACACAGCTCCTGTTGTTTTAACAGCCTTCTGGCAGCAGATTCAATGGTTGAGGTCTGTTCTGACATGGAATGCAGTGACAGAAGTCAGATGTAAAGAAATCTGACTTATTAGTGGGTGAAAATAATACGTATTCTGATCTAAATGAAGAACCATCATGCCACTTTCAGAGAAGATAAATTATGTTCATTTCTAGTGGCAACTGGCTTCCATGATAGTACTCTCTTTTCAAGATAGAGTTCAGTACCTTGTATGTTTGTGTGTGTACCTTCAAGTCATCTCTCAACTGAGGGTGACCCCACGAATATCATGTTGTATAGGTCCTTGAATTGAAATCCGGAGTGGATTTACTACCATCCCTTGGCATGGAAGCTACAGCTACCAGCTGTCAATACTCACTACCTATCACCATTTCCTCTTGGAGACAACAAGAGTCTTGTAGTGGATCTGACTAGGTTTCAAAGAACTATAGATATTACATTACCAGTAGTTTGGGCACTGGTGGTACACAAAGTCGTTAAGCACACAAGAACAATAAACTGGTTCCAATAATCCATCCTGAGGACATTCCTGGAAAAATAAAGAATACTAATTATTTACACCACAAAATATCACTACCTGTATTATTATGCATTTAATTGTGGTCTAAATGACCAAGTGTTTCCTCAACATTATGGACTTCAATTTGTGGGGGGGGGGGGGGGGAAGATGACTCAAATGGATCAAACTGGTTGGTCATGTTTCACCAAGACATCACTAGATCTTTAAATAGTAGGTCCCTCCCTCCCAAGAATATGCTAATTGAGCCAAAAGGAGAGGCGGGCAAAATTATTATTATTATTATTATTATTATTATTATTATTATTATTATTATTATTTTATTGTATGGCACAGCAAACAAGATAGATATGCTGGATTTCGTTCCACAAAATCACAAGGCGAACACTTCCCAAGTGTCTAGGACTGTGTGATGTATTTTCGGATGATGCGTGCAGATCCCAGCAGGGTGGCCTTTTGCAGTTGGCAGATCGTAATTTTGTCAATGCCTATTGTTTCCAAATGCCGGCTGAGATCTTTTGGCACGGCACCCAACGTGCCGATCTCCACCGGGACCACCTGCACTGGTTTCTGCCAGAGTCTTTGAAGTTCAATCTTGAGGTCCTGATAGCGGCTGAGTTTTTCCTGTTGTTTTTCGACAATGCGACTGTCACCTGGGATGGCAACATCAATGACCCAAACCTTTTCTTTTCCACAACTGTGATGTCTGGTGTGTTGTGTTCCAGAACTTTGTCAGTCTGGATTCGGAAGTCCCACAGTATCTTTGCGTGCTCATTTTCCAATACTTTTGCAGGTTTGTGATCCCACCAGTTCTTTACTGCTGGGAGGTGGTACTTGAGGCATAAGTTCCAATGAATCATTTGGGCCACATAGTTGTGCCTCTGTTTGTAGTCTGTCTGTGCAATTTTCTTACAGCAGTTGAGGATATGATCAATGGTTTCGTCAGTTTCCTTGCAGAGTCTGCATTTTGGGTCATCAGCTGATTTTTCGATCTTGGCCTTAATTGCATTTGTTCTGATGGCTTGCTTCTGGGCTGCAAGGCTCAGGCCTTCTGTTTCCTTCTTCAGGGTCCCATTCGTGAGCCATAGCCAGGTCTTCTCCTTATCAGCTTTTCCTTCAATTTTGTCAAGGAACTTTCCATGCAATGTTTTGTTGTGCCAGCTGTCAGCTCTAGTTTGTAGTGCGGTTTTCTTGTACTGATTTTTTGTCTGCTGTGCTTTGAGGAGTTTCTGATTTTTGACTTCAAAAATTTTGACATTATTATTATTATTGTTATTATTATTATTATTATTGGGGTGGTATAAAATAAAACAGGTTCATTAGGCTATAAATTTCATTATTCCTCATCAGATTGGCTAGGGACGATGAGAATCATCCTACTGAAGTTACTGTAAAGAGAAATAGAGAAAGAAATGAATCCACTCTGAGTTGTACTCTGAATTTTAAAGGAGCTATTCAAGGTGTTGAACACTGACCTCAAAACAGGGTAAGCATGTTAGATAGCTTCCTTAATGTTCAGAATCATGATGGCCATGTATAATTATGTGAGGTGAAGTCATGGAGAGGAGGGATCAAGCTTGTTTTCTGCTGTCCTGGAGACTAGGATGCAGAACAATGGCTTCAAACTACAGGAAAGGATATTCCACCTGAACATTAGGAAGAACTTCCTCACAGTGAGAGCTGTTCAGCAGTAGAACTCTCTTACCCGGACTGAAGTGGAGGCTCCTTCTTTATAGGCTTTTAAGCAGAGGCTGGATGGCCATTTGTCAGGGGCACTTTGAATGCAATTTCCCTGCTTCTTGGCAGGGGGTTGAACTGGATAGTCCATGAGTTCTCTTCCAACTCTGTGATTCTATGATTCTAATGAGCAAATTCAACACTCATCGATATGAGAATACAGATATTTCCTGTATGACCTAATGCTGCAGGACCAAGGAGATTGAATAATAATCCTGCTTACTATGTCTGATACTGTATAATCTTAAAGTTTGTCACAAACTATAGTTAGTGAGAGGCCAGTGAAACAGAGTAGCAAAACATGGTTTGGGCCTGAATAGCAAACCACAATTTGTGCTGACCAACTATAGCTATAGCCATTGCTCCATCTCAAATAGTTGGTGTACCAGGAAGATGGAAGTGGATGTATGAGACTGTGGGCTAATAGAGAAAAAGGAATGCAAACAAATTCCTCTAAAACACGTTTATATGGATGGAAGCTCAAAGCATAGCATGGGTGCTTTAACTATGGCTACTATACACCATGGTTTAACATATTGTCTAAAATAAGCCACTGTAAAAAATTAGCAGAGTTATAGGAACTGCTTTTATCCTTGTGCACCGACAGAGCAGCTGGAGAAGATCAATATTTATAGCAAGTATTTACAACATTTCATAACAAGGCATCAGCATTTTCTGAATAATTATGACAAATAAAACCTTGCTGATAAGATAAACATTGCTTTTGAGAAACCATATGATTATAATCTACCTCAAAAATGTAAATTTTTAATGAAAGCTATAAAGTCCAGCAGCTGTAGACCTCACTGGACTTACCATACAGTCAAGTGGAATTAATGGATTTCAGGTGACCTTCTGGAACAATTTGTTACTTATCTGTGCTGAAATTTTCTGTTCTTAGTGAAAACCAAACAGAGAAACCATTTCCAAAGAAGACAGGGTCAAGGAAAGGTTAGCCCTTGACTTATAACTCTTGCAGGAATCCCTTTTTCATATTCAAAAGCTGCAATGCCTTGTCTGGAGAACTGAAAGGTCTATAGCATTATCTAAATCTAATCTAAATCTAAATCCATTAAAAAAGCAAAAACCCCTATGTGTGTATGTGGCATGGATGTCTGCTCATACAGACAACCTCCAGCCTCCACAAACAGGCTATACTGTCCAGGCTTAAAAATCTAGCAAGTCACTCTTTTCCACTGACTTTATGGTTATAGCGAGTGCCATGAAAATGCAGCCCAAACCCTGCCAATGTTCTTCCCAAACACTACAGCCCACCACCCAAGGAATGCTTTCATTTGGGGACAATTTACTCCTAGATTTTGCTTTTTCTTCCACCACAGGCAGGCATCCCAGGGTTCTCCATTGCTGTTGAATTTGCATGGCCCCGCCCACTGCCCTTTCCTTTCCAATCTCTCTGCACAACAAACAGAGCAGAACTGAGCTGCAACTAAACTTACTGGAGGAGTTTAGGGATTGACTCCACATGCTGGAAATTGTAGTTCACCCTGCATCAAGTCAGAGCACTGTCACTCCTACTGGGGAATATAGAGGAGTTGTAGTTCACCTACACCCAGAACGCTATGAACCCAAATAATGATGGCTCTCGGCCAAACTTGCCATGCAGACCCGATATGCCCAGATTTGACTACTGGTGGGTTTGGAGGGGAACTGCACTGGAAATTGAGGAGGAGTAGGTACTTGGATTTATAGTTCACCTGCAATGAATGAGCATCACACTTGGCACAGAGAGCCCCCATAACCAATACAACCTATTGGACAAGTTTAGGAAAAAGGGAGTTATAGTTCACCTGCAACCAGATAAACACTGACCCCCACCGACAATGCACTAGGACCACACTTCACACAGAGAAGCCTCATGACCTACTGAACATATTGTAGGTATTTCTGGGAAGAGGCCTTGATTTTGGGAGTGGTAGTTCACCTCCATCCAAAGACCACTGAACCCAGCCAATGACGGATCTAGACTTGGCACACAGACTGAATATTGCCTGCTGTGAATACTGATAGCTATTTCGGGACAATTACCCCAGGAATCTGAAAATTGCAGTAGTTCACCCCCATCCACAGAGTACTGCACCACACGATTCTGGGAATTGTAGTTCACCCACTCCAAACAGAATACATAACATTAAAAGACAAATAATACCATTATCAAATGACCCGGGCATCGCCGGGTCCCCAAGCTAGTACTTTATATAATTCAAAGGAAAATGAGAGAGGGCTTTGGAAAGCAAAAAGGTGGCAAGAAAGGTATGTCCAGAGAGACTGTGTTAGCTAAAGCCTAGCAACCTGCAGGACTAGCGAAACCTGATCCTAAGAGGAAAAATGTTGGAAGATACATTGAATGAACACACCATTGTGAATCAATTTGTTTTATCTGTTTATCTGGTCCTATCATTAAGTTTTGTAGTGTACTTTGCAAGTTTGAGTATCATGAAAGTGCAACAAATTCTTAATTATACCCTTTGATATAATTGTATTATTCCAATCAAATTTGGACCTCATCACACTGAGGTATTTGTGAGACATCTTCTGTCTCAAATGGCAAGATAACTGTCATGTATCATGTTCCGCAATTGATGGTGCTTGGTGGTGTCAGGTCTAGCAGTTGGTGATGGAAGGGATTAATGTAAGTCTTAAGTTTAAAGCTCTGAGTAATCTGTAAGTAAGAATTACAGGTGAAGGTAATTAAGGGTGGAAGCATACAAGAGATAAGTTGCAGTTGGGTTTTGCAGGTTATAAGAAACTAGCCTGCAGACTGATCTTCGGGTGAAAAGTATTTGTCCTATTTGGCTGTGGATGCTGCTGGTTTTTCCCTCAGGTTTGTGGATTTTCAGTATCCTGACCTGTCTCCTGAACTCTTGGAGCCCTGGAACCTTGAATCTCTGGACTGACTATTGACTACAATATAGACTTTGATCATTGAACTCTTGGCATTTGACTATTAGACTGGACATTTGACTACGGTGTTTGTCTGAACCTGCATCGGCATTTGCTATCTTTCTTTGTTTTATATTCTTGGCTGAGTACTATCTTTATGTTTTGTATTTGGACTATGAAAACAGTCAGACAGTAAGTGCTGCTTTAATTAAACTGTTTGACACAAGCTAGGTGTTCGTTTTGGTTCACTTCTGCCTGCGTACGGGCAGAGCCCTGGCATCGTGACAATAACAGGGCTAGCTTTGGATTCTACAAACGTTGACCAAGCAGAGTCATGTCTAGTTATTAAATTTAATTAGTCATTTCTACACTCTCACAATAAGCATTGCCAACTAACACATTTACTGAAAATCTATATATATAAAAGGGTAATGAAATTTCGGCCTAGGACAAAACAACAAAACTACACATCCCAGAAACACTAAACTTGGCAGCACAACCCCTCATCCATGCCTCTACGTTCATACAACAAAAAGAAAAGAAAAATAAAGTCCTAATTAGAGGGAGAGGAATAATTGTTTTTATCCAATTGCTGACAGTTAGAAAGCTAAGCTCCGCCCACTTGGTCTCCTATCAACCCACTCAGCCCAGGGGACAGGCAGAGTTAGGCCTCACTTAGGCCTCTTCCACACTGCCTATAAAATACAGATTATCAGATTTTAACTGGATTATATGGTAGTGTAGACTCAAGGCCCTTCCACACAGCTATATAACCCATTTATAATGGACTTAATGTCAGGGGAAAACCTTTACCCTTTACCTTAACTACCACCAATTCCTCAATACTTTATTTCCCATACCACCATACTTCGCCACAGCAACGTGTGGCTGGGCATAGCTAGTGCTTTATAAAGTGCTACACATTCATAGCATTATCTTATAGCATCCTGGGAATTGGTGTTTGGGGAGGAACACAGTAGTGCTGCCATTTTCACAGGGGTTAAAGGTGCAAAACCCCTATGAAAGGGGAGGGCAGTAAATTAAAAAAAAACCCCTATTTTTAAAACCTACCTCTCTAGGCATCCCCAGGTCCTCCACTGGAACTCTATGATTAGCTTCCACTGGATGTTGACCATAGAACGGTGCTGAAAGACTCAGATATTCCCAGAGAGTTGTTCTTTCTAAGAATCTCTAAGTCCTCTAGCACAACTTTATGGTCAACCTTGGAAGGAAGTTTACCATAGAGTCCCAGTGGAAGACCTAGAGATTCCTAGAGAGACCATATAATCAAATCTGCAAAAGTTAAAACAACAAATTAAAATGCCAACTGTTTAGAATTATTGGCCAAAAAACTGTAATGCGGTGGTTCTCAACCTGTGGGTCCCCAGATGTTTTGGCCTTCAACTCCCAGAAATCCTAACAGCTGGTAAACTCGCTGGGATTTCTGGGAGTTGTGGGCCAAAACATCTGGGGACCCACAGGTTGAAAACCACTGCTCTAGTGCCTCGCAAATTTGAAATTCTAGGATTTCATAGGATTCAACAGTTTTAATTAAAATGGAAGCACAGCACTATAATTGTATATTGTAAAAGACCACTCATTAAACCTCATCAGGAGAAAGGGGTGACTAATTCGGTACAAATTTAATTTAATTTATTTCAATCCAAGCTATAGTCAAGCAACATGGCAACATCCTGATAGAAGTAGGAATTCAGCCTATCTTTCTGGCTCATTGCTCTCCCATGTTAAGCGCACCAGATTGGAACTTAACACTCTTTCTTAGGAAATCATTCTTTAGTTTAAAGCTAACCCCATTTGGTTTGATTCCAATCAGACAATCTACAGCACTGAATTACATTTGATAAATGTGGCATTTCTGGACAGCTTTCAGAGCAACAAAGCCACAGAACAAACATTGGGACAGCGGGATGTAATCATCTAGTTTAGAAAAATAACCTGAATTAGTAGCTCTATTTCCTGTGGATAGAAAGTTTAGGACCACACAAGTAAGTCAACATTATATATAAGCCAACATCCAGATTTCAGAACAGATTTCAGTGCATTGAAAAAGAAAGAAGATGAGTTAGTCATGAAAAATTCACCAAGTGAAGTGAATGGAAATCCCATTTCTGTTACAATTGTTATTTAAGAGAAGCCAGTTATTGTTCAAAAAATTGTTACCACGTGGCATTTTGGTGTCCTAAAGTTCATTAAAATTAAATAATAATAATAATAATAATCATCATCATCATCTTTATTTATATCCCAACCCATCTCCCCAGAAGGACTCGGGGAGACTTACAACATACAGAAATACAATGAATAATATGCGCAAAATAAATAAGGTAGATAATAACATGACATTGTTTGAGATAACCATTTGAATCCCCCACAAAAGAGTGAGGGCATATAACACTAACTCTATTGGTTTGGTGGATTGCTGTGTTAATATTTTTGATCAATACCACCAAATTATGAAATTATTAAAGGTATTTGGTATTTCTAAATGCATTTTTGTCTCACAAATCTCCCATTTTAAAAAGGAGAAACATAAGATTTCTATTAGAAAAGAAGACTGTAAAGATTTTATTTCAGGGTTAATTTATGTTAAAGTACCATGAAGTAAAATGTGAGACTTTAATATTTCAATAAGGATCTGGAAAAACTGCCTATGAGTATTCCTTTTTAAGAAAGCTCTTTAACATTCATGGGGTCACCATAAATCAAGGTATATACATACAGAGATCATTTAAGTCAGGGGTCCCCAAACTAAGACCCGGGGCCGGATGCAGCCCTCCGAGGTCATTTACCTGGCCCCTGCCCTCAGTTTTATAATAGAATATATTGTATATACATATAATATTGATGATAATATAATGTAATACAATATAACACTAAAAATAATATCATATAATAATATTAATTATATATTCTATATTACATATAATATTACTAATAATAGTATAGTGGTATAGTTCAATATAGTAATATATAATGCTAATATTGTGCTATGCTAATAATATAATATATTGTATGTACATATAATGTGTAAGCCACTCGAGTCCCCTTTGGTTTTTTTTTTGGTTTTTTTTGTGTCAGTAGCAACCTGAGTTGCTTCTGGAGTGAGAGAATTGGCTGTCTGCAAGGACATTGCCCAGGGGACGCCTGGATGTTTTGATGTTTTACCATCCTTATGGGAGGCTTCTCTCATGTCCCCGCATGGAGCTGGAGCTGATAGAGGGAGCTCATCCGCGTTCTCCCCGGGTGGGATTCAAACCTGGCAGCCTTCAGGTCAGCAACCCAACCTTCAAGTCACAAGGTTTTTATCCCCTAGGCCATCAGAGGCTCCCCCCTTTGGGGTGAGAAGGGTGTGATACAAATGTAGTAAATAAATGCAATAAATAAATAAATTTTAGACTTAGGCTCACTCAAAGTCTGAAATGACTTGAAGGCACACAACAACAACAACAACAACAATCATAATTAACTTGACTATCTCATTGGCTAGAAGCAGGACCACACTTCCCATTGAAATCCTGATAAATGTATGTAGGTTAAAATTGTTTTTATTTTTAAATTTGCACTACAAATAAGACATGTGCAGTGTGCATCGGAATTTGTTTGGTTTTTTTTTTTCAAATGATAATCCGGCCCCTCAACAGTCTGAAGGCTTGTGGACCGGCCCTTGGCTTAAAAAGTTTGAGGACCCCTGATTTAAGTTCTCACAAAGTCATATTAATATAACGTTGCCGGAGAGCTTCTCTATAGAAATTATCACCCAAAAATGATGTCAAATGATAAATGTTATTTCACGTGGTCCAAAATAATATTCAAAAATATGTAATGTTCATATCATCAATTCCTATAAGTAACAGAAACATACACTGTATCATTCATGTGTCACAACACTGAACCTAGGATGCTTGCAACACAGCCCCATGCCACCCATTACACGATAAAGGCTGACTTCTAGTGGGACTCCATCACTAAGCTAGGATGCAAGCATCCTACGATGGTTGGCTCAGAACATGGGAGGCCTCCCATGTTCCATAAGGGTAAGGTTCCTAGTAAATCTATTCTTGAGTTTTATTATTTCCAACTGTAGATAAGAGATATCTACAGATATTAAATCTTCCTCAGCTATTAACATATAGAATAGTTGCTATCATGGAAAAAGTTCAGGGTTAGATTTCTTCCTGACAATATATATTTCTGTATTTAATTGTGTGTTGGTGGGGCATAGGGATTGTCCACAGATAAGCAGCTATGTACCTATGCAAACTGGAGTAATACATGCATTCATTTCTTGAATGGTTTACTAATTCAGTAATACAGACCTCATATAGACCACAGTGATCTTATTCCTTTTCTTAAAATAATCTTTTAGGTAAAAGTAAAGGTTTTCCCCTGACATTAAGTCCAATCGTGTACGACTCTGCGGGTTGGTGCTCATCTCCATTTCTAAGCCAAAGAGCCGGCATTGTCCAAAGACACCTCCAAGATCCTGTGGCCAGCATGACTGCATGGAGCGCTGTTGCCTTCCCGCCAGAGCGGTACCTATTGATCTATTCACATTTGCATGTTTTCAGACTGCTAGGTTGGCAGAAGCTGGGATTAACAGCGGAAGCTCTCCCTGAGGATTCGAACCGCTGATCTTTTGGTCAGCAAGTTTAGCAGCTCAGCGGTTTAACCCGCTGTGCCACCGGGTTATGCACATGGAAATCAAGAGCTTCAAAGTATGTATTTAATCACAAATTGAGCAATAGTAATTCATTTCCCTTTCTCATAAATGAAAGTTTAACTACCATATATATTCATCAGTTGACATCATGTATAAGTCAAAAACACATTTGGGGCCAAAATTGTAGATTTTGATATGATCACAGGTAGGGCATTCTGCAGAGAGGGGAAAGCAGCAATATCACCTGAAGAGGTCAACCACTTCTACCTTCTATCCCCATTTTTCCACCCAGGTATTAAAAAAAAAAAAGCAAGCACCATGGCAGAAAGAGAAGGCTGATGTACTTTTCAGGTTGCTTGACCAAAAATAAGATTACACCCCCTTGGGCTATTGAACTCACAAAAGGCAAGGCCAAGTTGAAAACATTTCATGATATTTTTTTAAAAAAAAACACTCATAAACTACCATAAATTCCCATATAGGTGATGTTTGGGAGCCAAAGACACAAATTTATATATGACCCATGGATAAGTCTAGGGGCATTCCATGGAGAGGGGAAAGCACCAGTGTTTCCCAAACCTACATATATACTTTCTTTTATAAACATATTGCTCCTCTTGAAAGTCTAGTTGATTCCTCCCAAATGGGCTCCTGCAGCAAGAAATTAGAGGATATGTTCCTCCTTTATTTGCAGTCCATGCTCTTGCAATTTGTTTCTGATCCTATTTGTAATAATCTGATAGATATACAGAAAGTTAAATTTATTTAACTGTTCCGATAAGTACAGTAGAGTCTCACTTATCCAAGCCTCGCTTATCCAACGTTCTGGATTATCCAACACATTTTTGTAGTCAATGTTTTCAATACGCCGTGATATTTTAGTGCTAAATTCGTAAATACAGTAATTACTACATAGCATTACTGTGTATTGAACTTCTTTTTCTGTAAAATTTGTTGTATAACATGATGTTTTGGTGCTTAATTTGTAAAATCATAACCTAATTTGATGTTTAATAGGCTTTTCCTTAATCTCTCCTTATTATCCAACATATTCGCTTATCCAACGTTCTGCCGGCCCGTTTACGTTGGATAAGCGAGACTCTACTGTACTTTTAACTGGGCAGTTAAATAAATGTGCATGTGTAATTATCTAATTGACATCTATGGGACCTGAAGGATTTAGTTTTAGCTGAATCATACCCAGTGCAGTTGGACCAATGGAAAATATGGTCTCCAATAGCAGTGTGATTGTTACACTGTGTATTCTGTCTTCTCGCAATACTAAGGTCAACCATGCCCAGAGATTGCAATGCTCATCCTCACTGGGCTGAGTGAGGCAGTTGCCTCTGATGGAAATATTATGGGGATCATCCCACCCCAGTTTTTGGTGACGGTCTCCCACCTGTTCTCCTCTGCTGAATGAAAGAGATATAGCTTTTACTTATTTGGATCATCAGCAATTTTGCTGCCTTCTGTGACTTATAAGAAGCGCTGCTTGAATATCAAGAAAAACTGGGTACTAGAAATAAAACCATACAAAAGTTGACTGGTACAACCTGGGGATCACAACCAGACACAGTGAAAACACCAGCACTTGTGGTTTGCTACTCTGCTGGTGAATACACATGCCCAGTGTAGAATACATCTCACCACATTAAAACGGTGGATGTGGCTCTTAATGAGACTTGCCACATTATCACATGATGTCTATGCCCTGCGCCACTGGAGAAATCATACTGTTTAGCCAGTATTGCACCACCTGACATCCATCGGGAAGTAGCAATCAGTAATGAAAGGACCAAGGCATTGACATCTCCAGCCCATCTTCTGTTTGGATATCAGCCAGCATGCCAAAGCCTTAAATCAAGAAACAGCTTCCTATGATCTACAGAGATACTTGCAGGAACACCTCAGCAAGCGAGAGTCCAAAAGTGGCAGGCTAAAACCTGGAACCTCAATCAGTGGCTGAGACTCCCTTCTGGGCACATAGAAGACTGGATGACTTGGAAGGTGCTGAACAGACTGCGCTCTGGCACCATGAGATGCAGAGCTAACCTTAAGAAATGGGGCTACACATTGGAGTCCACGACATGTGAGTATGGAGAAGAGTAAACCACAAACCACTTACTACAATGCAATCTGAGCCCTGCCACATGCACAATAGAGGACCTTCTTACAGCAACACCAGAGGCACTCGAAGTGACCAGCTTCTGGTCAAAGGCAATTTAGTACAATGCCAAGTTTTTAATTTTGCTTGTGGTTTTTCTATACATTATAACTGTATTCTCAATGTGCTTCTAACACAATAAAGAAATAAATAACCAGTACTGAAGTTAAAGTCAGCTACCAATCCAGTTTTGGGAAGAAAAGGGTTGCTATCACTTTGCCTCAGGCAGTAGAGTGTATTGGGACAGCCCTGCAAATGCCACATCAGAGAATTCATTTCCTATCTTAATTGTAAGCATTTCTCATTCCCAGGGTCAATACAACAATATTCCAAATCTTTTGGCGTGCTATAAAGCTGAATTGTATAACTTACTAATAAAAATGGAGGAGAAAAAAAACATTCTTAGTCAGCATCATTTCAAAACAGATTTGCTTTGTATAATAGAGTATTTGAATTAGCAATTTTCTATGTGTAATCACCGAAAATACTCCCTGCTTTTACAAGTATAAACAGCCACTATTAAAAACAGTAATTTTCACATAATACATTTAAAGGAGACCTTTATGGTACAGCTGGTTTAAACCACTGAGCTGCTGAACTTGCTGAACTGAAGGTCCAGCGATTTGAATCCGGAGAGTAGGGTGAGCTCCCGCACTTAGCCCCAGTTTCTGCCAACGTAGCAGTTCGAAAATCCTACTTTTAATCCTGCTTGCATCCTACTTTTAAGTGTTGGATTTTACAGTGTTTTGTATAGATGTTTGTTTGATGTTGTTTCTGTAAATGCATATGACCATTGGTCGGAGCATTAATAAATTGATTGATTGATTGATTGAAAATATGTAAATATGAGTAGATCAATAGGTACTACTCCGGCAGGAAGGTAGCACCGCTCCAAGCAGTCATGCCAATCACATGACCTTGGAGGTGTCTATGGACAACGCCGGCTCTTCTGCTTAGAAATGGAGATGAGCACCAACCCCCAGAGTCGGACACGACTAGACTTAATGTCAGGGGAAAACCTTTATTTTTACCTAATACATTTAAAAGAAAAATATCCATTGTAGCCCAGTCTTCCGCATATAGCTGAACATTTCATCCAAACACAGTGCCTTTTTAGAATTACATTGAAGATTCTTATGTTAACATACTTGCATCTTTTATCTTCTGGTCCAGCATATACTCATGTTGACATGTCTCAAATGAACTTGATAGTGTAAACTTTAATCCCATACTCTTTTTTTCCAATAAAACAATAAAGAGGTATTGATCAAAAATAACTTTTAGGGTTACATTTAGGCTAGAGATAATATCACAAGACTGAGCACTAATATTTCTTTTGCAAAATTCTGCAGACATTCTAGCTTTTATAGTCACTTTTATTCCCCTTGTTAACTTTGAGTCTCCTTGTGGAGAGAAAAGATATAAATAATAATAATAATAATAATAATAATAATAATAATAATAATAATAATAATAATAATAATATAAAGTAAAACAAGCAGTCAAAGAAGAAGAACATGCCCTGGCAGAATATGTAAAGCAAAGTGAAGAACCTGCTTTGATTGAAGTCAAAAATCAGAAACTCCTTAAAGCACAGCAGACAAAAAATCAGTACAAGAAAACCGCACTACAAACTAGAGCTGAGAGCTGGCACAACAAAACATTGCATGGAAAGTTCCTTGACAAAATTGAAGGAAAAGCTGATAAGGAGAAGACCTGGCTCTGGCTCACAGATGGGACACTGAAGAAGGAGACAGAAGGTCTGATCCTTGCAGCCCAGGAGCAAGCCATCAGAACAAATGCAATTAAGGCCAAGATCGAAAAATCAGCTGATGAACCAAAATGCAGACTGTGCAAGGAAACCAATGAAACCATTGATCATATCTTCAGCTGCTGTAAGAAAATCGCACAGACGGACTACAAACAGAGGCACAACTATGTGGCCCAAATGATTCATTGGAACTTTTGCTTCAAGTACCACCTCCCAGCAGTAAAGAACTGGTGGGATCACAAACCTGCAAAAGTATTGGAAAATGAGCACGCAAAGATACTGTGGGACTTCCGAATCCAGACTGACAAAGTTCTGGAACACAACACACCAGACATCACAGTTGTGGAAAAGAAAAAGGTTTGGATCATTGATGTCGCCATCGCAGGTGACAGTCGCATTGACGAAAAACAACAGGAAAAACTCAGCCGCTATCAGGACCTCAAGATTGAACTTCAAAGACTCTGGCAGAAACCAGTGCAGGTGGCCCCGGTGGTGATTGGCACATTGGGTGCCGTGCCAAAAGATCTCCGCGGCATTTGGAAACAATAGACATTGACAAAATCACGATCTGCCAACTGCAAAAGGCCACCCTGCTGGGATCTGCATGCATCATCCAAAAATACATCACACAGTCCTAGACACTTGGGAAGTGTTCGACTTGTGATTTTGTGAAATGAAATCCAGCATATCTATCTTGTTTGCTGTGTCATAATAATAATAATAATAATAATAATAATAATAATAATAATAATAATAATAATAATAATAATAATAATTGCAAAAGGCCACCCTACTGGGATCTGTGAGCATCATCCGAAAATACATCACACAGTCCTAGACACTTGGGAAGTGTTCGACTTGTGATTTTGTGAAACGAAATCCGGCATATCTATCTTGTTTGCTGTGTCATACAATAAGAATAATAATAAGAATACACTCCCTGTGAACATAAAGGGCAAGAAACACTATCCTTTTTGTTCAGGTTCAGATATTACCAAACTCTATGACTGTGAATAATAATTCATTCTCTTACCTGGAGAAACTCTCCCTCTTGCTTTTCCACTCTGCTTTTCTTCCTCAGGCTGTCATAGACCAAAGCTGAAGTTCTGGACTGTGAAATGAATGAGCCACACAAGCTCCAATACATATGTTTTGCTCCTCTATAAAATATGTTGAAATCTAGACTACCAGACCGTGTGTTTTCATATCAAGCAGAAGCTCAATTGGGAAAGCTTGTACACCACCTCATCCCCTTCAAATAATTATATTTTAATTTTAGATTTAATCCTGAGAACCCAGCAACCTTTTACTCACAGCGCATCCCAAAGTTTAAACATTCTACAAGATTAGATATCTTACTGTAACTAATGTCATTCTTTATCTACATAGGAAATTCTTAAGAGACTGTTACAAGCATATTAAAAAATCTTTAACATGTCTCTGTGAATCAAGGCACCCATTCTTTTGAACTGCCAACGTAGAGCTATGTTTCCTCTCTTTCCAACAAGCATCCAAAGAGAATGGTGGTGACACTGGACATCCTAAACTCACCTGACTTCTTAAAGATTCTTTGAATCAAGTCGAGTGGTTCAGTGACATCTGAAACACTGAACAGTCCAGCTGTGTGAAGGCAGACATCCTACTGGAAGCTGACTGGGAATTCTCCTCCCAAGACATTCCCTGCATGGTCAACTCCTTGGATAACGCACCCTCCCTGGTGTAATTCTTTCACTCTTACATAAACAGAATGTAAGTTCCAGAATGGAAATGTTTCTCTAACAGGCATCTAGGATTAATTTGAAAACCTTGCCAATAACGGAGGTTCTTAAGAAATGGCCATGCTGGCTGAGGAATTGGAGAGATATGATCCAAAAAAGTAACTTTTCCACAACACCGATCTAGAGTGTGTCCTATTATCTATGCACTCCATCAAGCTTTTTCTCAGACTCATTTAATCATCTAAAAAATTGAATATTACCATTGGTCAACAAGGTGGGCCCGGGCTGTGGCGCAGGCTGGTGAGCCGCCAGCTGCAACAAATCACTCTGACCAAGAGGTCATGAGTTCGAGGCCAGCTCGGAGCCTGTGTTTGTCTCTGTCTTTGTTCTATGTTAAGGCATTGAATGTTTGCCTATATGTGTAATGTGATCCGCCCTGAGTCCCCTTCGGGGTGAGAAGGGCGGAATATAAATACAGTAGAGTCTCACTTATCCAACATAAACGGGCCGGCAGAACGTTGGATAAGTGAATATGTTGGATAATAAGGAGGGATTAGGGAAAAGCCTATTAAAAATCAATTTAGGTTATGATTTTATAAATTAAGCACCAAAACATCATGCTATACAACAAATTTGACAGAAAAAGGAGTTCAATAGGCAGTAATGCTACGTAGTAATTACTGTATTTACGAATTTAGCACCAAAATATCACAATGTATTGAAAACATTGACTACAAAAATGCGTTGGATAATCCAGAATATTGGAGTGTTGGATAAGTGAGACTCTACTGTACTGTAAATAAATAAATATTAGATAAGGGCATTTAAATAACCCCTGTATATGTTTCTGTGGGAGGAGGTTTCACTGTGACTATAGGGGTTTATTCCCAATGCGGTGTGTAGAGCAATTGAGCTGCTTTCAGCTGGACTCAATTCAGATTCAGGTTCACGGGGAACACAATCCAAGGATGAAAGGATAAAACTAATTGTACCAGCATATTTTCGACTACTTAAGTTATTATTTGGGAGCCCCTGGTGCTGCAGCGGGTTAAACTGCTGAGATGCTGAACTTGCTGACTGAAAGGTTGGAGGTTCGAATCCAGGGAGCAGGGTGAGCTCCTGCTGTTAGCCCCAGCTTCTGCCAAACTAGCAGTTCGAAAACATGCAAATGTGAGTAAATCAATAGGTAATGCTCCAGAAGGAAGTTAATGAAACTCCATGCAAGTCATGCCGGCCACATGACCTTGGAAGCGTCCACAGACAGTGCCAGCTCTTTGGCTTAGAAATGGAGATGACCACCAACCCCCAGAGTCAGACACAACTAGACTTAATGTCAAAGGAAAACCTTTACCTTTACCTATGTTGTTATTTAGTTGATTTTTGTCCTGCTTCCTTCCAAAATGGCAACCAAAACAGCTTACGATAAAAGCTAAAACATGATTACTAAAACAGTATGTGATATAAATATTTCTCAAAACTATCAAACAGCGCATCCAATTAAAATGTTAGTTTTATCACATTAATTTGAAACCATTAAAAGCACACACTATTGATATGCTTTTTAAAAGCATCATGCCCACTGCTCAGCTTCCTATCCAAACCAATTAAAAGCTGAAGTTTTAGAAAAGCTCATATGGGAGACCTAAAGTTTTTACAGGTGAGATATCACCGAGGAACAGAGGCTTAGGAAAGGCATCATGGTTCTGTGAGGAAGCTTAGGGGACCAGACCACATTAAGGACCTCATCACATTGATAAGGTCCAGCATTGTGATTCGCCAACCTCCATGGCAAATCTGGGTGGCAGCAGGGCAATCCCCGTGCCCTGGCCACCAGCTGATGCTTTCCCATCCCACATGGAAAAGCATTGCCACTCTGCCAAAACCCTTTTGTTCCTAAAGGAACACAGAGTAGCTTTCATGTTGACAGTGGCAGCATTTCACCACCCTGCCACCCCAGTTCACCCATGGAGCCCCACCAGAAGTCACCATACATCATATGGTGGACGGAGTGGGGCTCCGTGGATGAACTAGGGCAGAAGCTTCTTCCACACCATGTGATAATGCTGTAAGACTGAGATTCCCATCTATAGTTTTGGTTTGCAGTTTTTAAAATATACAAATTGAGATACAGATATGTTTTTACAAAGGTTTTCAGATTCATTTTAAAACCAACTTTTTACACATTTTTCTACTCGCAGATTCTGTCGCACCTCAGAATAGTTCACCTTGCTATAGACATCCAGTCACACACAGGAGAAAGTCTTTTGTAGTTTTATTGAGCAAAAGCAGATATAAATCAAAGCAGGCAGTGATAAGGTTTTCAAGATTGCAGTAAAAGAGTCAATAGAAATCCAATAGTTCATAAGCCATAAAAATCCACAAGTCCATAGGCCATAACAGTAGACGAAAGATCCCAAAGAACAAAGGCCCAAAGGTTTCAAAATTCCAGGAACAGGAAACTTCTCTTAGGCATGAAGCAGGAACATCCACTCAGATGAAGCGAGAATTTGCTTTGACAAAAATCTATCTCTAAACACACACTTTTAAAAGCAACCCAAAAATGCATTTCTCTTTCCTGCGGAGGCCTCTCTCTTCCCCGCCAATTTTACACTCCTACGAGGCTATACTCCCTTCCATAACAACTGGTCCGCCCTAGATAATGATGGCGCCCCTTCAAGGTCCTCATTATCTTGCACCTGAACTGGGGCTGAAGACACTGGGGCTTCAGACATCTCTTGCTCATTAATTCCCATGGGAATGTCATCCTGGCTGTTATCCATGGCCGGCTGGGTCAACAGTTCATTCTGCTCAAGCTGCATTTCTTGAGCCTCTGAATCAGCCTGTATCATTCTCATTCCCAAGCCATCATCCTGAAATTCATCCTGCATCCCATCATCTGGCTCTTGTATCTGAAACCCAGAATCCCCTTCTTTATCCTCACTCTGGCTATGTTGTGGCTGAGTCACAACAGATTCTGTATACTAGTTGTTGCCTACCACATTGTATTATTTCAAGAAAATCTTTTATTTTCCATTACGTGTCATACAACTCAAGACAAGGAGGGGAAATGAGAGCAAAACAAGAAATGAGAGTGGGTAACAAAGTGAGCTTATTTGGTGTAGCGTTGGTGTAGTGGCCTATGACTCTGGAGACCAAGATTCAGTTCCCCATTCAGCCATTGAAACCCACTGTGTGACCTTGAGTGACTCACATACTCTTAATCCAAGAAAACCACACAATAGAGTCACCTTACAGTCACCATAAGTCAAAAACAACTTGAAGGCACACACCACTACTACAACTTGAGAATGACCTACAGTAATTGAATTTCTATGCTTTTTTTCTGTATCAGGAGTGACTTGAGAAACTGCAAGTCGCTTCTGGTGTGAGAGAATTAGCTATGTAATGAGCTATACAAAACACAATAATGGTTCAAAACATAAGTAGTACACAATATGTATATTAGAGCATCATATACATATGACATTCACAAAATCAATGCTCAGTCCTATGGTATATAACACAAAAGTATCTAACTCAGTATTATAAATCAAACAAGATGAAATAAGTCTCTGCAGTCCTAAAAGGATTTGATTGGCTTAAAGGCAAACTGATTCAGAGTCTCTGCAGTTCTGGAAGGATTACTCAGGACTCCACAGGTTTAGAGAAGCTGCAAGTCGCTTCTGGTGTGAGAGAATTAGCTGTCTGCAAGGACGTTGCCCAGGGGACACCTCGATGTTTAATGTTTTACTATCCTTATGGGAGGCTTCTCTCATATCCCCGCATAGAACTGGAGCTGACAGAGAGAGCTCATCCATGCTCTTCCCGGATTTGATTTGAACCGGCAACGTTCAGGTCTGCAACCCAACCTTCAAGTCAGCAGTCCTGTCGGTACAAGGGTTTAACCCACTGGGCCATCGGGGCTCCATCTCTATGCTGAAACTCAATGAACAGGCTTTCTAAAAACTTCATCACATGGGCTGTTTTAACCGTCATAATAATAATAATAATAATAATAATAATAATAATAATAATAATAATAATAATAATAACCTTTATTTATATACAACCCTATTTCCTCAGGCGATCAGGGCGGTTTCCAGCATGATAAAAACAATACAATACAATACAGTACAATACACATAATAAAACAAAACCATACAACAATTTAAAAATAATACAAGTAATAAATATTTGTATTATAATATTTGTAATATACACAACAGGATGCATCCAGCACAGTACAGAGATGGAGCCTACCGAATCCTATCAAATGATGTAGAGGTACTTCTGGCAGGGCTCCGTCCCTGAACTGTGCTGTATAAGAGGCAAGGATAACATAAGACTTGTTGCCAGCAATGGGGAGACCATGGGGAAAGCCAGGAAGCAATGCTTTCTCCTGTGTGATGGGAAAGGCTTTGCTGCAGACGATGTGGAGCATATGGTGACGGATTCACCTGCTGCCCACAAGATTCACCACGCTGCCTGGTGAATCCCCCTGCTGTCACCTGCATTAGGTGACTTCATATGAATATATTTATTTATCTAGTGCCATCACTATAAATGGTATTTTACAGGAAAGAAACAAAAAAAAAGTCTAGTTTAGGCTTACAATCTAAAGAGACAACATACAAGGAAAGACGTTGGTATTGGGGGAGACTGTTAAGTCATTTACTCAGGTCCAGTGCTCACTTATTTTTAGTTAAATTATATTGCTAAAATTGAGGCATGAATTAGATTCATTGGTGTGTTAGAATCACACACATAGATCCATCTGTGTAAAAAGACCCAAACCCCAGAGGCTGGACAGGGTGGCAGGGGGTGCAAAGAAGCTTTTTCCAGCAATGTGCAAAGATGATGTGCAAAGAAGGAAGAGGGTTGTTGTATGTCTTTCAGGCTGTGTGGCCATGTTCCAGAAGTATTCTCTCCTGACGTTTTGCCCACATCTATGGCAGGCATCCTCAGAGGCTGTGAGGCATGGATAAACTAGGCAAGGAAAGGAAAATATATATATTTCTGTGGAGAGTCCAGGGTGTGGCAAGAGTCCTTTGTCACTGGGAAGCCAGCATTAATGTTTCAGTTAATCACCCTAATTAGCATTGGAAGGGTTTTTGTCTCTTGCCTGGGGGCATCCTTTGTTCAGTCATTAGCTGCCCTCTGCCCTCAGAGTGTTGGTTCCCATCTACTATTTTGATTTTAGAGTTTTTTAATACTGGTAGCCAGATTTTGTTCAGTTTCATGGTTTCCTCCTTTCTGTTGAAGTTGTCCACATGCTTGTGGATTTCAATGGCTTCTCTATGTATTCTGACATGATAGTTGTTGGAGTGGTCCAGAAGGAAGAGTTCCCAGCTGGTGACTCAGTCAGTCCTGCCTCTTAGCTGTTGCTCCTACCTCCCTGGACTTTACTATACAAACATGCTATTCCACTGCAGTCATGTTATTATTGATAACACTATCATTGATACCAGGATGAGCACCTCTGCTCTCACAGCTCTTTTCAATTGTGCAATTGCAACAATTCAGCAATTCATGGTCCCACAATTATACTTCTGCATACTTTCGTAACCCATCCTTCCCACACTTCCACTGTTCTATAAGGTTTTTATTTTAATTTTAGAGCAATTTTACAATTGCTACAATGAAAGAACTATAACTGTAAAATACAAAATAAACAAAAACGACATCTTGTGAAAAACGAGGGAGGAGAAGAAGCCTGCCCCCTGGTATTACTTTACTGCCTAAATGCCGACATAGAAATGGAATGGATACATTGCACCAAAGATGATGACAGGAATATCACAGGATTGTAAACTATTGAGGAGTTTTCTCCATAATGCGCTTTTCCTGCATGGCAGGAGGTTGGACTCATTTGCCTCATGCAACAAAATCCTACATCTGTGGGTGTAAGGTAAGTTGTTAGTAGTAGAGTTAGTTCTGTTTTTCAACACCTTTCCTTTGCTGTCCATCGCTCCGGATCTGCCAATTGAGGTGTTCACTTCACTAAATAGCAGAGTCAAGCCTGGATATGATTTATTTTACAGGTTTTTTTTTTTTTTAAGAATTACATCTAAGAATGTATAAGCTGTCAGCATCTCAGATGGCAGAAGCTGAACATGGGTTTCTGTTTCAATATTCCAAGCTGGTGCTTGTACATTTTCATGGCAAAGTTATCATTGTTAGTCTGCATGGAAGAAATTTGAAAAAATTATTTATTTACTGTATTTTTGCCCCACTTTATCTCACCTCGAAGGGGACTTAAATGGCTTCCAATTGGCAATACAGTAGAGTCTCACTTATCCAACATAAATGGGCCGGCAGAACCTTGGATAAGCAAATATCTTGGATAATAAGGAGGGATTAAGGAAAAGCCTATTAAGCATCAAATTAGGTTATGATTTTCCAAATTAAGCACCAAAACATCCTGTTATACAACAAATTTGACAGAAAAAGTAGTTCAAAACGCAGTAATGCTATGTAGTAATTACTGTATTTATGAATTTAGCACCAAAATATCACGATTT
Organism: Anolis carolinensis; assembly: GCF_035594765.1. Lineage (NCBI taxonomy): Eukaryota > Metazoa > Chordata > Lepidosauria > Squamata > Anolidae > Anolis > Anolis carolinensis. Next base: position 69,796,077 of record NC_085846.1, read on the forward strand.
ATTGAAAACATCGACTACAAAAATGCGTTGGATAATCCAGAACGTTGGATAAGCGAGTGTTGGATAAGTGAGACTCTACTGTAATTCAATGCCATACAAACATACATATACAAATACAATATACACATTCATTAAAATCAGTAAAAAGTTAAAATCATAGCATATCAATACATTAAAACCACGGAAAAATAAAATTTTGTTAATAGCAACAAAAAAGCTTGGAACAAAGTAATATCCCCGGTCATTTCTAGTTATAACAAACTCATTAGGATCATACTTTAGGATGTATAAACAAGATTTAAGAGGTTGTTCATAATTGTGATTAGACTCTTCTGCATGTCTGTTGATTCTTATCCTCTTCAAAGGTTTCCTTATGTATATATATAAAAAAACACAGACTGAGGTAGTCAGCTTGCAGCATTCCAAGGTCAGCTTGAAAGAAAAACCCTGTCATTTGTAAAACCTCACTTAATAACTTAAGATCAAAAGCAACATGAGGGCGTCTGGAGATAATTTGTTACCATCATTCAAAACCAAGCAGGAGAAATGGAAAAGTCATAGCCTGGAGAAAATGCACGTACTGGTATTTGTCATATTCATGCTGAGCAAATGAAAGCACTTTGGCCAAGAGCTAAAGGAAAGTTACTTTTGGGATTACAAATACCACAAATCCCGACTGCCACTGGATATTTGTAACACTTTGATCGGGGGTTCTCAAACTGTGCTCTGTGGAGCCTTTGGGACTCCACAATTGATAGTTAGGGGATCCACGGTGACATGTCTCCTCCTCTTTCTCCCTCCCCTCCTCCTGAGAAATGCAGGGAAATTAAAGTTTGGAGCTGCCAAAGCAGCAGCAGCATCCTCCTGGGGCAGACTTTTTCTTCCCCACCTCTCTCATTGCCCACTCTCTTTTCCTTGCCACCCAGACCCTCCCCCACTCACCTTCATTGCTTCCAAAACAATTTCCCTAGCACCACTCAGGAAGTTCTTTGATTTTGCTTTTCCTATATTCAATACACAAGATTAGTACAAAGCAAACAAGATCACTCTGCTGGCTGTTGTGTTGGATCACACGTCGGACACTTCCCAAGTGTCTAGGACTATGTGATGTATAGGCGAATAATGCATGCAGATCCAAATAGGGTGGCCTTTTGCAGCTGACAGATGGCAATTTTGTCAGCACCAATTGTTTTCAAGTGCAGGCCAAGGTCTTTAGGCACTGCGCCCAGTGTGTTGATCACCACTGTGACCAACTTGACTAGCTTGTGCCAGAGTCTTTGCAGTTCAGTTTTTAAATCCTTGTATTGTGTATGTTTTCCCAGTTGCTTCTCGTCAATTCTGCTGTCACTTGGGCTGGCAACATCGACGATCCATACTTAATTTTTTTCCATGATTGTGAGGTCAGGAGTATTGTGCGCCAAAATTATTATTATTATTATTATTATTATTATTATTATTACAAAAGCTAAGTGGCCATCAGTTGGAGATCCTTTGATTGTGCTTTTACTGCATGGCAGAAGGGAATTAGACTGGATGGCTCCTGGGGTCTTCCACTGAAATAATGTTAAGTTTATGTTAGTTAAAATCAGAAGTGGCCCTAGGTAATTTTGCCTTGTAGGTGAACCTAGTGGCCGTGCCCCCCCCCCAGAATTGCGCCCCCCCAAGGCCCCACACATTCCTACAGCGGTAGCGGCGGGGACCATCGGGTCCCTCCTCGCCGAATGCGGAAGGCCTTCCGCGTTCGGCGAGGAGGGACCCAATGGTCCCCACCGCCGACAGCGCCCCTGGTGAAATGCGTCGCAAACGGATGCTTACATTGGCCGCTACGTTGGGCCAGCACTGGTTAAAATTCACTCATCAGCTGGAATTTCCCAGAAAACATAACAACTCTGTTTCAACATTGCCTCACTACAAGCTACTTCAAGTGGGACAAAGAATTCTATGAACAGAAAGATGGAGTAGCCACGGGGAGCGCTCTCAGCCTGGTCATAGCAAATTTCTACATGGAACATTTTGAGAAACAAGCTCTGGAAAAAGCAAACAAAAAAGCCCACTATATGGTTCAGATTTGTGGATGACACCTTCACTATTTGGAGCCATGGAGACGAAGAACTAAACAAGACCACATCGACAGCACCCACCCAAATATCCAATTTACCATGGAAAAAGAAAACAACGGAAAACTACCATTTCTAGATGTCCTAGTCATTCGCAACCCAAATCAACAATTGGGCCACACAGTTTACAGAAAACCTATGCACACTGACAGAAACTTGCATAAATACTCCAACCATCACCCAGGGCAAAAAGGAAGCACAATTAAAGCCTTGGCAGATCATGCAAACAGAATTTGTGAACCCCGTCTCTCCAAGGTGAACTGAACCACCTAAACTTGGCTCTATAGGCCAATGGGTATTCTACGACAGACATCAGAACTGCAAGACCAAGAACAAGCCACAAGAGTAAAGACTAACACCCTCATCAAGGAAAAGTATTCTTACCATACATCAAGGGAACCACTGATCGCTTAGGGAAACTGATGAAGAATGATGAACCTTTAAACCAGGGGTCCTCAAACTTTTTAAGCCGAGGGCCGGTCCACAATCCTCCAGACTGTTGAGGGGCCGGATTATCATTTGAAAAAAAATACAAACAAATTCTGATGCACACTGCATATGTCTTATTTGTAGTGCAAAAACAACAACAACAACAACAACAATGAAAGAATAATACAATATTTAAAAATAAAAACAATTTTAACCAACATACATTTATCAGGATTTCAATGGGAAGTGTGGTCCTGCTTCTGGCCAATGAGATAGTCAAGTTAATTAGGGTTGTTGTTGTTGTTGTTGTTGTTGTTGTTGTTGTGTGCCTTCAAGTCATTTCAGACTTTGGGTGAACCTAAATCTAAAATTTATTTATTATTTATTTACTGCATTTATTTACTACATTTGTATCACACCCTTCTCACCCCAAAGGGGACTCAGAGTGGCTTACAAATTATATGAACATACAATATATTATATTATTAGCATAGCACAATATTAGCATTATATATTACTATATTGAACTATACCACTATACTGTAATATTATTAGTAATATTATATGTAATATAGAATATATAATTATTATTATTATATGGTATTATTATTAGTGTTATATTGTATTACATTATAATATTATTATCAATATTATATGTATATACAATATATTATATTATAAAACTGAGGGCGGGGGCCAGGTAAATGACCTTGGAGGGCCGCATCCGGCCCCCGGGCCTTAGTTTGGGGACCCCTGCTTTAAACAATCTACACACCCACCAAGAAAATTCAACAAATGCTACATTCAGCAAAAGATAAGAGGTATCCTCTAACCACTATAGGAGTCTACCATATACCGTGCAGTTGTGGACAAGTCTACATAGGGACCACCAAATGCAGCACCCAAACACAAATCAAATAGCATGAAAGGCACTGCAGACTAATTCAATCAGAGAAGTCAGCTATATCTGAACCCTTGATAAACCAACCTGGACACAAAATGGTGGACCACTCTGATAACCATCATGTCAGACTACACAGAGAAGCCATTGAAATCCACAAGCATGTGGACAATTTCAACAGAAAGGAGAAAACCATGAAAATGGACAAAATCTGGCTACCAGTATTAAAAAACACCAGAATCAAGACAGTAAATAAAGAACACAACTCAGGAACAGGGAAATTCTAGACAGCTAACAGTCAAGTGCCAGTTAACACCACCCAAACAAAGGATGCTTCCAGGCAGCAACAGACAGGCTTTGCAGCTGCAAGGCTACTCAATGCTAATCAAGCTGGCTAATTGCAACATTCACATTTGCTTCAAACAGACAAGAGTTCTTTCTCCCATCCTGGACATTCCACAGATTAGATAGATAGATAGATGATAGACAGATAGATAGATAGATTTCCCAAAGGTAGATTTTTGTTTCCCCAAAAATAAGACAGTGTCTTATATTAATTTTTGCTCCCAAAGATGCTCTAGGTCTTATTTTCAGGGGATGTCTTATTTTTCCATGAAGAAGAATTCACATTTATCGTTGAACAAAAAAATGAACATTTATTATATACTGTGCAGTAGTTGTCATCACAAACCAGCATAACCAGCCAAACTGTGAATCCTATCAAGAATTTCTTGTTACTACCATTATTTCCATGTACAACACTCTATGGTGATACATTTACCGATCCTGCATGTTTTGGAGTTCTGTTCAGCGGGCATGCTTCCAAACAAAAACTTTGCTAGGCCATACTTTTGGGGGAGGCCTTATATTTAGCAATTTAGCAAAACCTCTACTAGGTCTTATTTTCTGGGGATGTCTTATTTTAGGGGAAACAGGGTAGATAGATACCCCACTTGCCTCATTCCCTCAGATCTCTGAACAAACATCTAAGGATGCCTACCATAGATGCAGGCAAAATATCAGAGGAAAATGCTACTGGAACATGGCCATATAGTCCAAAAAAAACTCACATCAACCCAGTGATTCCAGCCATGAAAGCCTTCAACAACACATTGGATCAGTAATACTTTGAATTATAAAGGGCGGCTATGAAAAATGCCTTTTGAATCTTAATTGTAAAGTGGAAACATTCTAGATGTGAAAGCATAATGGGATCATCGCTATAAACAGGAAATATTTTATTATCTTATCTTGCCTAGAAATAAAATGTATCCTCATTGATATCTTCGTTTAATATTATATTGTTTTCCTTTTCATTAAAAACAGATGTGGCAAATCCAAGCAAGCTGTAACAAATATAACTAAAATGATAGTAAAAAAGGAACACATTTCAACTGTGCCGGGGAATAAAACTGGGACTGTACTGGGTAGCCATGAGATCTAATGCTCTACTTTCCAGGATCCCAAGAAAATGCACCATCAGCTCAAGCACCCATTCCCCCAGAAGCAAAGCTGATTTTAGCATCAGTAATTTTATTTTGATATGGAAAAATTGGAGCCCCATCACAATGATGTCACTAGGATTGGTGTCACTTCAGTGGGATAAACATGGAGTCACCCCACACCACCACCACCACTGCACAAACTGGGCATCAACTTAGTTACTCTTTTCCAATAATCTGGAATTCTTGGTATCAATATAGATAATACTGAGAAGAATACAGAAATTGCATTGAAGTTAATACAGTAAGGAAGAGAGAAGAAGAAACCATTAATTTTTTTAATAGTCTACTTGCCTCAAGCTAGGTCAAGTTAGTCAGAATTAATTCCTATTGAGACCATCTGTCCTAATTTATGGGCCTTTGCATTCAGTGGAAAGCTCACAACTCACTGTACTTGGACTAAAGCCTATGCCTGCATTTAGACAGTTTATATTGTGCGGTACAGATGTTTCCCTGTTCATTTCTGTCCCAAAAAAGGATGTTATAAATTATCGACCTTGCTGTTTAGAATAGCTGTATCCTAGCTGAAATGGAACACAAGGTCTCACATGCTGTTTAAACCATATAAACCACAGCTAGTTTATATATTACATTAACTAAAATAACACAGGATGAAACACGAGTAAATAAAGGGTAGTCAGTTGTGATGGATCCTGCAATTTTAATCGTCTGTATCATCCTAAGTTGCCCTTATCCCGAAACGAAAAAAAGCTTCAAGGTCATTGCAACTTTCTTCCCTGAGCATATAAAAGCAGATTGGAGATGATTTTTATCAGGAAAATGGTGCAGAGTTTTGATTCTCCCCGCTCAAATGTGCTTTATTGTCCTACTCTGAATCAGGATTTCCAGCAGATGTTTTTTTTTAAAGATATATACAAATTTGATCTCTCACATAATAATTTTCTACAGACATTTTAAAAGAAAATATGTCAACTTGGCCACTATTCCTTATTGGAATAACCCTAATAGGAAATAGAAAATGATCATCCAGAGGTTCAGATCTGGGAGTTGTCTTTAGCCTTTCTATTAAGGAAAGGTGCTTCACCGAATTGCTAATCTTAGGATTCCATATCACTAAGCCATGGCAGTTAAAAGTGATGTCAAACTGCATTAATCCTACAATGCAGATGCACCCAAGCTCTTCTCTTCACCAGTATCTAACTCACAGATGAGTTGCCTTTGGGACAGAAAAAAAGGATATGCCTTATACCCCTGGATGTCATTTGGAGGCAATATAAAGCAAGAATTGTTTTAATTACAAAAACATTAAACCCGGGAGGGGTTACATAAAGACCATGGGTCATTTTGCCTAGCCATAAGTAACTTTGCCAGCTCTGATCTGGCTAATAGATGCTTTGTCTCAGTTCTCAATGAACTGCTCCATCAAAGCCAATGCTATGGGATTGTGAAAGTTCTGCCTGACAATATCTGGAGAGCAACATGTTCCCCATCCTTTCAAGACACTTTGAGGAGGCCCTCCTTCCCACTGCTGCTTCAATGTATGCAGATATCACAAATGTGGGAGTGACCAATTTTGTGTTTTTCCTGTTGATGTTTACCTCCTCTCCCACTTTGTAGGAAAAAAACACATACCAGTTCCTCCCAAAACTTGGAAAACTGCTTTCCAGACTAAATCCCAGAATTCCTTAGCCATCATGGTTATTGGAAACTATAATCAGATAAGAAACTTTTCTAAACTATATAACCCAGGAAATATTTTTAATTATTTGTTACAATAGAATAACAATCTACAAAGATAGAAGTCAGGTGCTAATACCATCAGACAGACACTAAGGGCCCTTCCACACAGCCATATAACCAAGAATATCAAGGCAGATAATCCATAATATCTGCTTTGAACTGTGTTATCTGAGTCCACACTGCCATATAAATCAGTTCAATGTGGATTTTATACAGCTGTATGGAAAGGGCCTCAGAGCGAATATTCAGGAAAATTCTCCATTCCCCAATAGAATTTCAGTATCCTATAGGACTATGTCAAATTTTGTACCGAGAAATTAGATTCCGCAACAATATGAATTATATAAAATATATAAATTGTAAGACGTGGCTCTATTGGAATATAGCCAGCCACATGGTCATTTCCAATTGCCCTAAAAAAGTAACCTTTCTATGAAATTCCCCAGAATGTGAACTCACCTTGCCCTTGTCTCACCTTATCTCAGAGAAAATTACCATAATCCAATTTCCTTTATCAACTAGCATGATATTATCTAGGCCAGTGATGGCCAACCTATGACACGCGTGTCAGCACTGACACGCCTAGCCATTTTTGCTGACACACTGCTGCATGCAGATTAATTGGATGACTATGTCTTTTGTGGCCAAATTTGGTGTGATTTGGTCCAGTGTTTTTGTTGTTTACTCCATGGGAATTATGCACATTACATTTTTATATATATATATATATATATATATATATATATATATATATATATAGAGTATATTATCATATTACTATTATATTATTATATTATTATTAATTATTCATGACTACATTGAAACTAGAATAGAGAGAAATCAGCGTGGAAACTGCAAGAGGTACCATAAATTGTTGTACATGGAAATAATGGTAGTAAATAGTTTTTGATTTATTGAATACAGTTATATATTACAATTATATATTTTTGTTATTTAAACTACACATATTGCAAAATTATGGTTTTTTTCTCGAAGTGACACACCACCCAAGTCATGCTAGGTTTTTTGGTGAATTTTGACACACCAAGCACAAAACGTTGCCCATCACTGATCTAGGCTAACCCTGAGAACATTGGCTCATCTATAGCACGTATCTGAACACCCACTATGAATGCTCCACTGTATGTAACTGTAGCGAGGATCCTAGCCGGCACCCTCCAGAACCAATGGAAAACCAAAATGGCAATTTTCAATTCTTCTGTACTGCTTTTTTCTGTCAAATGTACTATAAATAAACCCATGTATTCACAGTTGGAGTATGTCAGTCTTTGGGAGCACAACTCTGCTGACATCCTTTCTGACCAGGAAGAATAAAAACCTCTGCTTTTGCCTTCTAACTCATGTATATCTAATTTGGCTTTCTAGATTAGCTACTGATTCCCAACCTCTGAGCCTCCAGGTGTTTTGAACTTCAGCTCCCATGGTTCCTTTTTTTGTGTGTGTCAGGAGCGACTTGAGAAACTGCAAGTCGCTTCTGGTGTGAGAGAATTGGCCGTCTTGAAGGACGTTGCCCAGGAGATGCCTGAATGTTTTGATGTTTTTACCATCCTTGAGAGAGGCTTCTCTCATGTCCCCGCATGGAGCTGGAGCTGATAGAGGGACCTCATCCACGCTCTCCCCGGGTTGGATTCGAACCTGGCATCCTTCAGGTCAGCAACCCAACCTTCAAGTCACAAGTCACTACGCCACTAACAGCTGGTAAGATGGCTGGAATTTCTGGGAGTTGAAGTCCAAAACATAACATAACAGTTTTAAAATGTTTCTCATCAGTGATTGTCAAATATTGGTCATCCACAAGTTTTGGATTTCAGCTCCTAGAAGCCCTAACCAATGGCTTCTGAAAGAACCAGAGAATGGAGATCACTGGTCTACTCTATTCCATATTCTTGATTCCAACTTAAATATATTGGAATACATAAAGAACCATTATAATCTCCAGTATGCAAGCACTGTAATACCGAAAGTGCTGCAAAAGAACTTGGTCAGACTAGCTCCTAGAAACCAAATTACATTTTTGAAACATTTTCCTACTGGATAAGCAGTCTTTTTTCCATTTTCCTCACTCACATGGAATCACGCTACTTTTGAGCCAGTGATCTTAACAGCTGCAACTTCTCCACGGGGCTTATAAATAGTGGAAGCAAACATTGGAGGGCTTAGGCTTCTTGTTTGCTTTGTTAGCTACCACATCCTAGAAAGTCCAAACTGTTTATGAAAATGAAGCACACGGTCAAATACAATTGCTAAGGACCACAGCGCTTTCTGTTCAACTATTCACGTTTTCTTTTTTTCTATATAGGGTAATGATGTGACAGGATGATCTCATAAATAACAGAGGCAATCCGATAGGCCAGTGGCTGGAAGAGTCTAACCAAGAGTCTCCAACCTACCACCAATCTCACTCTTCAGCTGTCTACAATTGTTAGTAACTGTTCCCAGCTATTTAAATTCAAGCAATTGGGAAAGGGGACTCCAAATGGAAACCTCAAATGGGATACCCTTATCTCGATGTTGGGGTCCCAAAAATACGGCAACCTTTGGAATTTCTTAACCAGAGAGGTCCTCAACTTCGCTACATTGCAAGCCCCAGAATTCTTCAGGAGGCAGTACTTTAAAATTGATGTATTTCATAAAAAACTAAAATCAGTCTGCTTAGCAAGTCTTGCAAATGCTGAGTTCTTATTGGTAAATGTTTGATTTTTATACCTGTTGTTATAGTGTGTGATTAGCCCAATTCGTGCCCTGAACCCACTGTCCCAATTGGGAATCCAGATGAAAGGTTCATGTGTCAAAACTCTTTATTGGTTTGGCCAAATCAGTGCTTGCCTGCTCTACAGAAATACTAATAGTCAAAACCTCTCCTCTCCTCTTCTCTTGAATTTGTATATGTTTTCCACTTTCTCCAGCCTTCTTGAACTTCTTTCCAATTAGAATACTCTAACTCAGCTGTTTTGACTTTTTTATTTTATCATAATTCAATGCATTTGTTATACAGTGTTCCCTCACTACTTCGCAGTTCACTTTTCGTGGATTTGCTGTTTCACGGTTTTTCAATAAACCCTAAAAGACTATTATAAATCATAAAAAATTACAATTTACAGCCTAAGGAAGGGAGGAAGTGTCAGGACTATAAGCCAGAAAAATAGTAAACTATTGCCTATGTAGTTTTGCCTGTGCATATGCCCCTCCCTTCCTGTGAGCTGGTGCCTTTCTCCAGGAAGTTCCAAAGGGAGAAGAAAGCTCAGAGTAAACAAGTTAGGTCATTGGTATCACTTGTGCCAAGTAGGTGTGGAAGGTGAGAAAGACCCTCAGCCATTGGTCAATTTTAGATAAGCCAAGATATAAATTCTTTGTTTGCTACGCACATGTTGCGACAGCCATTTGCATACGGCCATTTGCCTACGGCTGTTTTGCCTTATCATCAGCTGTGATAACAATAAAAGGCTTGTTTTATTGCTCTCTTGGAATTCTCTCCTTTACTTCCCCTCCGGGCTAGTCTCCAACAGAAGGAGAAGCCAAAGGGAGAGAAAAGAAGCCCAAACAGCAACAGGAGGAAAAGGAGGCGATTTATCAACACACGATTGGTTGATAAAGACTTAAAATAGTGTATAACTACTAAAATAATGTATAACAGATGAAAATGACATGTCTGCATTTTAGATGGATTAGGGACTATGTTGGAAATAGTTTCCTCCCAAGCATTTCTCTATTTATTTGTTATCCTGTATTTTATGTGTATGTTGCTATGCCAGTTTGACTGTACCTCTTTGATGTTGGAGAGGTTATAGACATGTGATTGTACTGAACATGTTCAGACTCAGGACTCCCATTTTGTATTCAGTGTCTGCTTTACACCTCAGTGGAGGTGGATGCAAGCCTGCATCAGACCTCAGTGAAGGTGAATGCATGTTGCTGTTTGACATCAGTAGACAAGTATGACTTGTGGACTTCAGTGAGTACAATGACAGGACTGTTGCTTATCCAACCTCCACTTATCCAACGTTTTGTATTATCCAACGCAGTCTGCCTTTTAGTAGTCAATATTTTTGTTATCAATGTTTTCAATACATTGCAATGTTTTGGTGCTAAATTCGTAAATACAGTAATTACTACATAACGTTACTATGTATTGAACTGCTTTTTTTGTTGATTTGTTGTAAAACATGATGTTTTGGTGCTTAATTTGTAAAATCATAATGTAATTTGATGTTTCATTGACTTTTCCTTAATCCCTCCTTATTATCCAACATTTTCACTTATCCAACATTCTACCGGTCTGTTTATGTTGGATAAGTGAGACTCTACTGTATACCTAAAGACTATGGACTATTGATTAAGAATGATACCCTGTGTACTCAACACAGAGAGAGAGCTACATCCTATCTATAACTTAAATGAGAAATGTTCCTGTATGGTCAATTAATGCAAGATGTTTGCGAGTAAACAAGAGGTTATTTTTCAAATAAGATTTTGTGTTTTTTAAATCTCTGAATGCATATTTTAAACTAAGAGGTTTCAAGGGAGTATCTTTTGGGCAACTGCAATTTCAACTTCAAAGAAACAATGATCCTCTGCTAATCAATTATATTTTGTAGTGGCATGTCTTTGTCCTTGGTAAGATCTACAGAGATACTTTCAGGAACACTTCAGCAAGCGAGAGTCCAAAACTGGCAGACTAAAACCTGGAACCTCAATCAGTGGCTGACGCAGGATGAGAGACTCCTTCCTGGGCACATAAAAGACAGGGTGACTTGGAAGGCGCTGAACAGATTGTGGCCTGGCACCACGAGGTGCAAAGCCAACCTTAAGAAATGGGGCTACAAAGTGGAGTCCACGACATGTGAGTGTGGAGAAGAGCATGCCACAGACCACCTACTACAATGCAGCCTGAGCCCTGCCACATGCACAATGGAGGACCTTTTTACAGCAACACCAGAGGCACTCCAAGTGGCCAGCTATTAGTTAAGGACATTTAGTAGAATGCCAAGTTGTTGTTGTTGTTGTGTTTTTTAAACTTTGTGTTTTCAAATACAACTTGTATCCTCGGTTTGCTTCTGACACAATAAATAGTGCAAAGACGTGGTTCTTCAGTTTAACAGCTGAGTAACCTGTGTGCCATTACATGAATGCTTATGAATATCACTTGTTCAAAGGGTTGACTTCTAACAAGGTCATGTTTTTTCTGACTAGTGGTTTTCAAGAGGTGGTCTCCATATGTTCATGGAGATTCACGTTTACCAAACGGATGTGACATCATTTTTACCTTTTCAATAAGGTTATGATTGCCATTTATTGCCAAAGGGATATGTGCCCAGAGACTGGGGGCAGTTATTTCCAATAGACCAGCACTCTTTGGCAGAGAAGAAAAAAGACAGTTAAAGTATCAAGCTGCATTAAGTCCACAGTATATTGATGCAACCTTGCTTTCACTGCGAGAACTACAGTATTCTATACACCAGGGGTCCCCAAACTAAGGCCCGGGGGCCAGATGCGGCCCTCCGAGGTCATTTACCTGGCCCCCGCCCTCAGTTTTATAATATAATATATTGTATATACATATAATATTGATAATAATATTATAATGTAGTACGATATAACACTAATTATAATGCCATATAATAATATTAATTATATATTCTATATCACATATAATATTACTAATATTACAGTATAGTGGTATAGTTCAATATAGTAATATATAATGCTAATATTGTGCTATGCTAAATGTATAATATATTGTGTGTACATATAATTTGTAAGCCACTCTGAGTCCCCTCTGGGGTGAGAAGGGTGTGATACAAATGTAGTAAATAAATGCAGTAAATAAATAAATAATAAATAAATACATTTTAGTCTTAGGCTTGCCCAAAGTCTGAAATGATCTGAAGGCACACAACAACAACAACAACAACAACCCTAATTAACCTGACTATCTCATTGGCCAGAAGCAGGACTACACTTCCCATTGAAATCCTGATAAATGTATGTTGGTTAAAATTGTTTTTATTTTTAAATATTGTATTGTTCTTTCATTGTTCTTGTTGTTGTTGTTTTTGCACTACAAATAAGACATATGCAGTGTGCATCGGAATTTGTTTGTATTTTTTTTTTCAAATGATAATCCGGCCCCTCAACAGTCTGAAGGATTGTGGACCGGCCCTCGGCTTAAAAAGTTTGGGGACACCTGCTATACACCATTTGGCAGAGCTGAGGCGACCTACTGCGCATGTGTAGTGAAAGAGAAAGCGAGCGCTCCTTTTCCGGGCCGTGACGTCAGGGAAGAGGAAGCCAATGCCGGAAGTGGCTGTGTTTGGGCGCTGAGGCCCAAAGGGAAGGTCTCGGCCTGTCACTCGAGGCGGTGTTTGGGGCCCGTATTGCCTTCCTCAGGAGGCCATGGACGCCGCGGCGCTGGAACAGGATGCCGTCAAGTTCGCGCAGCTGGCCGTCCAGAGGGACCAGGGAGGCCGCTACCAAGAAGCTGTCTTCTATTACAAGGTATAGGGGTGTGTTTTGGAGATTAGCAGGGAGGCGGCCACACTATAGAGTTATTGCAGTTTGGCATCACTTTAAGTGTGTCAGAGCTATGGAGTTTTACAAAGTCTATAGCAGGCATGGACAAACTTGGGCCCTCCAGGTGATTTAGACTTCAACTCCCACCATTCCTAACAGCCTCAGGCCCCTTCCTTTTCCCCCTCAGTCGCATAAGGGGAAGGGTGTTAGGAATGGTGGGAGTTGAAGTCCAAAACATCTGGATGGCCCAATTTTGCCCATGCCTGGTCTATAACTTCTGCCAAAGAGCACTTGTGCCTCTCCAGACTACAGCTCCCAGGATTCCATAGCATTCAGCCATGGAACGTGCTGTCAAACTGCATTAATTCCACAGTGTAGATGCACTCCAAGTGTGTAGTCGCACTGCAGAATTGTAGTGATTTTGACACTGTTTTAGCTGCCAAGACTACATAGAATCATAGAGCTGGGAGAGATCTCATGGTCCATCCAGTCCAACCCCCTGCCAAGAAGCAGGAAATTGCATTCAAAGCACCCCCGACAGATGGCCATCCGTCTGTCTCCACCACACTGCGGGGCAGAAAGTTCCACTGCCGAACAGCTCTCAGAGTTAGGAAGTTCTTCCTAATGTTCAGGTGGAATCTCCTTTCATGTACAATAGAGTCTCACTTATCCAACGTTCTGGATTATCCAACGCATTTTTTTAGTCAATGTTTTCAATACATTGTGATATTTTGGTGCTAAATTCGTAAATACAGTAATTACTACATAGCATTACTGCCTATTGAACTACTTTTTCTGTCAAATTTGTTGTATAGCATGATGTTTTGGTGCTTAATTTATAAATTCATAACCTAATTTGATGTCTAATAGACTTCTCCTTAATCTCTCCTTATTATCCAACATATTCGCTTATCCAACGTTCTGCCGGCCCGTTTATGTTGGATAAGTGAGACTCTGCTGTAGTTTGAAGCCATTGTTCTACATCCTAGTCTCCAGGGCAGCAGAAAACAAGCTTGCTCCTTCCTCCCTATGACTTCCCCTCACATATTTATACATGGCTATCATGTCTCCTCTCAGCCTTCTCTTCTGCAAGCTAAACATCCCCAGCTCTTTCAGCCTCTTCTTGTAGGGCTTGTTCTCCAGATCCATGATCATTTTAGTCACCCTCCTCTGGACACCTTCCAGCTTGTCAACAATTCCCTTCAATTGCGGTGCCCAGAATTAGACACAGTATTCTAGGTGTGGTCTGACCCCGGCGGAATAGAGAGGTAGCATGACTTCCCTGGATCTAGACACTAGACTCCTATTTATGCAGGCTCAAATCCCATTGGCTTTTTTAGCTGCCACATCACATTGTGGCTCATGTTTAACTTAATGTTCACAAGGACTCAAAGATCCTTTTCACACGTACTGCTGTCAAGCCAGGCATCTCGCATTCTGTATCTTTGCATACAGACTTCTTGTGATTTGTAGTCTGGGGAGACATTTAGCTGCGTCTCTCAGAACCCCCTTTCTACACTGCCGTATAACCCAGATGATTTTTTAATTGCATCAGAAGTGATTTGAGAATATACTACAAGTCGCTTCTAGTCTGAGAGAATTGGCCGTCTACAAAGACGTGCCCAGGGGATGCCCGAATGTGTTACTGGGAGGCTTCTCTCATGTCCCCGCAAGCTAGAGCTGACAGATGGAAGTTCACCCCGTCTCACGGATTCGAACCGGCAACTTTCAGGTCAGCAACCCAACCTTCAGGGCAGTAGTTCACAAGGGTTTAACCCATTCTGCCACCACAACTCCTTATAACACAGATGACCAAAGGAGATAATCCATATTGTCTGCTTTGAACTGGATCATATGAGGCAACACTGCCATATAATTTATTTCAAAGCAGATAATCTGGATTTTACAAGGCAGCGTCGAAGGGGCAAGAGTGCTCTATTGCCACAACAAACTACAAATCCCAAGTTCTCTAGCATTGAACCATAGCAGTTAAAGTGGTGTCAAACTATTATAATTCTGTAATGTGGGAAGGAGATGCTGCTGAAGCCAACTGGCACACTCTTGCTTTGCCAAGGGATGGGATTTGATCGTATGCTTTAACTGAGGAGCATCTACATGGCCTTCCTTAATCTGAGATCTGTAACCTGTTGTATAGTTGCCATTCCCAGGACCCAGTAAGCAACTCCCAGGCAGTATTGTTTTCATGGTTTTGATCCTTCTTTCCACTTGTTGATCATATCTTTCTAAAAGCTATGGAAGCTGGGTTTGTTTTCATATATATAGACAAGGCATCCAACATAATTCAGGGTGCTGATCTCACTGGACTTTATTTTTAAAATAAGTTTCTAAAAGAGTCAGCATGCTGTAGAGAATTGACCATTGGACTCCCTTACTACAGGAGACCAGGGTTCAATTCCTCACTCAGCCACTGAAACCTGCTAAATGAATTTTGGCAAATCACACGATCTCAGCCCCATAAAACTCCATGATAGGTTCACTTTACGATCACCGTAATTCAGAAATAACTTGAAGGCACACAACAACAAAGGCCCTTCTACACTGTCATATAAAATGTAGATTATCTGTTTTGCACTGGATTATATGGCGATGTAGACTCATATAATCCAGTTCAAAGCTGATAATAGATTATCTGATTTGATAATCTGGATTATATGGCAGCGCAGAAGAGTCCAAAAAGTACTTATATTTGTCAGGTGTGAATGACAGGGGCATTGGGGACAATCTTCCGAGTACGGGCTTCTGAACTTGAATCCCTAGGTTTTCAACACAAGTGAGCATTTCCAAGAGGTATTAGGAAACCTATTACAAGGCTACGAGTATCAACAAGAGCTAATAATTTCATAACAGGGAGTTTTGTGTCTACTTAGAGAAGAATAAGTCAGCAATTTCTTGCATGTACATCTTGAGTAAGCCCAGCAGTGCAATCAGTGAAGGGTTAAAGACATTGAATTAAGGTATGATTATAGGCAGGTACATAATGTAAACAAACTACTCTTATTTTTATGTTATGATTTTTTTTTATTAGAGTGGATTTTTGGTATCTGCAGAGATTTGGTTCTAGGATCTACCCACCACTGTGGATATCAAAATCATCAAAATCCGTGGTTGCTCCCATTACATGCAGTAGCATAGTAAAATAGCATCCCTTTTATCAAATTTCAAAACAAAGGGTTTACTTTTGGGATTTTTAGTGAGGGGGGGGGGGAGGTGAAAATCATGTTAAGTCATGGATACAGAATCCATGGATGCAAAGGGCCAACATGTGCCATAAACCTTTTTTCTGTGACAGTACTCATTTCATGCAGAAATGTGTTCATCTCCATTCAGTTAAGTGCTGTACCACTATTATACTTTGCTGTTTATCATTTCCATAGAATATTTGTAGCAGTTGTTGAAACCTGGATTAAAGGCATCCCCAGCTAACAAAATATTATCTAAAATAAATTTCCAAAATGTCCTTAATAACTGGTTCAGAAACATTTGCTTTGATTACTGTCAGATTGCAATTATCAAATGCCATAGGTATTTCTAAAATGTAGTTTGACTTGACAGCAACAATATACATAGGGTGTGGCTATGATTCTGAAAACTAATCTTTAGTCATGCATAACTGGGCCCTATTTGTAGCACACGGTCATTTCATGATTTGTCTTCCTTCTTTTGTACAGTCATATATTTTGATTACCATATATATTCATTTATAAGTTTTAAAAAGTCAAGGTGAGTATGTGTCTCTGCTACAGCACCACTCCTGGCCTTTTGGAATACTTGGATGATAAAATGGTGGCGGCAGCAGCACTTTGATGCTTTCCCACTACAAGAGAGAGATTAGAGGCAGTTGGTGCTCCTTTTAGCTTCCTCCTGGATGGACTTGAGATCCTTCCCTTCTGGGCTGTTCAGAGTGGTTTACATATGAGTAAGCAATCAATTGCTGCAAAAGTGGCTGCCATCTTCTCCCCATATTCACATTCCTGATCTGACTCCTTCTCCAGTAGTGGTAGTATGCTCCTCAACTCTTGTTTCTGGATAGCGAGATGGCCATGAGGGCTAGCAAGAGCTGCTGCTCTGGGTTAGCCTACAGCTATCCTGCTGAAAAGGAAAACACACCATCAAGAACTTTGAGAGGATTATAAGGACAGGAGAAAGCAGCAGTGGTAACAGGTGAGAAGGAAGATGCCCTGGGCAGATAGGTAGGGTGGAGTGATCTTTTACTTGCTTCCGCATGAATAGACCACTCTTTCCCCCCTCTAAACCATCCAGAAGGAAAAGAACTTAGTCTGTGACATAAAAAAGTAAATACACAGGTAATTAACAACAAATAACTACAAATAACTACCTATCATTACACCAGGCCTTTTGGATGTCTTCTTGGAATCTGTAATTTTGGGCTCTAATACATGTCTTATACATGAGATCAGTTTATACTCGAGTATGATGTGCTTTTGATTGCCAGATAATTACTTCAGATAAAAGTGAAAGGTGGTTTATTTTTTCCTTTGCAAAAGCTTTATATGTTTACCTATTTAGCTGTGGCTGTGTTGCCTAGAGCTGATTATCAAATTATGATAAGGCAGTCTATAATTATACCTTAATTAACAAAGTGTTCTTAGTGTTTCTACTACATTAACAGAAAATTTGTTACCAGGGGCAGAAAGATCATTGGAAGAATAGAGATAGGTTCCTACTGTCCAAAAAAAGACAAAAGTATTGTCATAGCAAACTAAGTCTGTACATGTGTGAAATAAAATAACCATGTCAGGGAAGTCTTGCATAAGTATATAAAAACTTTGGAACTTTTTAAGGACTTACTGAAAACATTTTAGAAAATGCTTCCAGAAATGATTTTATTTCTTTTGATAGCCATCACTTTTCTTACAAATTTGGTGGCCAAATTACAAGTCTATGCTTTCTTAGTATGCTGGGAGTCGCAGGTGAGGCAGATTAATCGACTTTCTCCTTTTCTCTCTCTCTCTTTTACCATTACTAGATATAAGGGATTCTGGAGGCAGCTGCGTTTTACCTAGCTTGTTGTACATACACTTATATAGGATCAGTCAGCAGAGAATCCAATTCCTTTCCTATTCACATTTTATTGCATTGCAGACACACTGGTATAAAAGGTGAACACAAGGTTTCTCTGGCCCTCCTATATTATCTTCCCAATGACAGTACTGCTGAAAAACATCCAGAGAGATAGATGACGGAGATGAGAGCTGGGTAAACACTAAAAGGCCTTATAAAATGGTTCCTTGCAAGATACATTGTTAAATGAGTTATATCTGTATTTTTCAATGCTCTTCAAATTTAGTAGGATCATGTGTTCACAAAGTAACTCAACACAGAGACAGATACTTCAGTCTTAAGCAGTTTAGCTGATTCGCATAGTAATCCTTTGTAAACATGGCAAAGAACACATTGTGTCTTGTAAAGATCTTGGGCACAGAACTTCCTGGCTAAATAAAAGTACCTTTTGCATCCTGGTAATATGTGATATTAATGCAAAGTCTGAAAAAAGATTTTTTTTTTTTTTGAGACTGCCATTCCAGAAATCTCCAGCCAGCATGACCATATCTGGAGGATTCTGGGTGCTGTTTTTTTTTTTTTTTAATCTTTATGATAATGCATTGTACCCACACTGGCAGATGTTGCTTGAGCAGAATCTCAGTTGAACTCTAAAGACTCTGTTGGTAACAGCTGTTAGAAACAGAAATTGCATCAAAATGTTTTTGTGGCATTCTGCTAGGCACTCTTTTATTTGGAGTGTTTCTTTCCTCCGAGATATTTTTTTGTCATCCTCCCACATCATTTCTAGTCTTCCCAACACCTGACTAGCTTTTTGGTGCTTCTGAGCATGTGTTCATCCTCATTCTGCTCTTTTAGAATTTCTCACCCAGTTGTTTCTATTAAACCTGAAAACATTTTCTATTTCTGCTAAGCCTGTTGTTCCTCTGAGCCTGCTGGTGTCTTTCTTTTGTCAATGGCAGGTGCCATTGGCTACGTATGCAAAAACAATCAGACTGAAACATCAGAAATTGAAGGAATAAGTGTTTCTGTGTCCCAGCAACCCTTGACACATACTGAAGTCTGTTTTGCACATAGCACAAAAGCCCAGTTAATCAGATCTGCTTGATACTGCCAGTTCCAACTTGAGACTGTCCAAAACTATAAAGGACTCTGATGTCATCTCCAGCTTTTGTTTAAACCTCTCCTTTCTGCCCCATCCCCATTAACCTTAGTATCAAACCTGATGAAAAGTTCTGGAAAAGCTGAAAGTTTACCGAGTGTTTCATGGTATTTTGATTGGCTCTCTTTTTCTATCTGTTCTTATCCCTACCTTTTGCAACACCTTATCAGATGATCAAATGTGACTGTCTCCAAAACCGACACACAATATTGTGTGCTTGTTCTTGGGCTCGTAAAAGTATTTCCATAATGTGTGTGCGCATTCAAGTTATGTGTTGATTTGTGGTGATTCCATTAATTTCATAGGGCTTACTTAGGCAGTGAATACTCAGAGGTGGCTTGCCATGACGTTTTCCTGAAATACTGTCAACTCTGCAATTGAGGGTTCAATTAATCATTTGTGGATTAATTGCTGCTACCTTATGTAATTTTAATAGGGATGTATAAACTTTGCTCATGTTCCCAGTCTCTCTGAAACTTTGCTCATGTTCCCAGTCTCTCTGAAAGATTGCAGGTACAAGGCAAGACTTATGCAACCCTGTTAAAATGGCACAGGTGGCATCATAGCTGTCTTGCAAAAGACGATGGATTGAATCCACAGATCTCATTGTATTTTTTGTGTCTTATAATATGAGGGGGTCATTATATTTGCAATTTTCTCACTTTAACGAGGGATCCTTCACCCCACAAATGTGGTAGGCTGACTGTGTAGTTTATATCCTTCTTTGTTACTATTGACATGGAACTTTGATTTACTTTGAATGATTGATTTTGAAGAATAGTGTTACAAACCTTGAGAATATTATCAAAACTTTAATAAGATTACTTTGTGTACCAATAATTATATATGTTAGAATTGGACATTGAATTATACGTGGTTTGTTATATTGATATTGATACTATACATAAGTCTACCATTATTCATTGTGTAAACGACAGGAACAGAGTTACGGTCAATCATCAGGTTTATTTAAACCCAATTTAGATTTGAGACAATTTTGAATCATATGTATTTACCTGTACAGTTGGAATATATAAACTCATACTACAATCATAATATATAAGTGACCATATCACTAGAAGTATATAACTATAACATAACTTACTTTATATTATATTATATTATATACCATACTTTTCCATTTTTTCCTTTTTGCTGTATAGTTTACAGCACCTGGTATTCCTTGGTGGCCTTGTATCCAAGTACTAGGCAGGAATGACCCTGCTTAGCTTTGGAGATAGATGGAATCTGGTGCCCTAAGTCTATTTTAATAAACATGCAGTCCTCCTGTGGTGAATGAATAGATGTATTCTTCATAGGGATGCTGGTCACTGTATGGGAAGATTTTAGGAGCCACTGTTACACATACAGGTCGTCCCCTTTTCAAGAATGGTCTGCTTCATTCATAAGCCATTTTTATTAGTATACTGCTGTTTTTGTTGTGTTAAGTTTTCATTTGTAGCCTTCATATACACATAGCTGTGGAATGTGATTTATGTGTATTTTGACCTTTAGCAAAGTTTGAAGCCAAGGCATTTTTCTTTTTTCCATTACTGTTAAGAATATAGGAGTCAATCCTTTATAAATCTGTGAATTTTCAACAGGCGTTTGTAGTGACTTCACAGCAAGGTATCTGTCCTCTTGCCAAGCATATTCACATTTATATTCTCTAGTACGATAATAAAATTAAAATGACCAGAAAGTTTAAACTTACATTTATATTTCCCCTCTCTCCAGGAAGCTGCACAAGCACTGATTTATGCTGCAATGGCAGGATCAACATTGGAAAATATTCCAGGGAAAATAAGTGAATATTTGGAAAGGGTTCAAGCCCTACACTCTGCAGGTTAGTAAACAAAACTGGGCGGGGGGGGGGGGGAGTGGCAACCTTCTTGTATTTAAAGAATCTTCCAAGCACATCCTTTAGCATTTCCAATACCCTCACAATCCCAGTTATGATTAAAATTGCGTTTGAAGTAGGAACACTGAGAAGAGTATGTGTACAGTTTTCAGGGCCACATAATACCTTGTCACAGCTTGTAGACATGTCATTGTGTGTAAAGTGCCTCCCAACATTAAATGAAGATTGGCTGAAGATTGCTCTCTTGTACTGAATAGGATACTCAGTTACAATGTTCTCATTGCATTTTCAAAGCATGATACTTAATTTCATCCCAGCTTTCCAGCATCACAAAAAACATTGAATTCTCTTTGAGAATGGCCTTATTCAACCTGGTCCTCGTATACTTTCCAGATCTGTTGTACTATAATTCCCATTTCCAAACTGGGATGATTTGGGATGATAACAATTACAGTCCAGCAGTCTGCCTGAAGACTTAAAGAAGGTGGATTTATTGTAGCTTGCAGTCAATATAGAACTGTCAAGGACAGAACGCCACAAGATTCAAAGTAACAGAGTTTATTAGATTACAGAACTCAAAAAATGCCCGTAAAACACAAGGGCCAGGCAGTTTTTGCCTTTAGGAGCAAAAAGGGGCAAAAGTAAATGTTCAAAAGATAAACCGGATTAAACCGGAGTTTAATCCGGGTAAAAACAAACTGCTTGCGTCAGCCTGGGTATAAACGAAACGAAAGCCAAGGAACAAAAGATACAAAGAATGCAACTAATTGGCAGCAGATTCCTCTCTGCTGCCAACACTGTGCTTAGAGTAACTTGCGTCGCTCCCCCACACACACAGCAGACAGGATCTCCAACACGAGTAAAACAGCCAAGGATTGTAGCAGTTGAGTAGACCAGTTCCGTTCCGTAGATCAAAGCCAGAAGCAGACGTTTGTAGTTTTTCCAAGTCCAAGAAGGGGGGAAGACAAGCCGTGGTCAGTTCAGTCCGAGTTCTCAAAGCAGGAGATGGCGTCCGTCAAGAAGACGACGGAGGGTCAAGCTAATAAGAGTAAGCACAGGTTTGCACAAACAAATGCCCACACAATCCCTCCCGCCGTCTGACCCTGGATTCCAATCAACTTACGTCACAGCACAGGAAAGCACACAAGTCTTCAGGGAAGCGTCCCACACACACACGGATCCCAAGCGTTTGCCCAGATTACCTTGCCCAACGCAATTTGCAATTGCTCCCAAGCCCCATTTTATGCCAGTTACAAATCTTCATCACTGTCAGCTGTCCTCCTTAACCCGGGCGTTTCCTCATCACTTTCCTCGTCAGAGCTGGAACACCTCTGACTACGCCCAACAGCATCTCCAGCTGTGGATCCCGTCCCATCCCTCCAGCTAAACCATGGGTCTAATCCTGAAGGTCCCCATTCATCTTCTGTCCCATCATGGCCAGTGGCACCCACTTCCTCCCTTACCCGAGTCCAATCCATCTCATCCTCCTCTGAGCTAACCAGCCCCTCCTCCATTCTCTCCGTAAACCCTTCGAAAGACTCCTCGTCAGATGGTGCTGCAAATATGTCTCGCAGTCTTTTTCTCTCTCGCTCCTCGAGAGTATCTGACTCTCGAGGAGTCTTACGCCCACGTCTGTCAGTAACAGAGCCATGAGGCTCAATCATAACACTATCCCCTCTCACAAAGGCCTCCTCCCCCGATGGCGGAGAAGTGGCAGTGATACCCTCCGCTATAGCACCACGACGACTAGAGGTATCAAGTTTCAACAGTGAACGATGAAAGACTGGATGGACCTTTAAACTAGACGGTAAACGCAAACGAAACGCAACAGAAGAAATCTTTTTAACGATAGGAAAGGGACCCAAATACCGAGGCGCAAACTTTCCCCCAGCCTGTTTAATATGTTTGGAAGATAACCACACCAAATCCCCTTCTTCCAACTCCTCCCCTGCCTGCCTGTGGCGGTCAGCCTGAGTCTTCTGCGTTGCCTTAGCTTCCAACAGTAAGCGACGGGCAACATCATGCAATGCAGCCATTTCCGAAGAGCGGTACACAGGGTCCGAAGAGACCACATTGGTCGACGGCGCCACACCTCCCCGTGGGTGAAAACCATAAGTTAGCTCAAATGGCGTATGCTGACTAGACGTGTGCACCGCATTGTTGTAAGCAAATTCCGCCACCGGTAACCACTTTACCCAAGCCGTGGGTTGATCTAAACAAAAACAACGCAGATACTGCTCTAAGAGCCCATTAACTCGTTCCGACTGTCCATCCGTTTGCGGATGGAAAGCTGAAGACACGTTTAACTTAGTCCCCAAACACTCATGGAAGTGTTTCCAAAAGCGTGACACAAATTGCGGAGCCCTATCTGAAATAATCACCTCGGGTGCTCCGTGCAAACGATAGATGTGCTTTGTAAATAGTAAGGCCAACGTAGGGGCCGCCGGAATGGTTGAACAAGGAATAAAATGAGCCAGTTTACTAAATAAATCCACCACCACCCAAATACAAGTATAACCCCCAGACTTAGGCAAATCTGAAATAAAATCCATGGAAATGATTTGCCATGGCCTCTCCGGAACAGGTAAAGACGATAACAACCCTCTAGGGCGCCCAACAGGCGTCTTACTCTGCTGACAAACGGCGCAGCTGTCACAAAAGCGCAGAATGTCTTGCCGCATCTTTGGCCACCAGTAGCTCCTGGTGATAAGCTGTACGGTCTTGAACCTGCCAAAGTGCCCAGCCATGGGTTCGTCATGGTGGGCTCTAATCACCTCCAACCTGAGGGTCCCTACTGGTACGTAAACCTGCCCCCTACGCACCAATACCCCGTCTTGATCCTGGAGATGCGGCAGTATGGTACGGTTACCTGCAGAGAGCAGCATCAGTTGCTCCTGAGTCCACACATCATCCTTCTGAGCCTCAAGGATCTGGTCATGTAACCCAAGCTCATTATCTACAACACACAGAGAGGCAGTAGGCAAGATGGTCTGACATACTACCTGCTCATTGGTCTTAAATTCCGGCTTGCGGGATAAAGCATCGGCCCGCAAGTTTGCCTTCCCCTCCACGAACTGCACCTTGAAGTTAAACCTGGAGAAAAACAAAGCCCAGCGGATTTGACGCTGGTTTAACTTCTTTGCTGTTTGCAAGTGCTCTAAGTTCTTGTGATCAGATCTGACCACGATCTGGTGCCGTGCCCCTTCAAGCCAGTGCCGCCACACCTCAAACGCCACCTTAATCGCCAACAACTCCTTCTCCCATATGGTATAGTTCTGCTCGAAGGGTGTTAGTTGCCGCGAGTAAAATCCACAGGGACGCAAGGTCCCTGAGGAATCCTTCTGAGACAATACAGCCCCCAACGCGTAGCTAGAAGCGTCCGCTTCTACCACGAACGGTCTGTCAACATCAGGATGGGTTAGTATGTTGTCCGATTGAAAACTAGACTTTAGTTGTAGAAACGCCTCGTGAGCTTCCCGCCCCCACACAAATGGCTGTTTCTTGCGCAGAAGCTGCGTCAAAGGTACCGTGAGCTTTGCAAAATTCGGAATAAACTCCCGGTAGTAATTAGCGAAACCCAAGAACCTTTGTACATCCTTCTTAGTCTTCAGCTCCTGCCATGAGTTGACGGCGTCAACCTTATGTGGGTCCATTTTAAGTTCCCTACCTGACACTACATGACCTAGGAACTCCACTTCAGGCACATGAAAGACGCACTTGGAAGCCTTGGCGAAAAGCCCATTAGCCCGCAGTCGGTGCAGAACCTGCTTGACATGTTGACGATGTTCTTTCTCGTCCTTAGAAAAAATCAAGATATCATCCAAATAAATCACTAAAAATTGGTCAATTAGGTCCCTGAACACATCGTTCATGAACCTCTGGAATACCGCAGGAGCATTACAAAGCCCAAAAGGCATGACTCGGAACTCGTGGCATCCGAAACACGTGTTAAATGCCGTCTTCCATTCATCCCCTTCCCGTATACGGATTAAGTTATAGGCCCCCCGCAGGTCAAGCTTGGTAAAGACCTTAGCCCCTTGCACCCTTGATAACAGTTCCGAGATTAAAGGGAGCGGGTACCTATCCCGAATGGTGTATTTGTTTAGGATCCGATAGTCGCAGACCAGCCTAAGTTCCCCAGTCTTTTTGGCTACAAAGAATACTGGTGCCGCAGTTGGAGAACTAGATGGGCGAATAAACCCCTTGGCTAAGTTTTCATCTAGAAACTCCCGCAAAGCTTGCCTTTCCGGTACAGTCAAGGCATACAGCCTCCCTGCTGGCAGTTTCGCACCTTCTGCCAACTTGATGGCGCAATCATATGGCCTGTGCGGTGGTAATTTGTCCGCTTCTCTTTTACAAAATACATCAGAGAACTCCCCATACTCAGCAGGCACTCCCTCCATATCAGAATGAGTAACATTTAGAGTGCAACAATCCTGCCTCTTTAAGATCACTTTACGTGTTGCCCAATCTACTTGTGGGTTTACTACAGCTAGCCAATCCATCCCCAGGATCACATCATATCTAGGCAAGCTCGTAATATCCCACACAAACGTTCCCGTTACTCCCTGCACCTCCCACGTTACTGCTGAGGTTTCATGGTTAACCACCCCAGTCTCCAGCAGTCTCCCATCTGCTCCTTCCACCCACACGTCGCATGCCTTGCGCACTCTAGGAATGCCATGCTTCCTAGCAAACTCAATATCTACATAGGAGACCGTAGCCCCTGAGTCCAGCAGTGCCAAAGTAGAAACAAGTTCCCTTCCCCCAACAGATAATGTAATAGGTACGAAAACATGCTTCCTCCCCTCAGTTGACTGCTTGAGGAGCCCTAGTGCGTTGGACTCACGTCGCACTAGGGCTGGCCTTTTCCCGAAAGCTGGGAAGGTTTCACATTACAATTTTTGGCAAAATGCCCAGCATTCCCACAGTACAAACACAAGCCCAGCTGCCTCCTACGGCTCTTTTCCTCTGTAGACAGCTTTTTAAAGACCCCAAGCTCCATGGGCTCTTCCCCCATCACCACAGGTGCCCTGGTTACATGCATGGGTGGCGCACACATTGCTTTTGAGTGTTTACGAGCCTCGAACCTTGCGTCTAAACGCAGCACCTTAGCTACTAAGGCGTCCCAGCTTTCAGCCGGCTCCAAGCGTGCTAATTCATCCTGGAGCATATCACTTAACCCGGCAGTAAATAAAAGCATGAATGCATTTTCCCCCCAATCCAGCTGGTGGCGATACAGGTTAAACTTATTTAAGTAATCCAAAACAGTCCCCTTTCCCTGTTTCAACCGATACAGAGCCCACCCAGCGTTCTCCGTGCGGAGAGGATCCCCAAAAGTATCAGTTAACAACTTTTTGAAATTATTCAAATTGTCCTTGACTGGGTCATTTCCCAAAATTAAATTAGTGGCCCATTGTCCTGCGGGACCGGTCAACAAACTCAAAATAAAGGCCACCTTGCTAGTGTCTGTAGGAAAAGCATGAGCACTGAGCTGAGAAAAATAAAGCTCCACTTGTGCCAAAAAGGTTGGCAACTTGCACCTGGTTCCGTCAAAGCGTTCAGGAGTCAAAACATGTCCTTTCACAGCCTGAGCTGTTTGGCTAACGGTAAAAGCCGTTTGCAATTGGTCTACTTTGGCCCTTAACTCATCCATCGTCTTCCTGACGGGTTTATTGCTGTAATAAACTTTTTATGGGCGTTGGGCAATCTGTCAAGGACAGAACGCCACAAGATTCAAAGTAACAGAGTTTATTAGATTACAGAACTCAAAAAATGCCCGTAAAACACAAGGGCCAGGCAGTTTTTGCCTTTAGGAGCAAAAAGGGGCAAAAGTAAATGTTCAAAAGATAAACCGGATTAAACCGGAGTTTAATCCGGGTAAAAACAAACTGCTTGCGTCAGCCTGGGTATAAACGAAACGAAAGCCAAGGAACAAAAGATACAAAGAATGCAACTAATTGGCAGCAGATTCCTCTCTGCTGCCAACACTGTGCTTAGAGTAACTTGCGTCGCTCCCCCACACACACAGCAGACAGGATCTCCAACACGAGTAAAACAGCCAAGGATTGTAGCAGTTGAGTAGACCAGTTCCGTTCCGTAGATCAAAGCCAGAAGCAGACGTTTGTAGTTTTTCCAAGTCCAAGAAGGGGGGAAGACAAGCCGTGGTCAGTTCAGTCCGAGTTCTCAAAGCAGGAGATGGCGTCCGTCAAGAAGACGACGGAGGGTCAAGCTAATAAGAGTAAGCACAGGTTTGCACAAACAAATGCCCACACAATCCCTCCCGCCGTCTGACCCTGGATTCCAATCAACTTACGTCACAGCACAGGAAAGCACACAAGTCTTCAGGGAAGCGTCCCACACACACACGGATCCCAAGCGTTTGCCCAGATTACCTTGCCCAACGCAATTTGCAATTGCTCCCAAGCCCCATTTTATGCCAGTTACAAATCTTCATCACTGTCAGCTGTCCTCCTTAACCCGGGCGTTTCCTCATCACTTTCCTCGTCAGAGCTGGAACACCTCTGACTACGCCCAACAGCATCTCCAGCTGTGGATCCCGTCCCATCCCTCCAGCTAAACCATGGGTCTAATCCTGAAGGTCCCCATTCATCTTCTGTCCCATCATGGCCAGTGGCACCCACTTCCTCCCTTACCCGAGTCCAATCCATCTCATCCTCCTCTGAGCTAACCAGCCCCTCCTCCATTCTCTCCGTAAACCCTTCGAAAGACTCCTCGTCAGATGGTGCTGCAAATATGTCTCGCAGTCTTTTTCTCTCTCGCTCCTCGAGAGTATCTGACTCTCGAGGAGTCTTACGCCCACGTCTGTCAGTAACAGAGCCATGAGGCTCAATCATAACAAGAACAGTATATCTTTTCAACATATGAATGGGACAGCTGATAAACATTGTTTTCATAGCAGATGGAAGTAACATGGTCTGTGGTCTTGTTTGCAAGCAAAACGAGCTAACAAAAATTTATCATTGGCCAGTAAATAAAAGCTTGTGACTTTCCTTCTAATCTAGTTCATTCGCAGAAAGTCGACCCTCTGAAGTCAAAGCAGCAGTTGGAGTTAGAACGGGCCCATTTCCTGGTTACTCAAGCTTTTGATGAAGATGAGAAAGGCAATGGAGATGAAGCGATAGAGCTCTACACGGAAGCAGTGGAGCTGTGCTTGAAAACAGTATGTTAAAGCTACCACATAACTTGGTGGAATTATGTTATGGTAAGACATTCTTCCATTTATGCAGATGCCTTGTAAAATAAGGTGTGTGAACACATCATGTTTGGGAATCTCAGAGCATTGGCTAGATATGGTGGAGGAGGAAGCCTGCGAGAGTAGAAATTTGTGGGTTATGCCTCCAGCCTCTGTTATCAAGTCAGGTTAGTGCAAAACATGATGTGAATACACACCCTTGGATGCTGGATTAAAAAGTGGTACTTGTATTTCTTATTTGGGGATAAGATAAGTCTGCATTTTCTTATTTGTCACACTTCCTTGCATTAAATGGCACATACTGCATTCACACTTCAGGTATATTTTTGGATACACCATATTAAAATGACTTTCCTGTCCATTTACTGTGCAAGCTATTGGATGTGAATATACCTCCTGCGTTAAATGGGGCTAAAATACAAAGTAGATTATTTCAGCACATTTTATTTATTCTCTCTTAACTGCTCTTCCCGAGCTGCTGAGGAAACACAAAGGAAATGCCCAAGTGAATTATTTTAATGAGAACTACATAAAGTCAGGACTAATTTACCCCTTGGGTTTCAATGGGTCCTGAGCTTGAGTAATATATGGCAAAATCCTACACATGTCTACCAAGCAAATTTAAGCCTCTGAGTTGAATGAGCCTTAGCCACAAGTTACTGTGCACAAGTTACTGATATGAATCTAACCCTAATTATTGCAGATACCACTTTTTAAATACAAAGCCAGCCAATAGTCAAAAATCGTTACAGGAAGAGCTCACTATCATGATGTAACTCCACCAAGTGCAATTATTTCCTTTCTTCTAATTTGTTGAAATAAACTGTTTTGAAAGTGCATCATGGAAAATACTTTGCTACTTAAAATGCAATGTTTAACTTCCTTGAATGTCTGGACCTTTTGCCTCTCTCTTATATAGTATTGAAAGTAATCTAAGAGTGCATCTACACTGTAGAATTAATGTAGTTTGAAACCAGTTTAGCTGCCATGGCTCAATGCTATGGAAACTTGGTATCTGTAGTTTGGTGAGGCACCAGCAATCTTTGACAGAGAAAACTAAAAACCTTGTCAAACTTCAACACCCATACTTTATTTATTACATTTGAAACAAATGGGAAATGCTTAAATATAATAAAAGGTCACTGGTCTGTGGTGTACCTTTGAGCCATCCATTATATGCTTGGTGAATGTGTGCTCCAAATGTTGGGCTCCAACTCCCATTAGGCCCAACCAGTATGAATGGTTGGGGGTGATGAAAACAAACCAGAATGGCTAGGAGTCTACTTCTGCCTCTGAGAATTTTGGATGTTAATGTACAAGAAGACCTGCCACCTAATTAAACAATGAATTACTGCTCACAGGAGAAGCATTTCATGTACCACCTTTTTTTTAAAGCACAAAAGAGTGCAAAGGGGTCACAGTCTGAAAAAAAAGCTTTAGGGAGAGCTGCACTTTGCCCACCCCTGATTTACTACTTTGGCTCCAATGACCATATGCATCATTTCCCATGTCTAAATCTGGAAATGCGCCTTAATTTTAGGAGGCTTCCTGGTTTGATTGGCTACATCATAAAGGAACTACACATATGAGCAGATGTCTCATTTATGTATCAGGTTTATTAAGGCAAGATATGGTGCCCTTAACTGGTGTAGTCGTTTTTGTTCTTAACTCAGCATTTGATGACATGGAAGCAGATATTTTTTCCCCTAGGGTTCAAGGCGGTAATGTACAAATGAACAATACAGTAGAGTCTCACTTATCCAACAGAAACGGGACGGCAGAATGTTGGATAAGTGAATATGTTGGATAATAAGGAGAGATTAAGAAAAAGCCTATTAAACATCAAAATAAGTTATGATTTTACAAATTAAGCACCAAAACATCATGTTATACAACAAATTTGACAGAAAAAGTAGTTCATTACACATTAATGCTATGTAGTAATTACTGTATTTACGAATTTAGCACCAAAATATCATGATATATTGAAAACATTGACTACAAAAATGCGTTGGATAATCCAGAACGTTGGATAAGTGAGACTCTACTGTATTATGAAATGGTCAGAATTCTTTCCCCAGCATAACAATTGTGTAATAAATAGGAAAGGTTTAAGAAGAAGTAGCTGAAATTTCCTTACAGCCAACCTATTGGATGTTGTATCTTTGTATGATGTACTAGCTTGACACTGTTTATGGTTTTTAAAAATCTTTTTTCAAAATTGAATGTTAAAGGCTAATGAAACTTCAGAAACAGTACTCCAAACAAAACTGAAGCAGCTGGCCCGACAGGCATTGGACAGGTAAATTTTCTTATTACTTTGTCCAAGTATATTATATGAAGGCCTCCTTCAGCTCTTCTCTGTTGCATTAAGAAAACGCTTCAGCTCCTGCAGTGCAGGTCTCAAAAGCATGAAAATCCTATAGCAGCATGGGGGATGGTGGTTGTGTAAAGTTGGTGAATGTATTCAATTAATGTATTCATTTTAATAAGAAAAATCCTCATGAAATTCCTCTCAATTATTCCCTTGGCAGCCAAAGAATATGTTTCTACCTAGAAAAATGGTCAAAACCTTGGAATACATGTGGATTGATGCAGCCTTGACACATCCCCAGATTTGTTGTTTTTCTTTAAAAAAAAACAACTTCTCAATCAAGATGGTGTCAAACTGATTTTCACCAAGGGCCACATCAGCCTTATATGGCTGCATTCAAAAGGCCGTTTATAAGTGTAAGCCTATATAAATGTAAATATGTTACCCTGGCATTGAAAGCCTTGCAGGGCCAATAAAATGATGTGGTGGTCTGGATTCAGCCTGTGGACATTGCATTGAAAATATGTGGTTTAGACCATACATACCTTGTGTAGTCATTGCCAATATGGACATTTATAGGTGGTGAAAGTTTGAGAGTATTGTAATGATAGCAGGCCAAGATTTTCTGCATCTTGAAGATGCATGTCTTTTAAAGGAAGCAGATGAGGACAACAATATGAAAACTGTATAGCTTATCTTGTACTAACATCAGCTTTTGGAAAAGCTGCATATTACTAAATTCCTGGCTGCACATAAAAAATATTTATTATTAGCCTGTAACATTGTCTAGTCAATTTCTTTGGCAACAAACTAGACACAGCTTTGATGTGTGCAGAAATCCATAAAGGTTTAACCATGTTTGAATTATGTGGCCATTGTTGCTCTATTGAAAATTAAAGCTACTTTGTATTATTTTAGAGCAGAGGCATTGAAAGACTCAAAGCCATCTCAGAAAGACAAGCCAGCTGCTGTTAAAGCGAATCAGCCTGTGAGAACCTTTTTCCCACTGGGACCTGATTTTTCCTTGAACGATAAGCCTCAAACCGTTAGACCTGTGCATGCCAGTGAACCTCAGGGCCAGCGCTACACAGCAGAAGAGATTGAGGTGCTCAGGTAACAGCAGGAAATAAAGTCTAACAAGGTTTACTAAAGGTTGGAGGGTTTTATTTTATTTTTGTATTGGCCTCAAACTCAATTTTGGAAAAATATTTCACCTGCAATGTTTTAGCATTTTGTGCCGCTAAAGTCATGAAACGGGATCAAAGCCAAATTACATCTCCCAGGCTTCTATAGCATTGAGCCATGGCAGTTAAAGTAATGTTTAACTGCATTAATTTCCAGTGTAAATGTACCCCTAGTCAAACACTGCCACACTACATCATTTTAGCCATTTCAGACTTTTGAAATTGGGTCCTCCATTGTGTTAACCCTACTCAGAGAAATTTACTATATCAGTACTTTAAGAGGCTGTTATAATAAGAAACAAATGGATTTTGTATGTATTGTGCGTCTAATATCTCGCATGTTGTTTTAACAGGAAGACATCAAAGATAAATGGTATCGAGTATGTTCCCTTCATGAGCGTTGATCTGAGAGAGCGTTTTGCTTTTCCACTTCCTTTTTCGTAAGTGAATATAAGTTTATATGCTCCTTGAAATGTTTTCTTGTCTCTTAAACACTTGAGAGTGTTCAGTATCTATGTTATAGCTTTAATCTTACTGTGCAAAAAGCAAAGTTCATTGCTCTCTGCTCATCTTTATTGTACTCATTTATATATAAAATGCACTGTTTTTGATTATCATCATGAAAACCTCAGGCAAAGCATTGTTCCATGTTACCATTATAAGAGGAAGGGACAGGAATGTCAGTGGCATCATTTTAAGATTAAGCAAATTTGCTATGATGTTTCTGGCAGCTTTGGGGAAGACCATAAGACAGTTGGGTCCTGTATGCACATTTCTCAAAAGGGAAATCTATAATATAGTAAATGTAGGAATGTATTCAGCTTCTAAATGTATAAGAGTGACAGCAATCATGTAGCCACATTCTTCATCATTTGTTGCTGGAAGTTGCAGTCCAGCAATGGTGGGAATTATCTGAGGGGCCAAATTATTCCCGCCATTAATCTTGGAGAAATTAGAGGCAACATCTAAAGTTCTAGAAGCTAAGTATCTTGGGACCTCAGAATCCTTAATGAGCTAACATTGCAACTTTGCCAATGCTTCCCTTAGTTTGCATTACTTTCCTCAGTTCAGATAGCCATAGCTATAGGCTTGCTGAAATACTTCCTGCATCTCTTGTCATTCTTGTCATCTCTTGTCAGCATCCGAGGAATTAGATTTAAATCCATGATATCACATGGTAAAATAGATATATTAATTAGTTTAAAAGATGTTACAAAGCTAACTTGACTATTACTTTGGGTAGTGATCATAAGTTATTATTAAGTGCTATTGGTGTTCAGATTTCAAATTGCAGCAGAACCTGAAAAATACTATCATTGGAAATCACATGGCACAACCTTTATTGTAAGGATATATCTTTTTGTCTTATAATGTATAGTTCTTAAGCAGTTTTGACCCATTTATGCAATTTTCCAGGTGTAAAGCCAAATTCAGTTCTAAGCAGCCAAGAACTCAATAGCCAGATTTCTCCAAAGTGGTATTTTTCAATGTCTGCATATGAATTCCCTTCATTCGCAGCCATCATGACCAGTTGTTGGCTAGTGTTCATGTATCTGGTTGGAATGATGAGAATTATAGGCCAGTGTGTTTCTGATTGGGTAAGGCTTTTATAGGAGAGTATTGGTGTTACAAGAAGTGAAATGTAACTTATTACCAGTATTATGATGATAAGCAAGTTGTAAGTCAAACTAGAAGCCCGTACGATATCATTCAAGGAATGGAAACTAGTATACTGAACTAGAGAAGCCAGGAATCAGGGAGAACAAGAATGTTAGGATGGACTACCCAGGATCTTTAATGAGTAGGCTGTAAATCTACCTTGATCTGAAAATTACTGTGTGATGAAACAAGAATTTTACATTTCACAAATAGTTCTGATTTTTTTTCCAATTCAGAGATAAATGTGGCAAGTTACCTTTGTCTCCGAAGCAAAAAGCCATGTTTTCTCGATGGGTACGGCCAGATGACATAACAAACAATCCCACCATGATCTATACTGTGTCCAGCTTCAGCATAAAACAGGTAGGGATCCATTTTATATCCAGTTGCATTTTATTTTCTTTCTCTGCATCTGTCATTAGGAATGAGTTGGAAGCTTCTCAGATAATTTGACCTTTATTTCTGGCAGATGCTACTTCCTCCTCAATTTGAGAAGGTATACGGTGTTTGAAAAAGAACTCCCTAGTTTCCATTTACTTTAAATGGAAACTAGGGAGTTCTTTTTCAAACACCCTGTATTTTTCTGGTAAATTCTGCTGTGGTGTTTTCTAGTATGTGTGTATATTTAGATTCTGTGAAACGAAGAAGGGACTTAATGCGGAATATTAACTCTGGCAGATTAACTTTTGTAAGAGACAAAAGAAAACGAAAACTAGTATTATGATTGAAAAGAAGACAAGTTGTCTTCTTGACCATGTTGCTCCTTCTCTGTTAGGAACAGCAAAAAGCTATATGCCTTCAGCATCTCTCTTCTGGACTTCCTAGAACAGTGGCTCCCAACCTTTGGGCCTCCAGGTGTTTTGGACTTCAGCTCCCACAGTTCCTAACAACTGGTAAGCTAGTTGGGATTTCTGGGAGTGGAAGTCCAAAACACCTGAAGGCCCAAAGATTGGAAACCACTATTCTAGAATAATGTGCTAATTAGTTCTTGAAGTTATTGTTCAGAAATTAAAACTGTTGCTTTGTTTGCAATCTTTGATACAGTAGAAACCAATTTTCCAGGGACTTGATGCTCTTTACACTACATGAGAATTATAGTAGTTTGCACTTCACAGGGGAATAAAATTAGTTTCATCTCTTAAAAAAGATAGTTGTGAATATTATTGTTCATGATTTTGGAGCGGAAGACTTGTGCTTATTAGATTATGAGAATGTAGACATTTATAAAAATTATCCAACATGTGGGGTCAGGTAAAGTGTACTGTTTGAATGTGTGTGCTTCAAGTTGGATCACATTAGATGAATTTAGAGAAGTAAATAGATTGGTGTTCTACAGGAAGCAGACAGGCCCCCTGTTGCAGCAGCTCCACTGGCTGCCAGTTGTTTCCAGGCACAATTCAAAGTGCTGTTTATGACCCTTAAAGCCCTAGATGGCTCAGGACCAGGCTGCTTGACTGATCGCATCTTCCTGTATGAATCTGCCCAGGCTATGAGATCTTCAGGAAGAGTCCTTTCTCTCTGTCCCACCTCCATTGCAAGCTCTGTTGGTGGGAATGAGGGAGAAGGCCCCTCGTCTCTGGAATCTCCTGCCCAGGGAAGCCAGAATAACCCCCTCCCTGCTATTCTTCTGGTGACAAGCTAAAACCTTTCTTTTCAAGCAGGCTTTTAAAGAGGATGGTTTTTAAGATCAGTTGGGGGTGTTGTGGTTTTTAGCTATAAATAAGTTTTTAATTGATTTTAAGGATTTTAACTATTTTAATATTCATATTTTATTCTATTTTAATGTTTGTATATTTTTCAGTTTTAAATTGTATTATATTGGTTTTATTGTGAGCTGTTTTGAGTCTCTTTGAGAGAGAAAAAGCAGAATACAAAGAAGAAGAAAACCTAGTAGTAGTAGAAGTAATAGTAAGGGTAAAGGTAAAGGTTTTCCCCTGACATTAAGTCTAGTCGTGTCCAACTCTGGGGTTTAGTGCTAAGCCAAAGAGCCAGCGTTGTCCATAGACCCTTCTAAAGTCATGTGGTCGGCATGACTGCATGAAGCGCCGTTACCTTCCTGCCGGAGTGGTACCTATTGATCTACTCACATTTGCATGTTTTCACACTGCTAGGTTGGCAGAAGCTGGGACTAACAGGGGGAGCTCACCCCGTGCCCTGGATTTGAACCACCAACCTTTTGGTCAGCAAGTTCAGCAGTTTAACTCGCTGTGTCATCGGGGGCTCAGTAGTAGAAGATGTGTGTGTGTGTGTGTGTGTGTGTGTGTGTGTGTCTTTGAAGTTGGCTCCTACTCAGTAGTACATCCTTATTTCTTCTTTGATACATTCTTATTTCTTTTCAGGTTCTGAATGGAGAAAGGCAGGATATAAATTAATAATGAGATAAATTCTTGTTTTTCAGACAATCGTGTCAGATTGTTCTTTTGTAGCTTCACTTGCAATTAGTGCAGCATATGAGCGACGATACAACAAGAAGTTGATTACTAGGTATGTCAGACTTGTAGAATTATGTTATTTTATTATTTATATTTTATTTTGATTATGTTAGAAATAAAACACTTCTGTGCTCTGCGTACGTACTGTGGTGATTTCAACCTACTCTGAATAGATCCTGCGAGAACTCTCTTCTCATTCTTTTCATGGTCCCTGATACATAAGACTTTACTTGTAAGTCATTGTCTGTTCATGATGGCACTTAAACCCAGCCATGTAAACCTCAGAATCTTCATTTTCGCCACATTAAAAACTTGTCTTTAATTTATGAGTCAGTTTGCTGTGATTCTATTATCGCCATAAAATAGAGACCAAGCAAACACAAAGCAATAATAATAATAACAACAACAACAACAACTTTATTTATAACCCACCCTCTCTCCCCGAAGGAACTCAAGGCAGCTTACAAAGACAAAAACAAAATTGAAATAAACAACAGTAAAAAAACAATCAAAACAAGCAAATAAAATTCACAAATAACACAATAATCGTTAAAAAGTAGTGCCCTAATTTTTTTTAAATGTCTCCCTTTTGTTGACTGTGTGTTTCTCCATTGAGATTTTTCCTTTTCAACATAATGAGGCACAACGCAATGCCGTTCTTCCATGAGTTCTTAAATTGACAACACTAATGAAACAAACTTGTATGATTCACAGCATTTCTGCAAAATATTTGCTAATTTTTCTTTTTATCACTTTCCCTCTTCTTCAAAATAGCATCATTTACCCACAGAACAAAAAGGGAGAGCCAGAATATAATCCGTGTGGGAAATATATGGTCAAGCTGCATATCAATGGTGTCCCCAGGAAGGTAAAAAATGGGGTGCTTAAATAGATGGCTTAAGGGTGCGTTACACAAATTACACAATTCCTTGTAAGCATCTATAGGCTTGGTTTTGAGAACTGTTCTTATCTTGACTTTCTTCAGAGCACTATGTGCAGCAGCCTTCTTATTTTGACTGTCTGCTTTACCTTGTTTTCTGTACTGTTTTTTCCAGGTAATTATTGATGATTTCTTACCAGTAGATCACAGTGGAGAACTTCTTTGCTCTTATTCAAACAACAAAAATGAACTTTGGGTGTCACTGATAGAGAAAGCTTACATGAAAGTCATGGGAGGTTATGATTTCCCAGGATCAAATTCTGTGAGTATCCATTTCTTCTTTTTAAAAAGAGGTTGGCTAGAGAAGATGGAATAGTTATTCGATTTAGGAGTTCTTATTATGCTTTTTCCATCATTGCAAACATCTTTATTACACCAATATTCTAGACATGTAATACATTTGGGTCTCCTGTTTGTGTCTGAGTCTTTGCTTTTTCTGCTGTAACATTTACAGTTTAATTTTTACAAAGATTCACTATAAGGAGTGGAGTCATATGCTGCAGTACTGTCTCTTCTGATCTTCAATCTGAGTATTCTTGGTGTTCTGCAATCTGAAGTGCTTTCAAAAAATTTGTTTGCAAACCATTTTTCTTTGTCTCAATGCTGAATCTTTATAAAAGATTTCATGTTTGCCTGTACAGAAGAAAAATGAAAAAGTTTCAGAACAGAAACGGTTACTAAAATGCCTGTTTATTGACAACTGTTGTAAAAGCGGCAGTGTTTTTAATGTTTGTTATGCTGTTACTGGTACGATTACTTATGTCACATTGTTGCTTCTAATGAACTCTGTATACATTTCAGAATATTGATCTACATGCACTGACTGGCTGGATACCTGAAAGGATTGCTATGCACTCAGATAATCAGACTTTTAACAAAGACAGTTCCTTCCGAATGCTTTATCAAAGGTAAGTTGTCCATTGTTTTAAAGAGGTTGCAGACACAATATGATAAACTTAATAGTGTGATAATATTTTTCATTAGATTTACTTTTTATTTTTATTTTTAGAAATGGTGAGGGCATTTTTGTCTATGTTGAATTTATATATGTGTGTGTGTTTTTTTACTGAGACAGATTGATTTAGAAAGTGACATGTTTGTGCTAAAAGAGAGCCAGCATGATGCAATAGGGCCTTAGTCCCCTTTCACACTGCCATATAAAATCCAGATTATCTGCTTTGAACTGGATTATCTGGCAGTGTGGACTCATATAAACCAGTTCAAAGCAGATAATGTGGGTTATCTGCTTTGATAATCTGTATTATACGGCAGTGTAGAAAGGGTCTTAGTCTCACCAGAAGAGTGTAAAAACTGGCACGTTTTGGGCAATATGTCATCTTTGGACCAAGATAGAAGGATGTAAATATTTTTCAATAACTCAGCAGACATGGATTGCTTCTATCAAATGCTTGGAAACTGGCTTCATTAGAAGTTTTAGGTCCTTCTATAATGTTTTACTAAGTACATTTTTGGGGATTCATTTCCACATTATCTTCCGCTCCTACTGTATTAGCTCTGAGTGGCATCAATTATGCTATAATGTATGCCATTGAACTTTTCCAAATGTCATTTGCCCCTTTCTCCCTCCATTAGAGTTGTTAGGACAATAAGAATCAGAAACAACAAAGCTTGTTCAGTCTTCTTGGAAGCAAATCCTAAAGCAAATTTTCTTGTTCTTGGTGGCCAGATTTCACAAAGGAGATGTGCTCATTACAACAGCGACAGGCATGATGACGGAAGAGGAGGGAGAAAGATGGGGTTTAGTGCCAACCCATGCCTATGCTGTCTTGGATATTAGAGAATACAAGGTACGCAGTGAATAATAACTTTTGAAATGCCTTCTTCAGATTGCCAGTTTGTTTTGTATTGTACCTTTGTAGCATTGCTCAAAAGAAAGGAAGCTTTAAAGTACCTCTTCCAGATCAAGTTCAAAGATTTTGATAATATTTGCTCTCCTATACTTTCAGAAAGACATGTTCAAATGAAGTAATCCAAATTCTTTTTATTTCCCATTTCTCCAGGGACTTCGATTCCTCCAGCTGAAAAACCCCTGGAGCCACCTGCGCTGGAAAGGAAGATATAGTGAGAATGATATGAAAAACTGGACCCCTGAACTCCAGAAATACTTGAATTTTGATCCCAGAACTGCTCAGAAAATAGACAATGGTATATATGGAAGTTTAAGCAAACATAATTACAGATGAGTGACTCACTTCTCCCCAAGTCCATATGGAACGGAGGGAAACTGAAACTTGTTTACTGCTGATTACAATGATTATTATTCCTCTTTTACTTTTTACCCAACAAAAGAAAGTGGCTTTCAAGGATTAAATGCAATATAATTTTTTAAAAAAAACTAAAAAAAACTTTAGGACTTCAAAAAAAACATTCATAAGATTGGTGTGTCTTTCTGTTCTTTTGACATAGTTCAGTGGTGTCAAAACAGTTTTACCTGGTGGTTGTGTTTCCTTTACCTCTCTTTGTTTCAGTAGTCACTGGACTGTTATCATAAAGAAATATCTAGGATAATAAGAAAAATGTTGGGGATTCTGCAGGTTTTGCAAACTGTATAATGGCTCAGGAGAAGATTAACAGTCCTGTTTGAAAAGTATGTGCTTCTCTGCCTTTTGGTTTACAGATCTTTGACCATTACATGTTTCTCCTTTTGTAGGAATTTTTTGGATCTCCTGGGAAGATCTGTGCCAATATTATGATGTTATTTATTTGAGCTGGAATCCAAGTCTTTTTAAGGAATCAACATGCATTCACAGGTTTGTCCAATAAAAAAATGATGAAAGACCATTATGTTTCCAACAAGTTTACAGCATTGTTTTCTTGTGTACTCTGATGAAGGCATACCTCTCTGGCAGTGTATCAGAGAGTATATTGGATATGAAATAGAATGTGTGACTAAATCAGAGCAATACATATAATTTTGTCTTCGTGTTCCTTTCCCATCACTATTGTTTCCATATTCAAATACCTTATTTACTCTAATGCTCACCTTTTGGTGCTAAATTATCTCTGCAAAATTAGGCGCTCATTAGATTCGCCTCATACAGTAATCTTAGTGCTGAGCCAAAGCCAAAAGGGAAAGCTGCTTCAGGAGCTCCTATTTGAAAGACATCGCCTCTAATTTAATGGCCAGGGCTCAATACTATGTGATCCTGGGATTTGTAGTTTAGTGAGGCATCAGTATTCTTTGGCAGATGTGCTTAAGATGGGCATTGAATATTTGCCTTTTATGTTGTTAGTCGCTCCAAGTCCCATATTGGGAGATGTGGTGGGATATAAATAAAGTTTTATTTACTATTATTACAGTATTATTATTTGTAAAACTACAGGCCCCATGATTCCATAGCATTGAACCAAGGCAATTAAAGTGGATTCATTCTATGGCAGAGCTGCATCCCAAAGTTTTCTTTTCCATAGCTGGTAGCTTTGGTACACTTTTGCCACTGCACATTACATTTGGCAGCAAATGCTTTTTTGGTTTCAGGGTTTTGAAAATTGAGGTGCGCATTAGATTTGATGGCACACTAGTCTCGAGTAAATACAGTACAGTGTTCCCTCACTTATCGTGGGGGTTACGTTCCAGGACCACCTGCAAAAAGTGAAAATCCATGAAGTAGGGACACTATATTTGGACGCTATATAGGGACGCTCCCGCCGCTGCTGCGGCCTTGTGAGGCAAAAACAAATGTGCTTCAGCCTCCTTTTCTTTCCCTTCGGCTTCTCCTTCCTTCCTTCCATAGGCTTCTCCTTAGGAAGGAAGTAGAAAGAGAGATTTATAATATCATTATTTATAATATTATTTTAGTGTTTATTAAAAAACCGCAAAACAGCGAGTCCGTGAAAAGCGAACCATGAAGTAGTGAGGGAACACTGTATTTAGTTTCCCCTTACATTTCCCCTTTTTTCAGGAACTCTTCTCACAATTAGAGAACTAGCCCAGGACTTGAGTGTAACTCAAATATTGGATAATATGCAGAGTATAGAATTTAATTACTGTAGCGCATCATGCTGAGACGACCCTTGGCATGCATAGGTTTTCTGGCACTCTTTTTGCTTTGCTCCTTGTAAAAAGAGTGTTCCTTCTCAGCTAATATCTTACACTGTCAGAATCACTATCATTTGAAATTAATGTCTCTGTTGGAAACATTGGAAACTTTAGGACAAATTGAATTTTGTATGCAGGAATTGCAATTTCTTTATATAAAGCACTATTTGCATCCACCCCCACTTCCTTCTCTGTTTATCCTTTTCTCTAGTACCTGGGATGCAAAACAGGGTCCCATGAAAGATGCTTACAGCTTGGCTAATAATCCACAGTACAAACTGGAAGTTCAGTGCCCACAAGGTGGTGCTGCCGTCTGGGTTCTCCTCAGCAGACACATCACAGACAAGGTATGAATATGAATTTGTGCTGTTTTTTCCAAACACATAGCATGGAAGCGCAGTCTGACCCCTGACTCACGATACCAAGGGGAGGAGGGCAAAAAGAGCACTGTATGAGCCTACCTGTGTCTTGAAATCTTTTGGAAACGCCCTTCTCACTGTATCACCACACTTACATGTGTATTTTTGGTGGGAACACAAGGGAATACCTTCTCAGGGTCTGGTCCCAAGCTCTAGAACTCACTTTCTAAAGATGTTACATTGGTTTCCTCCTTTATATCCTTTTATAGGCAGCTGTACACCATTTTGTTATGGGATGTCTTTGAGGGCTCTCAGCTCAAGGGTAATGGGCCTTATATGTGCTCTACTGTTTGAATTTGTAGGTTTCATTAATGGATTGCTTTTAGTTCTTTTAATTTTATTGATAATTTGATTACATTTTAACTACATTTCTAGTTGTAACTGATTTGACTTTCATAAATCACCTTGAGTTCCTGACTGGGGAAAAATGGG
Source organism: Anolis carolinensis (assembly GCF_035594765.1). Lineage (NCBI taxonomy): Eukaryota > Metazoa > Chordata > Lepidosauria > Squamata > Anolidae > Anolis > Anolis carolinensis. The sequence goes on from NC_085846.1 coordinate 69,837,980, forward strand.
ATATAAATTGTAACAACGATAACAACACATTTCACAGAACTCTTTCAGTTCCACTAAGTGCACTAATCTTCCAACCAAGCTGTCTTGATGGAATACAGGCAGTCCCCAAGTTATGAACAAGATAGGTTCTGTAGGTTTGTTCTTAAGTTGAATTTCTTTGTAAGTAAAAATGGGTACAAACCCCTTTGGTGTTTGTCTTGCTGTCTGTGCCCCTGTTCAAAAGATTTCACCTCATTTTCTCTCCCTGATAACTGGATTTTGAAAAATTTGGCTTGTTGTGGAAACAAGGATTGGTGATAAAACTTCAGTGGAGACACCTTTTCCCCATGATAACTCTTTCAAGAGTGAATTTCCCTTCCAAGGGGTAGATTTCCATCTCTTCCTGTTGTCTCACCCCGTTCTTAACTATGGGTCATTTGTAAGTCAGATGTTTGTAACTCGAGACTGCCTGTATACTATAAGAAAAACACCTCGTGTACTCTGATAAAATAGATGACAAGTTTTTGCCTGACAGAAATTTGGCACACAGAGAACTGCAGCAAAAATTTGATCTTTGAGTAAATTGTAGAAAATTTAAACATGAGTTTGTCTTTTCTATCTTATGTCAAACATTAGATGAATTAAAAATAGTGACACAAGTAAATCATTACTTTAGAAGTACAGTACATAGAGTATACACTAGTAAACTTATATTTGTAATTGGTTTGTCCACAGGATGACTTTGCGCGCAATCGAGAATTCATCACAATGGTTGTGTACAAAACAGACGGGAAAAAGGTTTACTACCCTGGTAAGAGTCAACATCCTGTCTTCCCCATACGACAGGGTGGGCAGCCATGATGATCCCAAGGGTCAGTTACCTCCCTCTAAAACCCCATCAAGGTCATACAAACTGCCAAAAATGTCCCCCATTCAAATCCATGTCTACTTAGAAAAATATGGCCTTTTAATGATTGAAGAGCTACTTACTGGTGAACTACTGTTTCTTAGAAATTTGAAGATGTGGTGGTTCATATTATAACAGTTTGGGGTCCAGAAAAGCAGTGGTCTGTGAGCCTTGTTATTGAAATATTTTTTCCCAACTTGTATAGAGGATCTCAGTACAGTGGATACAAACAATGCACACTATTCAAAATAATTTAAAACGGCGATAATAAGTTGTTGTTTTGTGACTTGTATGTCATTTCTGTCTTATGAAAATCCTCTCATGTGGTTTCCTTGACAGAATTTGTTCCTGGAGAGGAACGCCTTTCATTTGAGACTGAGAGTGTGACTTGCCCAGGGTCACCATGTGATTCAAACACTATCCATGCATTTCCTAGAAAAATATTCAAACCACTACACCAGTATGTTAGACAGCCCATTAAACAATGTAACAGGATAAAACAAGATGGTTTAAACCAGTTAAAACAGCCCTGCCCTGCTCTCAGTCCCACCCCCATCCTAAGTACGGCTGGTAGGAACAAGAAAGAGGGCCTTCTCCGTGGTTGCCCCACCACTACCACCTCTGAAACTCTCTCCCTAAAGAAGTAAAGGTGGCCTCCTGTCTTTCAAAAAACAACTGAAGCCCTGCTTCTGCTCACTAGCATACTGAGAGGAGGAGAATTAGACATTGAATGACCACTACAGGGCATCTGGGCTCTGCTAGTCTATGTCAGCTCAATTTACCACCATAGGCCACACAACTAGCCCACATAACTTCGAGATCTCCAGTTGGCTTATGTAAATTAATGTGGATGTTTGTTCAGATTTTATGTCATTATATAATGTTTGTCTATATTGGTTTAATTTATTGATGTTAGGTTTAATTGTTGTTTTCATATGTGGGATGTTCCTGGGATTTTATGTCAGTATTTGTTTGTTTTATGGAAGCATTGAATATTTGTGGTTGTATGTTAGAATCTGCCCTGAGTCCCCTTTATTTGTATTCTAATAAAGTTATTATTATTATTATTATTATTATTATTATTATTATTATTATTATTATTACCCATTTTGTGGCCCCCATTGCATTGGCAGCCACCATTACAACAACTCACACTGTCAGAATTGCAGCCTTTTTCCCTTTTTTCTTTACTTGTCACTTTTTACTCCAAAATTTCTCGAAGTCCATGATACAAAGGACACTCTTGCAGCTTCGAAAGCTACTGTAGTTGCAGCCTGATTTTAGCAAGTACTGTAGGTGGCAGCAAAGGGAAAACACCAAATTTCATTAATAGCAGCAGCAGGAAGTTAAATTCCAGTATTTCCCCGAAAGAGCTCCTCAATTCCAGGAAGTTAATCTGTGCTAAAGAATTTTCAAACATGAATTTATAAATGTCTTTTTGTTTTTTAGCTGATCCACCACCATATATTGATGGCATTCGGATCAATAGTCCGCATTATCTGACCAAGATGACACTGACGTCTCCAGGGACACATACGTTTACATTGGTGGTTTCTCAGTATGAGAAACAGAACACAATTCACTATACCCTAAGGGTACGTACTCACAGACACTTTTGCAAGTAAAATCTGGAAATGCTGGGGGGAATTATCACCACAGCCACCATGTTAAGGAATTGGCTTTGGGATAAGTCTTATAATCAAATAATTATAATTTAAAGCTTTATAGGAGTGATGTTGTAGAGGTTTTTAATTTCTTATGCATGACATATAAATAATACTAGTCAAAATTGCTCTAGTGGAAAGGTCTTGCACACATTGTCTCTTCCAAATATGTGCTAGTGGGAAATTCCACCTGAAGCAAAATCTGAAGTTTTGGTTTTTCTGCATTTGTAACACCTGAAGAACAGGGTAGGTTTCAGAATTGTGAAAATATTGTGAGAAAATCTCTGGCTTCCCTTGACCGGATGGCTCCTAGATTATGGCACATTGTTGTTACCTACAGACAAAGGCAGTTCCTGTTACTAAAAGATGCCTGTGTGTCACTACAGGCCTACGGAAAGAGAGAAGTGTTTGTTAGTCAGCTGGCTTCCTGTCAAATAGTTTTGAAGTGTTCTCTTTTTTGGCCTACAACAGCTACTTCCTAAGTAGAAAGGACAGATAATTACAACTCTTTCATAGTTCAATGTTTGGGATCATAAGAAATGTCATAAAAGCCGTAAGAGCCAGAAGAAGATTGCTACAGGCAAACCTGTCCTAACCACAATTGGTTGAAAATTGCCTGATATTTTTTTCTGGATTGCTGTTTTTAGAGCATTCAAATATCAAAGGAAAGCCATTCGCCCTTATCCTCCTTCTTTTTGAAATTTCTAGAAGGAATAATATAGGTTCACATATTTTAAAAGTTTTCCTTGAAAAAAACTCTATGTATGTATGATTTTTAAGTTGGAAAGAAAGTAAAAAATACAATTGTCTTTTCCTATAAGAGTTAATTTTATTGTTATGCAATATGAATACTTCTACATTACATTTTCTTTTTGCTTTATCGTAGGTATATTCAGCATGTAAATTTACCTTCTCTAAGATCCCAACACCATATACAGTATCCAAAAGGGTAAGATATGATTGGATTCATTTTGGTCACCTAGGAGCATTGGGAGATGAATACACAAAATCAGATACACATTCTAAATGAAGAGAAGTGCCTTGTATATTTTTGAAACCCTATTGACCCAGAGTTGTAAGGTTGTCTCTTAATGCAGGTGTAAGAAATTGTACTGCAGTTCTCATGATCCCCAGCTCATATAGGCAAAAGTGAGGAATAATGAAAGTTACAGTTCAGCAATATGTGGAGAGTGAGACTTTCCCAGCCTCCTTCAACACAGTGCTAACAAGTGTTAACTATGGAGCCACTGCAGTTGTCTCTGAGAGATCCTCCATCAGTGTCAGTCCCCTATTTTTCCACCGCTGTTGCTGCCTAGTAGTGGTTTAGATCACATGTGTCAAACTCAAGGCTTGCAGGCCGAATCTGTCCCACCATGTTGTTTTGTGTGGCCCTCCAGATGCTAGACTTCTGAATTCATCATCATTAGACACCATGACCAGAGCTAATGAAAATTAATATGTTAATCGGGATAATGGGGTTTGAATTTTAAAACAAGGCTTGTGGATCTGATGTCTGACTTTAGTGTCCTTTAACTCTTCCCCAATCTCAAAGCCACATGTGCAGTTGGGTTGCAATTCCCATCATCCCCAGTCTGCATGGCAGATAATCAAAAGTGATGGGAGTTGTCATTTAATCACATTTAGGGTCCCAAGCTGGGTAAAAACTAAAGAACACTGACCACTATGCAAAAAATAATTGGCCCTCTGTGTCCACGGATTCTCCATTCATGGATTCAGTGGCCATTTGAAGGCAACCATAAGGCTGATATGCCCCTCAATTAAAATTTGTTGACATCCCTGGTTTAGAATATTTAGTCCTCAGCAAAAGCCTGTCTGATGTCACAAACTCACCGTCACAAAAATATATTACTGTATATACTCATGTATGTATCTAGAAATCAAAGTCAAAAAATCGTCACAAAAAATCCAAGTCAATATATCTGTGGGCCAATGTAAGTAATGTATATTAATTTTTATCCCAAAAAAGGAACCATTCCTTTCTTTGAATCGTATGGTAGAAGCAAGAGCTTAGTCCTTCCCAGGAGGACCTAAAGAAGAACCACTCCCTATTGCCATATAATCCAGATTATCAGGTCAAATAATCTGGATTTTATATGGCAGTGTAGAAGGGCCCCCTCTGCTTTCTCTGGCAATCCCCCACACATCACACAGCCAGCATTTACAGTAGTTCCATCCTCATCCATCCAAACTTTAGGGTGAGCACAAACACTTATGCCTGCCAGAACTTTATCAGTTCTTTGGCATTGTTTTCCTTTGCTTCATCATTTCCATCCTTTATAACATGCTCCTAAGTATTACCCTCAACATACTCATATTTTTGCCCCATAAACCTGCCCTCAACTTAAACATATGATTGACACATACATGAGTATATACAGTAAGCAGGTTTCTTATATTCTATCAAAATCCAATGAAACTCAACAGACCCTCTCTCATGGAACATAAGCAATTCAAATTTTTAAATGGACCTGGCAATTTAGTTTGGCACTTCATTTAAGGAAGAGAACATTTTGTATCTTTTTGTTTATATGCTCCTGTTTGCTCCTGTTTTTCACAGCAGATAGATCAAAACACTAATCTGACTTGCAGTATTGCCAGTGTAGCTTGAGAGACTTTGAAATTTCTAATGAAGCTTTGAAAATTCGAAAGGGATGGGAAAGAAGGTTAAATGAAACAGTGCATTTATCTATGCATGCTGAGAACTAGATTGACTTTCCTACAGGTGAATGGCCAGTGGAAAGGACATAGTGCTGGTGGATGCAGCAATTTTAGAGAGACCTCCAAGAACAATCCTGTTTACCAGTTCCAGCTGGAAAAAACTGGTTCCCTCCTTATTGAGCTCCGAGGACCAAGGTTTGTGCAGAATAAAACAAGTAGCAAAACATAGTCAAAGTAACATGATTCATTCCTTAAATACGGTAAATGTTGGTCCACAATAGTACATATTAGTGGAATAAGGTAGTTCGGATTAATGTGTTGTCGAAGGCTTTCATGGCCGGAATCACTGAGTTGCTGTGAGTTTTCCGGGCTGTATGGCCTTGTTCTAGAAGAATAATAGAATCATAGAGTTGGAAGAGACCTCATGGGCCATCCAGTCCAACTCCCTGCAAAGAAGCAGGAAAATTGCATTCAGAATACCCCTGACAGATGGCCATCCAGCCTCTGCTTAAAAGTCTCCAAAGAAGGAGTCTCCACCACACTCTGGGCAGAATGCTTCTGGAACATGGCCATATAGCCCAGAAAACTCACAGAAACTTTGTTTGGATGATTTTGTAAAGGGATCTTACAGCACTTTTGAAATTAATAGCGTAAGCTTTTATTTCATCAGCCTGTGAGAGCCAGTGGAACCATTTTATTTATTTCAGTCTCAAAGGGACTACAAAATCCCTTTACATGATGTTACATATTGTGTTTTCTTTAGTTTACTTGTGAGGTTCTAATCAATCATTGACCATATCAATATTTTTTGCACTAAAAATTAAAAAGCTGTTTTTAAACATTGCTAATTTTGAGGATGTAGAATTGTAGCCTCAGTCTTTACAAAATCTTTCAGCTTCATGGAATTGCTCAAATAACCCTGGAAAACAGCTTCTTATCTTTTCAAATCTCTTTCCACAATACCTTTTTAAAATTGTTGTGTCCAAAAGATAATCCAACTTGTGTTGAATTCACAGGCAATATAGTGTTGGACTTGAACTCGTGACAGTCTCTTCAGTAGGAGACCCAGGTCCTTTGGGCTTTCAAAAAAAGAATAGTGGTGATTACAGGTATTTTCTTATTTGACGTATACATATTTGATTATGTAACATTGGATCCTTTGTTAAATTTGTTCCCTCCCTTTCTCTTTTTCTCCTCTGAAGGTGTGGATTTTGCTATCTGGAAGTTGAGAGTCTACCTGCTGGTGTTTACAATATTATTCCAAGCACTTTTCTCCCTCAGCAGGAAGGACAATTTTTCTTGGACTTCAATAGTGCTATCCCTCTTAAAGTATCACAGCTGCAATGAGGTAGTCTTGCTCTGTGACCTATTTTCAATCAAGAATATGGCAGAACTGATCATTTGAATGACATACTGGAGCACAATCAAAGAACCATCCCTAAAATGTTTACATGGGATGAACAAACTGAACATGGACTCTCTTACAGGGAATGTCACCCCAGAGTTGAAGTCCCCAGATCCTTTGTTGGACTGTAGCAGTCTCTTAAAGTGTAGAAGTTGGGGATAGCTTCTTATTTTAGCCTACGCTAATTCTTCAGTAGTGGCAACTAGAGGGTAAGCAAAGGCAAGTGCTTGAAATCATTTTTGTTCATGTGAAACCTCCTTAATTTTGCATGGCTCTGGCACCTTACGTTGTTTTGAATCAGGTTTTGGGGTTAAAATGTCTTTTGTGTTTTCTGTTCTTGCAGCTCACTTCCTAGACTTTGTGTTTTTCAAATAATCAGATGAAATACCTCCAATTATGTTATTCTGGGATCCGTGGACTTGTGAAAATCCTTTGTTTGTCTTGCTTGAAATAGCCTGGTTTGCTTCTGATCAGGTGCATTGTGGACTTTGGTTATTGCTTGCACTATGTTACTTACTGGCGGGTAGGTTAAATGCAAATGCCATTTTCTTGAAAAGTGTACAGAAAGCATCCATGAAATTGGGTTAGAGAAAAGAGACTTTGCTATGTGATATCGCTGAAAGAATAGAAGCAACTTTCTGACTTCACCTTGAGTTGCTTCTTTGCCTTGCCCAGAAGATCCCTACAAATGTTTCTTTGGCGTTCAAAAGTGTAGTTTCCCAGGTAATGGAATCTTGCAAGCATTTACCCTCAGTTGGTTCAGGGACCTCCCAAATGACACTGCCATTTATGACAAATCTTTTAATCATAGCTTTGCACTTTCTCTTAAAGGGTCTGATTCATTCTTCGAATTCAGCCTATTGAGTTAAGGATTTTTTGTGCCAAAATTAACTCTTAGCCACTCCCTTCCCATTTTCCAGTTTTATGATTATCAAGCCATCTAGTCAAAATGATTTTTATTGATCAGCCAATGGGCCTTATCAAAACAGACAATATAAACACAACATAGAGTACACATCCAGTCCAGGTAAAATTATAAATATACAAGTACAGAGATAGAAAATGGGGGTGGCCAACATGTACCTTAATATTAGGTTTATACATCAAATGTCCTTGTATGTCCACTGTATACCAATCTGATCAATATACTCTGATCTCCTTTTAAATGCTTTGAACATATAAAGGTCAACTTTTTTTGTTTGTTAGTAAAAATATGGTTTTGGTCGCTGTATTCCAGCTCTCTATTACAAATAAAAGCCTAAAGATTTTTCCTTTCTAGTCAGATATCAGTGCCTTTAGAAGATGCAGACTATTTTGAATATTTTTTTAAAAAAAAATACCCACCAGTTCACCATATTTTGAGCTCCCAAGCCATTTTAGATCCAGGAAAGTCAAAGGAAGATGATCCGCAACAAAAGTAAGAAGTCAGTTTAGCACAAAAAAGTGGGTTGTTTTGCAGATACCCATACAGCAGTCCTCCATTTAAGGAAGGTGATGTTCCTCTAAAGGATCATTGAGAAAAAGATCAAATCTTGCTATCAATAAATCCTGTCAAGCTTTGACTGTAGTTGCTTACGCTTCTGTTATAGATAGGTTTTGCAAATAACTTTAACATAAATAGCCAGACTTCACACAGGACGTTGCTCAAGATTCAGTTTCATGACTGCCACCAAGAATACTATTTCCTTTTCCATCAGGTCCATTGTTGCCCCTGCTGTTATTGAATTAACTGCTTTGTTTCAGGAGCAGCTGCTCCAGCCATAGAGTCCTACAATCTATTGCCAATCCTAATTACAAGTTACAAACTGACCCTTTAGTAGGGAGCAAACTGGCTAAGCCAGTTCTCTCTAGGCCTTCCAAAGTACTTCCTTGAGAAAGATACATAGGTACTCCTCAGGTAACTTATTGGGAGAACCAAGGAAAGTATCAACCCCACTTTTTTAAGATAGCTGAAGGTTCTGGATATGTGATTTGTACATCAACACATATGCATGTCACTAGCTGTGCCCGGCCACGCATTGCTGTGGGTTTTTTTAGGTGGTTCCGTGTCTTAGAGGGGGGGAATCCTTTGTTGGGAGGTGTTAGGTGGCCCTGATTGTTTCCTGGATGGAATTCCTTTGTTTTCAGAGTGTTGCTCTTTATTTTGTGTTTTGAGATGAGAGAGTGATGAGTACCGAATGGGTTTGGACTTTCAAAGAGTGGTTGAGGGGGGGAATCCTTTGTTGAGCATAAGAACGTAGAGACGTGGATGAGGGGTTGTGTTGTCAATTTTCTAGGTTGGGGGGCCTTTAGTTTTGTTGCTTTGCCCGGTCCTTTTATATATATAGATAGATTGCACAGTTATGTTTTTCTGCGATGAGGGTCCCTAGCACTCCTCTTTTCCACTAACTATCTTTGACTATTCTGTGTCATGATCCAAGCACAGCTACGGCCAAAACTGGAGGTGAATTCAGATGGTATCCATTGTTTTTTCAAATACAGGATGTTTGAAAAAGAACTCCCTATTCGCCATTTAATTTTAATTTAAATGGCGAATAGGGAGTTCTTTTTCAAACACCCTGTTTATTATTTTGGCAGTGGATACAACATAACCCAATTTCATGAATATCTTTCTCAGATTTCCCATAGTAGATCACATGAATTACATTACTACATTAGTTCAAGAAGGAAATAAAAAATGTTTGTACTGCATTGGTGGCATGGCTAAACAGAAGGGGTCTGGGGAGTTGTAGTCCACAATAGCTAAAGAACCAAATGTTCCCTGAATATAGGGTCCTGTGTGTGAAAATGATAATATGCTTTGTGCTTTAGACTCAACCTGTTGCACATTTCTTGAAATGTAGGCCAAATGTACCATACTGCCATTGGTTATAGCCAATCATTTGTCTCAAAAATTCATTGCCTAATTCTAGATGGATGTTTAAAATCTGCCTTATGGGAATAGTTAACTGGTAAGGCTTAACACTGTCAAGGATAAAGATTCAGAAATACATTTAGCATAATGGCATTAACACTGTCTGTTCAAAGCATAACATTAGCCATCTATGATAACTGCTCTTTTATAAATTCAGCTTTTATGAAACTGGCTAATATTTAGCAGCTGATGTAATTGTCTTGTGCAGAAGGAAATACTGGTATCTGAGCCTTGCCAAGCTACAATAATTTGGGAGGGTGTCTATAAGGATTGGCCAAGGGCTTGCTCTATGTTTTATATGTGTCTTGAATCATGTTGGCAAAGCAACTATGATTGAGTCCTCTGTGCCTTGTGATGACTCATGCTATCCACTTGTCACTCTGATGTGTCTGTTGTCATGAAGTGTACATTCAATATTGCCAGTTTGCCTGAAGTAAGATTGTATTTAACGTAGTCCCCGTGAAATGCTTATGCTTGGTATAAAGTATGCCAAACATTCCTGTCCTGTTTCCTTTTAAAAAAAGGAAAAAAAGAAAACAAGTCAGGAATATTGCTTTTGGGTTTTTTTAGATGTCACAGTCTAGATCAGAGCCATTTCAGGAAGAAAAGGCTTGCCATATTTATTTCTCAATATAGTACTATGTACTGTAGACAGTGAAATGATTAAAGTTTTTCTTTACCTTGTCTCAGTAATAAATCAAAATAGAGACTGTGGCCAAGAAATCAGAACAATAGGATTTAGAAGGGCAGCTATGAAAGAACTTTTAAGCCGTTTTGGGTCTCCTTTGGGGTGGAGAAAAGCGGGATAGAAATGAAGCAAATAAATAATAATAAACTAGATGACATCAGATTTAAGTATACATCATTGAATACCAAAGTCAGCATTATCAATGCCATTACATTTTCAAATTCTATCTATTCTTGTGAAAGCTGGACCGTAAATTTTATTTATTTACAGTATTTATATTCTGCCCTTCACACCCCGAAGGGGACTCAGGGCGGATCACATTATGAACATATAGGGCAAACATTCAATGCCCATATACACATAGAACCGAGACAGAGACAGACGCAGAGGCAATTTAACCTTCTCCTGAGGGGATGTTCGATTCTGGCCACAGGGGGGAGCAGCTGCTTCATCATCCACTTCCTCATTCCAACGTCGTAAATTAGTTAAATTTGCCTCCCCACTTTATAAGTGATACCTTATTTCCTACTTGATAGATGCAACCATCTTTCGGGTTGCTAGGTCAGAAACAAGCAGGGGCTATTTTTTTTTAATTGACGGGTGCTCACCCCGCCATGGGCTGGCCTCGAACTCATGACCTCATGGTCAGAGTGATTTATTGCAGCAGGCTGCTCACCAGCCTGCGCCACAAATAAATGTTCTGATAGGAGAAAAATCAACTCATTCAAAATGTGGTGGAGCAATCTGTATATAACATGAGCTGCTGAAAAGACAAATAAGTGGGCCTCATATCTTGTTAGAAGCCAAGACAATTATACTGAGGCTATGGCTTGCAAAAAAGATGATAATGCTTGGTAAAGTAAAAGGCAGTAGAATAAAAAGGACTAATTTACACAACCCTAAGCATGTAAGACATTGAATAGTAAAGTGTCTTACTGGATGGCCGGAATCACTGGGTTGCTGTGAGTTTTCCAGGCCATGTTCCAGAAGCATTCTCTCCTGACATTTCCTAAAATGAAAGTTCCTAAAACTCCCTAACTCATTTGCTATTGTTGCTATGTGTCTTTGATTACATTATGATTTGCTGTGATCCTATCAGAAGAATTTCTAGGGGGAAAAAATTCAAACAGATTTCCTATGGCTTTTCTAATTCTGAGAGTGTGTTTTGTCCAAATCAAGCAGTGGGTTTCAGTGGGTTGTTGTGTGTTTTCCGGGCTGTATGGCCATGTTCCAGAAGCATTCTCTTCTGACATTTTACCCACATCTATGGCAGGCATCCTCAGAGGTTGTGAGGTATATTGGAAACTAAGAAAGGGAGGTTTAGATATCTGTGGAAGGTCCAGATGGGAGAAAGAACTCTTGTCTGTTGGAGGCAAGTGTGAATGTTGTAATTAATCACGTTGATTAGCATTTAATTAGTCTTGGAGGTTCTTTTTTCATAATAGGGTTGTCATAAGTCAATTACAAGTTCGACATTATTGAACACTATTGGTATTACTTTCATTTCCAGCAGGCATGGGACAGACATCCTGCACTGTGTGGAAATTGTAGCCCAGATGTCCTTAGGCAGAAAACCTTTTCCCCTTGTAAAAATCTAACCTCCTGGTTTGTACCAAATTTGAAAGTTATATATACTCTACTCCAAAGCTTTTTCTATCCTTGCTCATAGTGGGGAAAATAAATCTTTATTTTGCATGTGGGCTCCGCTGAACAAAAGCAAGGTTGGGAGGAAGCTTCATTCATATCCTATTTGTACATAGAAACCATACCATTTGTTTCCTTTAGACACCTCTGCCTTTGCATTATGCCTGTGTTGTTTAAAAATAGAACTGAAGTGTTGCTTTTGATCTTAGGACGGCAGATGCACAGGCTCAGTGTTGTTACTGCCACATTATCATGCAGCAACAAGAAAGCTCTCCTTTTGGGATAATCTTGAATTATAGCTGCCTTTGAAAAGAAAATTAAAATCAGATGCCTTGTAATTGCTCTTCAGTAATGGACCACTTGGGCTCAGGGGAATCGACTCACGCTGTGTACTTGACAGTAACTGGCAGCTTATCTGCTTTGCCAGGTAATTAGTAAGATGAAAGTTAAAGCTGCTGCTTGGACTGACAAGTAAGTAGAAACCTAAAAGCAACTGCTGCTTTTAATTTATCTTTTAAGGCTCTCCTTACAGCAAACCAATTTGAGAAAGTTTGAATTTCAACATATATTTAAACTCTGACAAGCTGGTTAATACAGTAACAAGAGGATGAGGAAAGTGTCTGTGTTAAGCCAGTGGCTCTTTCAAATGTATGTTTGCTAAATACCAGGGCACTTATTAATTGGCAGATCAATCCTTTAAGCTCTGAGATACCATAATGATTTGAAATAATGTGGCCTGAGGATTGCACTTTCATTTGCACTAAAGTACCAAAGCAGCACACTTCAGCACCTCACATTTCTTTTTCTCTAGCTTCCCTAGAACAGTGTGTGGCACAGTGTGTTAAAGCACTGAGCTGCTGAACTTGCGGATCGAAAGGTGCCAGGTTCAAATCCCGGGAGCGGAATGAGCGCTCGCTGTTAGCCCCAGCTCCTGCCAACCTAGCATTTGAAAACATGCAAATGTGAGTAGATTAATAGGTACCGCTCCAGCAGGAATGTAACGGCGCTCCATGCAGTCATGCCGGCCACATGGAGGGGTCTACAGACAACGCCGGCTCTTTGGCTTAGAAATGGAGATGAGCACCAACCCCCAGAGTCAGACATGACTGGACCTAACGTCAGGGGAAACCTTTACCTTTTTAAGAACAAAGACACCGCACCAAAGACTTCTACTTTTCTCTTTATTTTACCATTCCATTTGGCACTCACAGCTTTCACCTCCTCTGCTGAAATGTAAGCCAAGCAAACTAATGAAAGGTAGGTGTATAACTCAGAAAACACATTTATCAAAGTTTTTTTCCTAAAAGCATTTAAAACACTTAATGTAACCATATTACACATGTAGACAAAATTAAAAGGGGGATAGGAGATGTTTACTGTAGTGTGAGAGGATTTTTTTTACAGTTGTTTCCAGAATAGATGTATAAGTTACATAATAGAGGGGAAATGTGACAAAACTAAACCAAACAAAACGTGAGGCAATAAACATCCAGAAAATAAATAAGCTTATTAGGGATGGCATATGCCATTTTCAGAAATACTATCAAAGCAAAAAAGCCTATTTTAACTATTCTTAGTGTAACTACCAGACTTCTCTACTGCCTAACAGCTGCTACTGAAGCATGCTTCAACCCTCCAGTCTCATTTAGCTTTTTGCTTAAGGGATGCTTACATGTATACGTCCCTTTTAATGAGTCCAAATACATTATACATGACACCCGACAAAGATATTAGAAAGTATTCAACCATTCTTCAGTCCTAACTCGCAGATATGCCACCTTTCATGCACACCTCACCACTTTTACTTGGTAGGCCAAGGGATAAATGTAACTTTTCCTAACCATGCCTAGTGATTGACACCATATCCTACAGTCATCACTTTAAAAGTGCTGGAAAAGGTGTCCTTGATAAGAACTTCCAATATACACACTGGGTTCATCATCATGTTAACCTGCCCTCCCCCCAATTGCATGTGCACCAATACTTATCCATTTATGCTACCACTGAAGTTTAATTTACCACTCATTAGCTCTAGAGAAAGAGCAGATGTTTCTAGGCTCAATTACATGCAAGAGCTTTGTTTTATAACCCCAAAACATAATACAGTGAAAGATCAAGGTATTTAAAAAGATATGCCACTGGCACTTTGGAATTCTAGAATGTCTGAACAGCAGCTCAGCTCACAAAATGGCAATTGGCTGCGCCTCTCAAACATTTGGCGTGGCCTCTGTGCTCAAGTGGCACAATACAAGTTATTGCTTCTGCCAAACTGCTACAAAGATATATGAAGTGTGCAGTACAAGCACGGTTGATGATGTATGTGGTCAACATCTGTCACTTATTTTTCAAAACACACACACTTCAGCCCTCAACACTGATGTAACTTAGTGCAGTCTTAAAGAGTAAATACTCAAGAGATTTGGCATATATTTGTTATTGGCACAATGTCCTCCTGACATCCAGAAGATGTTTGTGTATAAATAAGTTAGAATTCTCATTCGCTGAAAGAAGGATCATAAATTTCATCCAATCTGTACTGTTTTTCTGTCGGGACAAATCCCATCTTTGACTTTCAGGCATTGGAGGGAGAGTCGCTTCATCCTGTTGTCCAACATTGGGCCACTAGAAGAAGAGCCGTTGCTACTCCTGTTCTTATTCATTTTGTCAAGTGTCTTGTTCTCTGCGCCTTCAGCCCTGTCGCCTGTGAAGATGAAATGGAGTGGTTAAGTCTTTCTGAATTATGAAAAATCATGAACATGGATTGAAAAGTACAGTAGAGTTCCGGTTAACCGACTTCCGGTTAACCGACACTCCGTATTATTCGACATCCCAGGCCCCTTGGGAGGCGTTCATGCACGTTGCTAGGTAGCTTGCTATCTACCTAGCAACGCTCCCAAGAGGCAGGGCAGTGAGCAGAGAAGCGCCTGTGCACGTTGCTAGGTAGATAGCAAGCTACCTAGCAACGTGCACGGGCGCTTTGCTAAGCCGAGTGCTCGCTGCTCTGCCCCTTGGGAGGCGCCTGTGCGCATTGCTAGGTAGCTTGCTATCTACCTAGCAACACGCACGGGCACTTCCCAAGGGGCGGAGCGGTGAGCACTCGGCTTAAGAAGCACCCCTGAGCGTTGTTAGGTAGCTTGTTATCTACCTAGCAACGCGCACGGGCGCCTCCCAAGAGGCAGGGCAGAAGCGCCCCTGCGCGTTGCTAGATAGCTTGCTATCTACCTAGCAACGTGCACGGGGCACTTCCTTCAACCGGCTTGCTGGATAATAGGCCCTCCCTATTATCCATCAGATCCAGTTATTCGACATTCGGCCCGCCCGTTTATGTCGAATAACCGGAACTCTACTGTACCAATTTAGGATAACTAAATCTGAACCCAATCCAGAGCCATCTCATTAATCCCAGAAAGTGTGGAATCAACTTTGCATGAAAAGATCCTACTTTTACACAGATTATATGTAAAGATTCTCAGCTATATCTTAGTCATACCGTAAATTTACATGAATCAGGGCAGGGAAATATGTGCTTCTCAAGATGTTAGATCAGGATTTATATCAGCCATTGCTATCAAAATGAAATACAAGAGATTTGGGAAGTTGCATTCTATCATACTGAGGGTCAGTGTGTTAAAGCACTGAGCTGCTGAACTTGCAGACCGAAAGGTCCCAGGTTCAAATCCGGGGAGCGGAATGAGCACCCGCTGTTAGTTCCGGCTTCTGCCAACCTAGCAATTTGAAAACATGCAAATGTGAGTAGATCAATAGGTACCGCTCCGGGGGGAAGGTAACAGCGCACCATGCAGTGATGCCAGCCACATGATCTTGGAGGTGTCTACGGACAACGCCGGCTCTTCGGCTTAGAAATGGAGATGAGCACCAACCCCGAGTCAGTCACAACTGGACTTAACGTCAGGGGAAAACTTTACCTATCCCTTAGAAGGTCATTGTGATATTGGTGGTTTTCTCTGCAAACCTTAACCTAGTGACTCAACACAGAAAACATAATGAACCTCTTCAGTTCAACTCACCTCTTTCAATTTCGCATTCAGGAGAAGAAGCCCCACTACATTCACTGCGAGGTCCTAATAAAGGGAATACGCCAAATTCAGAGAGTGAGACGGGACTGGACAGATCCAAGCTTCTAGGTCGTGCCACAGGAAGGAACTGAGTCGGCATATCAAAAGGGCTCGTGGGACCAGAACTGAAGCTGGACACAGACTGGGTTTCAGAATCCTCTTCAGATACAACGCTGCTGCAGTTGTCGTCCTCAAACACTTCTGAAGCCACTGTGTGCAACATTGAGAGAAAACTTCATTAACAACGCTATTCCCCTGACATCTAGTGCGTATCGCTTTGATGATGCCACTAGTTTATGGATTCTGCCCCCCATCATCATAATTACACACACTCTTTGAAATATACCCATGGCAACTCTCATTAAAAACAAGCTGATTTTTCACTATTATCAAAGGCCAGCTCTAAAGATAGCTGCATTGATCTCGCATAGTGTCAAATCACTGTTGAGGATTATGTGTTCTCACCACTTTGATATCACCAGGGACAGTCTTAAAATCCACAGCAACAGATTATTTATTTATTTATTTATTTATTTCGTGTCAAAAGCATTGCATAACAAATAAATTTTTAAAATGATGGAAAAAAAAGAGGAAATCACAAGCAACTAAATAGTTTTAGACCAAAAGCGGGCATGAGCAACAGATGTAAAACAATAAGGGACTGGGAAATCTGAAGCCTTCTTCCCTATTATTGTTGAACTTCACAAGCACCAGTCAGTGTGACAATAAGGAATTGGTATAGGTAACAAGTGGGGGGCCCTGGTGGCACAGTGTGTTAAAGCGCTGAGCTGCTGAACTTGCGGACCAAAAGGTCCCAGGTTCAAATCCCGGGAGCGGAATGAGCGCCCACTGTTAGCCCCAGCTCCTGCCAACCTAACAGTTCAAAAACATGCAAATGTGAGTAGATCAATAGGTACCGCTCCAGTGGGAAGGTAACAGCACTCCATGCAGTCATGCCAGCCACATGACCTTGGAGGTGTCTATGGACAACGCCGGCTCTTTGGCTTAGAAATGGACATGAGCACCAACCCCCAGAGTCGGTCACAACTGGACTTAACGTCAGGGAAAAGCCTTTACCTTTACTATAGGTAACAAGTAACCAGCCATTTCCAATTCAGTCACATATTGCACTACAGGAAAGGGGGAACAGCTTTTAGCTGTTATTTATTCATTAATGACATGGGATCTCAAGGCTTCTTTGGGATCCCATTTTTCCGGTTGCCATTTTCATGCATTTTAATAGGCAAAGCTGCTAGTTAGGAGTAAATGCTTCATCCACAGTAGTGGTTCCCTACTCTTGGTCCTCCAGGAGTCTCGGGTTGATTGGCCAAATGTCAGGACTTCTAGGAGTTGGAGTCTAAAACACATGGAGGACCAAATATTTTGCACCCGTTATATAGTACTAAGCTGTTATGACTTTAACAGCATTGGCATCGCCAGACTCATGAAGTCTGACTTGGCCATGGTGACCTTAGTTACCTCCAGAATGGATTACTGCAATGCACTCTACGTGGTGCTGCCTCTGAAGACGGCTCAGAATCTACAGTTGGTACGAAGATCAGCGGCCAGACTAATAACTGGAGCAAGTTACAGAGAGTGGTCAAGCCTCTTGTTCAAGCAGCTCCACTGGCTACAGATACATTTCCGGGCCCAATTCAAGGTGCAGGTTATCACCTATGAAGCCCTAAATCAGGGGTCCCCAAACTAAGGCCCGGGGGCCCTCCAAGGCCATTTACCTGGCCCCCGCCTTCAGTTTTAGACTTAGGCTTGCCCAAAGTCTGAAATGACTTGAAGGCACAACAACAGCAATCCTACTTGATTATCTAATTGGCCAGAAGCAGGCGCACATTTCCCACTGAAATCCTGACAAGTTTACAGTATGTTGGCTAAAATTATTTTCATTTTTAAATATTGTATTGTTTTTTCATTTACCAATATTGTAAATGAAATATTGTAAATGAATCATATGGTAATAATCTATATTTATAAAAGAGTGATGGCATCATGGCGACCGACAAAACAGCAAAACTACAGGCCCCCCAACCTCGAAATTTGACAACACAACCCATCATCCACGCCTCTAGGTTGATACAACAAAAAGAATAGAAAAATAAAGTCCTAATTAGAGAGAGGAATAATTGCTTTTATCCAATTGCTGCCAGTTAGAAGGCTAAGCTCCTCCAATTTGGTCTCCTAGCAACCCAATAAAAAGTAATAAAAAACACTAAAAATAATAAAAAACACTAAAAGATTAATACAATAAAATACTATAATAACAGAAAATAACTAAAAATAATACAAGAAAATAATAAAATATAATAAATAAAAAGATAACTTACAATAAAATTAATTAAAAAAATACAAATAATGTCAAATAAAAATTACACAACAATTTTTAACCAATACCACCACCACTTTGCCACAGCAACGTGTGGCCGGGCACAGCTAGTATAATATATTGTAATTAAATAATATAGTGTATACATATAATATTGATAATATTATAATGTAATACAATATAATATTTATTTATTTATTTATTACAGTATTTCTACCCCCGCCCTTCTCACCCAATAGGGGACTCAGGGTGGCTAATAATAATAATACAATATAATAATATTATATAATATAATAATATTAATTATATATTATATATTAAATGTAATATTACTAATAATAATACGGTATAGTGGTATAGTGCAATATAGTAATATATAATGCTAATATTGTACTATGCTAATAATATAATATATTGTATGTACATGCAACTTGTAAGCCGCTCTGAGTCTCCTTCGGGGTGAGAGAGGGTGGGGTATAAATGTAGTAAATAAATAAATAAGTAGTTGTTGCTGGGTTTTGGGGGGTTTTTTGCACTACAAATAAGACATGTGCAGTGAGCATTATTGCACTTTATCACTGCTCCTCACCTTTTAGGTTTTTAGTGTTTAATTGAGACTGCTCCTCCGCCCTTATCCCTGATTGTCCGTATACCACCCAGGAGCCCTATTCAAAGTTCCATACAATTTTACCCTCTGAATATTTAGATATTATTATTGTCTAGGATTTAATTTAATATTGATGTGTTTTATCTTGTTACAATGTTTTAATTCTATTGATCTGTGTTTTGACTTCTGTTGTTGGGCTTGTTCCCCATGTGAGCCGCCCTGAGTCTCTTCTGGGAGATGGAGGGGGATACAAAAATAAAGTTGTTGTTATTATTATTATTTTATTGTATGACACAGCAAACAAGATAGATATGCTGGATTTCGTTTCACAAAATCACAAGTCGAACACTTCCCAAGTGTTTAGGACTGTGTGATGTATTTTCGGATAATGCGCGCAGATCCCAGTAAGGTGGCTTTTTGCAGTTGGCAGATCGTAATTTTGTCAATGCCTATTGCAGGTGTCCCCAAACTAAGGCCCGGGGGCCGGATGAGGCCCTCCAAGGTCATTTACCGGGCCCCTGCCCTCATTTATAATATAATATTTTATATCCATTTTAATAATATAATATATTGTATATACATATGATATTGATAATAATATTATCATTTTATACAATATAATACTAATAATAATACAATATAATATTAATTATATGTTATATATTACATATAATATTACAGTATAGTGATATAGTTCAATATAGTAATATATAATGCTAATATTGTGCTATGCTAATATAATATAATATACTGTATGTACATACAGCTGCTCTGAGTTCCCTTCGGGGTGATTAGGGTGGGATATAAATGTAGTAAATAAATGTAGTAAATGAATAAATAAATAATTTTGGACTTAAGCTCGCCCAAAGTCTGAAATGACTTGAAGACACACAACGACAACAATCCTAATTAACCTGACTATCTCATTGGCCAGAAGCAGGCCCACACTTCCTATTGAAATCCTGATAGGTTTATGTTGGTTAAAATTAGTTTCATTTTTAAATATTGTATTGTTCTTTCATTGTTATTGTTGTTTTGCACTGCAAATAAGGTATGTGCAGTGTGCATAGGAATTTGTTCGGGTTTTTTCCCCAAATGGTAATTCTGCCCCTCAACAGTCTGAAGGATTGTGGTCCGGCCCTCTGCTTTAAAAGTTTGAGGACCCCTGGCCTATTGTTTCCAAATGCCAGCTGAGATCTTTTGGCACGGCACCCAATGTGCCCATCACCACCGGGACCACCTGCACTGGTTTCTGCCAGAGTCTTTGAAGTTCAATCTTGAGGTCCTGATAGCGGCTGAGTTTTTTCTGTTGTTTTTCGTCAGTTATTATTATTATTATTATTATTATTATTATTATTATTATTAATTATATAATTATATAATTATATAATATATTATATAATAATATATTATAACAACGCTCCATGCAGTCATGCCGGCCACATGACCTTGGAGGTGTCTACGGACAACGCCGGCTCTTCGGCTTAGAAATGGAGATGAGCACCAACTCCCAGAGTCGGTCACGACTGGACTTCACGTCAGGGGAAAACCTTTACCTTTACTTATTATTATTTATGGGTTTTTTTCTTCTTTTTGAGTTTGGGATCTTTGTTGCAGTGCAGTGTTGTGAAATCTATTGTGGCAGAGAACCATAGCCCTATCCCTGGAAGGACTTGAGACAGGAAAATATGTGGAAATTCCAGAAATGTTTTGCAGACCTATTCCAAACTCTGCACATTTTACTTCTACTTACTTGAGATATTATCTGGCTCCAATTTGCATGTTGAAAGGTCTTCCACCGAAGTATTGCTGCCTTCAGCGCCCACACCGCACCCTCTGGGGCCCATGGAGGAAGTTCGTCTCCTCTCATGGATCTCATCAGAGATCATTTCTAGGTTTTTCAGTGCTGTTTTGTATTCGCCCTTTGCCAAAGACAGTTTTGCTTGCAGATCGTCCACCGTCTTTTTCAATTGCTAATGAAGCAAAATACATTCTTACTAAGAGAGACACACTGCTTATATTGAGTCTTATTAATATAAACTTCGCAAAGAGGTAGCTTCAACCTTATTGTAAGACATACACTGCTTAAATAGAAACTTTTTAGGGTAATAAAATGTGATATTTGTTTTTGAGACAATAAGCATAGAACTTCAATCCATTCAAAAATCTGATTCAGTCAAAGTTAAGACTAATTTCTACTGAAGCATTATGTGCATGGATCTCATGTAAGGATTGGATTCTAAAGGTCATGGGACAAATAACTCAGTCCATGGATTTCTGACTGCTCCCAATAAACCCTCTCCCAGACAAACAGCTTACTGTTATTGCCTTGCTTTTATAACACTATGTAACTAAAATTGAAATAAAATCTGTTCCTGATTTGAAAATGTTATTTCCTGTTTAACTGTGCGGTGCTTAGTTTGAAAGTAGTTATTATACTTCGGTTTTGTGGCTGCCACAAACCATGTTGAATTGGTTGAGACTCTGTGAGATATTCATCGAAAAACTATAGCAAAACGTGTTGCAGATGTCCCACAAAATCAAAGCTTTAGCAGTTTAATAAACTTTTTCCATGTTTTTATAATAGAACCAATTAGGAAATGACATTTATAACCTAGGAACAAAAATAGTATTACATAGTGTAATATTTGTGATTCAGAGCTCGCATATGGGGTGAAGATATATTAACTTTAGAACCTCACAAAGTGCCTTGTTTATTTGTTTCATTTATATACTGTTTTTCTCCTAAAGTGGAACCCAAGGTGGCTCATAAAATAATGACAAGAAATAAATAAAAACAAGCCAATTGCCTATGGAAAAACAGTGCTTCTTCCTCATCTCTCCAGCAACTGATAAACAAGGGCACATAGCCTGTCATAACAGCGAGTAGCATAAAGCCATCCTGACTATTTGCCATTAGTGGTCCAAATTTCGTCTCTAAAATCAAACAATCATAATACTGATTTGCGATATATGTATTTCAAGTTTTAAATCTTTGCTGAAAATTGTTATTGACACATACCTCTAGCTGTACATAGTATTTTGCCTTGAGTTCAAAGTAAGGCCTGGGGAGAAAGTACAGAAAAAAAGGGTTGGTGTTATTATTATTTATTAGCAAATCAATCTACTAATATGCAAGAGAAATATCTCTCCTGGATTCCAATGTTAAATGTTTCAGGGTTTCCTATACAGTAGAGCAGGGGTCCCCAAACTAAGGCTCGGGGGCCACATGCGGCCCATCAAAGCCATTTATCCGGCCCCCGCGGTGGTGGATAAATAATAATAATAATAATAATTATTATTATTATTATTATTATTATTATTATTATTGACACAAAGACACAGTATAACGCAGCAAATAAGATAGATATGCTGGATTTCATATCACAAAATCACAAGTCAAACACTTCCCAAGCGTTTAGGACTGTGTGATGTATTATTATTATTATTATTATTATTATTATTATTATTATTATTATCTGCGCAGATGTTACTTCACTTGGGATGGTTTAATCTAATTACGAAGACTCAATCCCGATGCTGCCACCAATTGTGATGGTGCTAAAGCCAATTGGGAAGACTCAAGCCAATTGTAATGGTGTCAAAGCAAATTGTAAATGCTGTTTCCACTGCTGAGGGGATTTTTGAATCCTTTAATCCCTCTATATTATATATATATCACCTTTATATGAGGGGAAGGATTACAGGGGGTGATCTTTATTTCAAGATCCCAGCCTCTGTCTCTGTGTTGTTGTTCCCTTTCTGAGGTAACTGTGACTATTACTCTTCCCCAATTAGGTGATTTATTAAGGTAACTGCCACCAACATGAGGCTTTTGAAGTATCACCAATGAAATTTGGCTCCACAGATGCAGATGAGATTAAATGAGTCAGTTGTTAACAAAGAACAACAAGTTTATTGCGTACAAAGCTTATGTTGCAGGTTGATTGATTTACTTATGGAACTTTAGATAAACAAGTGGTTTAATAACTCTTATAACCACCACAACAGTAGTCTCTGGTGTAATTCCACTCTCACTCTCCTACTGATGATATAAATTGTAGCAAACTCTAACCTCAGCTGAGCTCCTTAGTGAACAATGTCCCAACTACAATAAAAGCCTTTAATTTGATCTATTACCGATCAAATTCCTGATCAATAGTCCTTCCCAACTAGAGATCTTGACTAGGCTCCCTTTAGTCTGCCTTGACTAAAGATTTTGGCCAGGCCTGTCTCCTCAGCCCTTCTTGACTGAAAAGCCTCCAGCCACGCACTCTCTGGCTTCTTTTAAAAAACTCCCACTTTTTCCTTTTCTTGGCTCCGCCCACTTCTCCCTCTGGTGAGCTAGTCAGCTCTGTCTCCTTGGTAACAGCACTACTGTGGATTGAAACAAGATGGCTTCTGTTTAAACTATGGTGTCAACTAAACACAAATACATACTCTAACAGTTAAAATTAAATATAACAACTATGACTTCTCCACATTATTATTATTATTAACAATACTGAAGCTGGGAGGCCATCTGTCAGGGGTGCTTTGCTTGTGCTCTTGGAGCACAAAGGCAGAAGGGGGTTGGACTAAATGGCCCAAGGGGTCTCTTCCAACCCTCTTTATTATTTTTATTATGATTATGGTGATGATATGATGATGATGATTAACAACATTGAGGCTGTATTTTTTCCCGTTTTGTTTGTTTACTTCAAAATAAGGTATGTGCAGTGTGCATAGGAATTTGTTCACAGTTTTTGTAAAACTATAGTCTGGCCCTCCAACGGTCTGCAGGGCCGTGAACTGGCCCCCTATTTAAAACGTTTGGGGACCCCTGCAGTAGAGTCTTGCTTATCCGAAGGTCGGATAAACGAAAATGTCGGATAATACGGAGTCTCCTGCTGTTACTCATCCAATGCCATATTTGTCAGCTACCTTCTGCATTGTCTCTCCATCCCTCCCAGTTTTCTTGTCTTTGGCACCAACTTTTGACAGAACTGTGCTAAACACCTAGATTATAACAACAGGGACTCAGGGTAAGGCAAGGCAACATCTTGGGGCTAGAGCGGCCCAGCAGGAAGTTCTCGGATGCGGAAGAGAAGCATGGAAATCACAGAGGGAAGAAGAAGGATGCTTCCGGCCCTGGCTCTTTTCCCCCTTTCCTCCCTCTTCTTCCTTCTTGTCTTGCCTTTTTCACATATTGGGAATGGAGAGAGAGTTGGGGAATGCTCCTTTAATGCTGGAGGAAAAGAGGGATGTTGGATAAGAGCGTTGGATATGACAGAATGCCGGATAAGCAAAGGCCGGATAAACAAGACTCTACTGAACTAAGGTATCTATTCAAAGATAAAAGAATTCCAATATTAATTATTCATTTCCTCTTCTGTTTTCCATAGAAGGATGTCATAGCCAGCGTCATGTCTTGACCACAATTTGTCCCATATTTCCTGAACAACTTCCTAACAAAGAGTGTTAAGTATGCATAATGATTCCCCTGTCCTTGAGAAGACTCAATTCTGTGTTTTATTGTGATCCAACTCTATAGAAAAAGTGGCAAAAAGATTTCCAGAAATTAGAAGATATAACATAGAGAAGAATCTTTGGTCAAGGACAACAGACATATAAGTTTAAGTTATGAGTTCTTCATCTATATGACCAAAAGCCTTTAAAAGCCCTCCTCTCATGTAATATCATATACTGTATATACTCAAGTATAAGCCTAGTTTTTCAGCCCTCTTTTTAAGACTGAAAAAGCCCCCCTCAGCTTATACTCGGGTGAGGGTCCTGGTTGGCTTATATTTGGGTCAGTTTATACTCAAGAATATATGGTACATTTATTATTTTTCCCTATTATTGTTGCTACTATTACATTTATTTTACTCTATTATTATTATTAATGAATTTATTATTTCACTCTGATCTTATTATTATTATTACAGTAGAGTCTCACTTATCCAACACTCACTTATCCAACGTTCTGGATTATCCAACACATTTTTGTAGTCAATGTTTTCAATATATCGTGATATTTTGGTGCTAAATTCATAAATACAGTAATTACCACATAGCATTACTGCGTGTTGAACTACTTTTTCTGCCAAATTTGTTGTCTAACATGATGTTTTGGTGCTTCATTTGTAAAATCATAACCTAATTTGATGTTTAATAGGCTTTTCCTTAATGCCTCCTTATTATCCAACATATTCGCTTATCCAACATTCTGCCGGCCCGTTTATGTTGGATAAATGAGACTCTACTGTGTTGTTGTTGTTGTTCTTCTTGTTGTTGTTGTTGCATTTATTATTTTCCTGTATTTGTTATTATTATTATTATTATTATTATTATTACATGTATTATTTTACTCTATTATTATTAAAAGGATACATAAGCACATTTACATTGAAGAAGATGAGAAAAATGATTTGATCAGAGTTGGACAGTCTTACCTTAAATTTGAGATTTATGTAAATATTCAAAAACATTTAACCTACTGATGCCTCAATTAATGTAATTTTATTGGTATCTATTTTTATTTCTGAAATTTACCACCCTCGGCTTATACTGGAGTCAATGTTTTCCCAGTTTTTTTGTGGTAAAATTAGGTGCCTCGGCTTATATTCGGGTCGGCTTATACTCAAGTATATACGGTAATCTCTTTCTTTCTCTCCCAGTTCCCTACCCACTCACTCACTCCCTCTCTTCACACATGCATCATTCTCTAATATATGCAGGTAAGAATTTGACCTATATCTACAAAGCGGCTGCACATACTTAGATTTATTTATAGATCTTTTCAGTTTCTTCTCCAACTGCTTCATTCTGCCCATGGCAGCATTATACTTGGCTGCTGTCTCCTTGTGGACCAGCTCACTTCTGGTTTTCGTCTGCTCTGCCTCCATGACCTTTAAAAGAAGAAGAAATAAAAAATGGGTTTGAGTTGAAGCAGTTTCAAACTACTTTACACTGAGCTTGAGTATATTTTTAACAGCAATATAGTCCCAACTTCTCAACACAGACACAACACAGAACAAAATTTGGAAGCTGGTGATAAACATAATTAATGTTGTTCTGTCAAAGTCCTAAGTGCTTAGATAACTGTTGTTTTGGCCGTCAGCTTGGCAACCCTACAGTGAAACTATCAAGGATTTTCTTGGGAAAATTTATTCAGAGAGGGATTTGCACCTTCGCCTTCCTCTGATGCTGAGAGAGTGTGACTTACTCAAAGTCACCCAGTGGGTTTCCATAGCTAAGCTACAACACTATGTAACACGATTTTTGCTCCTGGGAAATACATGTCAGTTCCTAACTGATCTATATATATAACAGGGTAATGAAATTTCGGCCTAGGACAAAACTACAAAACTACACATCCCAGAAACACTAAACTTGGCAGCACAACCCCTCATCCATGCCTCTACGTTTATACAACAAAAAGAAAAGAAAAATAAAGTCCTAATTAGAGGAAGATGAATAATTGTTTTTATCCAATTGCTGCCAGTTAAAAGGCTAAGCTCCGCCCACTTGGTCTACTATCAACCCACTCAGCCCAGGGGACAGGCAGAGTTAGGCCTCACTTAGGCCTCTTCCACACTGCCTATAAAATACAGATCATATTTGAACTGGATTATATGGCAGTGTAGACTCAAGGCCCTTCCACACAGCTATATTACCCATTTATAATCTTATATTACCCGCTTTGAACTGGATTATCTTGACTCCACACTGCCATATAATCCACTTCAGTGTGCAGTCGGACACAACTGGACTTAATGTCAGGAGAAAACCTTTACTCTTTACCTTAACTACCACCAATTCCTCAATACTTTATTTTCCATACCACCATACTTCGCCACAGCAACGCGTGGCCGGGCACAGCTAGTTATATTATAAAAAAACATGGGAAACGTTTATTAAACTGCAAAATCTTTGTTTTTGCGGGACATCCTGCAGCACATGAATATCTCATTAGAGTCTCAACTAATTCAACATAGTTTGTGGCAGCCACAAAACTGAAGTTTCTGGAGTATAACAATTACTTTCAAAGTAAGTACCCTATATACTCGAGTATAAGCTGACCCGAATATAAGCTGGGGCACCTAATTTTACCACAAATCTGGGAAAATGTATTGACTCGAGTATAAGATGGTAGTGGGAAATGCAGCAGCTACTGGTAAATTTAAAAAAATAAACTAGCTGTGCCCAGCCACGCGTTACTGTGGCGTTGTCTGGTGGTGTTGGTGAGAAATTGTTGACGTAGTGGTGGTATTGAATGTGTGTTGTATGGTTGTCTTTATGTTTAGTATGCATTTAGTTGTTTGTGTACTATGAAAGTCGTGAGGATAGAGGGGGTCTATGTGTGGAGCTTAGCCCTCTTAACTGGCAGCAATTGGATAAAAACAATTATTGCTCTCCCTCTAATTAGGACTTTATTTTTCTTTTCTTTTTGTTGTATCAACCTAGAGCCGTGGATGATGGGTTGTGTTGTCAAATTTCAAGGTTGGGTGGCCTGTAGTTTTGTTGTTTTGTCCGGTGCCCTGATTCCATCACGCTTTTATATATATAGATAAAATCAGATATCAACAAAATTACATTAATAGAGGCATCACTGAGGTAGGTTAAATGTTTTTGAATATTTACATAAAACTGTAATTTAATAATACTTTAATAAGATAAGACTGTCCAACTCTGATTACCTATATACTCGAGTATAAGCCGACCTGAATATAAGCCGGCCAGGACTCGAGTGATCACTCGAGTATAAGCAGGCCAAGACCCTCACTCGAGGAGGGCTTTTTCATCCCTAAAAAGGGGCTGAAATTTTCAACTGATACTCAAGTATATACAGTACCGCACAATTAAACAGGAAATAATACTTCCAAGCCATGAGCAGATTTTTTTTTGAATTTGATACATAGTGTAGCTCAATCACTACACCATACTGACTCTGCTAAATTAAGACTTCATTTTTAGAAAAACTTAATTGTATTAGGGAGATACCCTTGTCTATCTGTCTAAAATTTAATCAATCATAACTTGGAAATGCAGAACAATGCCTGACTCCTATGTATATAACCCAAAAACCATAAAGAGACCACTATTTTATCCTGGAACACAGGTCATGAAGTCCACAAAAATGTAAGACAATTCTGAACTTGTCTATAATCCTAAATGATGTTGGGGATCATAAGAAAGTACTGACAAACAAAGGCAATAACCACCGTCCTACTAAATTTTACAGAAGTACAAGGGGAAAATGATCTAAAACATGACATAAACCAAAGTGTGGTCTTTTAATAGATTAAATCTAACAAAGAATCCCCTGTGCTCTCTTTTGCATCTTCTAAGATGGCTTTATGGAGTTCCTTTAATACCATGTATGTGACAAGAACAGACCAAATGCTGTATGAAGTAACCTATATGACTGACCACAAATTCTTTTTTGATGGAATTCCTGATGGATTACTGCAAAGTCAGAGCCTGGTCAACAACACATGGCACACAGTATTCTGTAAGGTTCATCTCCTTCACAAAACTCTCA
This sequence comes from Anolis carolinensis, assembly GCF_035594765.1. Lineage (NCBI taxonomy): Eukaryota > Metazoa > Chordata > Lepidosauria > Squamata > Anolidae > Anolis > Anolis carolinensis. Next base: position 69,866,407 of record NC_085846.1, read on the forward strand.
AGAATGTTCAACTTCAACAGGAAAAGATAGAAACCAAAGGACAGCTTTTCCCAAGATAAGCAACAAATCTTACCCTTTGAGTGGCATGATTAAGCATCTCCTGCCAGGCAGAATCAAACTGACGCTTGTCATCTTCCAGCAGCCTCTGCTCAGCCAGGGAAATAGTCTCCTTTGCAGCCCGTAGCACTTCTGTGGCTCTCTGGAAATCCTGTGTTGCTTTCTGAGCTTCCAGCTGGGCCTATAATGAGATATGTAACTATTTAGCACTGGTCAATCTTGACAAATTAGTAGAAGGAAGAGCAGTCAATAATCCACACTTATTAAGGGCTTAAACCTAAATGACAGTCATAACAGAAATAGATCTTAGAAAATGTGCTTGTGTGTATGTGCCTTCAAGTTACCTGTCGATTTAAGGCAACCTCAAGAATCTCATAGGGCTATATATTTATCATTTTTCAGCAGTATAATCATCATTATACAATTTGTAGTCAGATAATTGCCACCTTAGAAGACGCTGGAGCTTTCTAAAGCTGGATCTACACTGTCCTATATCCCAGGATCTGATGTCAGATTATCTGCTTTGAACAGGATTATATGAGTCTACCTTGCCATATAATCTGGGATAAGCAGATAAACTGGGATATAGGGTGTGGCGATGTCAGAAAGGGGGAGAAATCCTTCCAAAAATCCCACCTCTGACACCGATTGCGGAGATGTGGAGGAGTTCCTATTAATTAATTATATTTATATTATATATCCGCTGCCACCAATATAAAAATGTTCTTATAATGCTGCCACCAAATGTTAAGGGGATTATCAACTCTTGCCACCACTATTGGAAGATTTAGCCACTGGCTACTAAGAAAGGAGACTTTTAAATCTTGGTTTTTCTTTCTTCTTCTTTCTTCTTGATGTGTGTGTATATGACAGAGAATGAGATGTTTGAGAGAACAATAACAAGTTTATTCAGGCACAAGCTTAATGGTTACAATAACTTCTCTTCTTGTTTGAGGCACTTAGATTAACAGTTGCAATAACAGAATGAGGTGATTCAAACTTCCTAAAATGTCACTTCTTTCTTTACTGCTCTAAATTGCAGCCACCCTATGAATTTCAATCACAGCCTATCTGTTCCTTATCTGGAAACAGGTTACTTTAAAATAAGTCACCAAACTTATTATTAAAATTCACTCAAAATCAAACATTTGAGCCACCCTGATCCCTTCAACCAGAATCAGTCTTCCCAGTACCTCATAAGGGCACGGACTCTAAAATCAACCTTCCCTGTGGTTCTCTGACCACGGACTGACTGACTTTCTTTTCAAACTCTCTTCTGCCAAATGACAGTTGGCTCCACACATGTTTCTATGGCAACCACTCATGAGAGCAGAGTAACTGAAATACTGACTCTTTTAAAACACAGTTAAACATGACTTTTAAAACACAGTTAAACATGACATCTGTAAACTAAAATTCATACTTCTTTACATAGGGCACTGCTGATCCAGCCTTAGACAAGAAATACCAGTCTTTTCCTCTGAAATATAGCCTCCCATTCAAATGCTAACCAAGGCTGATCTTGCTTTGCTTCCAAGATCAGATAGGACCTGATGCCTTTAGGGTATTTATTAATTTATTAATTTATGTAGCAAATCTACCCTAGATAGGTTTAGCAACTGGATTTAGACTAAAGTCAGTTTAATTATGTCTTATTTTCAATTAACATAAGATTGCCCATCTCTGAAATGCAACTTGGGTGTCCTCTCCAGATATTTAGATTACAATCCCCATCATCTGCATTTTGGCTGTAGAATGATAGGATCTATAGTCCAAACATATGAAGGACACTAGATTGGAGGAGAGCTGCTATAGTGAAATCCATTCATTGAAGTTTGTGTTAGAGCTGGTAGACTGTTGCAAACTAGACCAGTGATGGCCAACCTATGACACACGTGTCAACACTGACACGCCTAGCCATTTTTGCTGACATACTGCCACATGCAGATGGATTGGATGACTATGTCTTTTGTGGCTAAATTCGGTGTGATTTGGTCCAGTGTTTTTGTTGTTTACTCCATGGGAATTATGCACATTACATTTTTATATATATATATATATATATATATATATATATATATATATATATATTTGTAGTATGTTATCATTTTATTACTATTATATTATTATTTTATTATTCATTATTCATGACTACATTGAAACTAGAATAAAGAGAAATCAGTGTGGAAACTGCAAGAGGTACCATAGATTGTTGTACATGGAAATAATGGCAGTAAATAGTTTTTGATTTATTAAATACAGTTATATATTACAATTATATATTTTTGTTATTTAAACTATAGATATTGCGAAATTATGGGTTTTTTTCTCGAAGTGACACACCACCCAAGTCATGCTAGGTTTTTTTGTGAATTTTGACACACCAAGCGCAAAAGGTTGCCCATCATTGAACTAGACAAATACTCAGTAAAATGATTGCTCATGAAAATATCTCTGCTGTCAACATACATAAAACTTTTAACCTCAATGCAATTGTTAGCTATACTTAGAGTATACCCAAAGAATCAATGGTACTTGAAGAAGTGCTAATCTACCGAATCCCCATTTATTTTATCAGATTTGTGCCTGAAAATGCTTTTCTTTCTCTGCCTAAACTAGACTAAGAATGATGTTGTTCAAAGGTCTTTCTGGTCAACTCTGTACAACGTTTACTTGACCTTTTACTCTCTACATTCAGAATATAAAACCTGAGAAAAGCCTGAAGAATTAGAAACCATTTTAGAAGAGCTGCCTATTCGCAGATAAAATGCCACACCAGTCTTAGTGCAAATTCACACTTAAAGAGCTATGATATAGCAAGACCTTGTAACAACAGCTTAAAACTAGCAAGCTTGGTCCTTGTGAGCTCCTCTGCCACCAGCTATCTTGGGATGAATAAATTAATGTATGCTGTGCCTCCCAAATGTCTTTGGCTAGACAACATGTATAAATGGCCCATCAGACCAGCTTTAAATTACAATTTCAGTATAATCCTTAAGCATGCATTGTCTATGCAATTTAACAGCTCAGTCAAGGAGAACATAGGAGCTGAGGTGGAAAGGGCTGCCTACTGATCAAGAACAGCTTGCAATTTCTTATTCATGTATTTTTAGAGCAGTTTGCAAAGGAAACAAGGGTACAATTGGCTCGTCCTACCAACATTAGCCTACTACCTGATTTTCAGTTGGTTGGGGGATCACCAGAAAATATCAGGTGCTACAGACCAGGGCTACTTAAAGCTTTTCTACTCACAATCCTTTTCCACCTAAGAACGTTTTACGTGACCCCAGGTATATCTATATATATAAAAGAGTGATGGAATCCTGGCACCGAGCAAAACAACAAAGCTAAACACCCCCCAACCTCAAAATTTCACAACACAATCCATCATCCATGCCTCGAGGTTGAAACCACAAAATATCACCTCACAAACCTCCACAGGGCCTAAAAAACAACAAAAACCGGAATATACCATGTGCGCCTGCGCCAAAATGGGCCCCACGTGAAGACAGAACAGCCCCCACCCACCCCTCAACCAGAGACCCTCAACGACAAGGTTTCAACCCTCCCAGGTGCCTCTCCTACCTCTCCTCCTCTTCTCTCCTCTCCTCACCGCTTTTCGGCTCCACACCTTCCCCCCCCCCTCCCCACCGCTGAATAAGGAACAACAACAGGGAAACCGCTGCACCTGAAGAGAGGACCTCACACTTCAAGAGCAAGGTCTGTGAGAAATGGTGGCCCTCATGGTCCTCACCAAGGGAAACGGACCACAAACTGCGGACTACAAAAAACTTTGAGGGAGGGAAGGGAACTTTTGAGGACTTCGAGGGAGGGAAGGGAACTTTTGAGGACCACACCTTTCTTCCCTCTCCCCCCACCGCCCCTCACCTTGCCTTCCCCGCTTTGGGGGACCGCAACTTTCCTCCCTCCCCCCCACTGACCGAACCTTGCCTTCACCACTTTTGGGGACTGCGGCTTTCCTCCGTCCCCCCCCACCGCCCTTCCCCTTCCCTTCACTGCTTTTGGGGGGCCCAGCTTTCCTACCTCCGGTTCTAAACAGATAATATAACAATAATATAAGAATATACATATAATATGTAATAATTACTCTGATCTAATAAGAATACAGAACAATATAATCTCTAAAATTGCGACACTAAGTAACACTCACAAGACAAGGGAATTCCAGATAGGAAAATATCAAGCCCACCTGACACCTCCCAACAAAGCATTCCCTCAGCCAGGAAACAGCCAGGCTTGGGAGCGGCAAGCCCATTCAATACTAATCAAGTTAACTAATACCAACATTCATACCTACTACACTGAGACTATTCACTGCTCTTCAACCTGCCCAACCAAGATTTCCCCTACATGGAACACCCTCAGGTACAATATCATCTCTACAATAACACTCAGAAGATAAGGGAATTCCAGACAGGAAAACATCAAGCTCACGTGACACCTCCCAACAAAGGATTCCCTCAACCAGGAAGCAGCCAGGCTTGGGAGCGGCAAACCCATTCAATACTAATCAAGTTAACTAATACCAACATTCATACCTACTACACTGAGACTATTCACTGCTCTTCAACCTGCCCAACCAAGATTTCCCCTACATGGAACACCCTCAGGTACAATATCATCTCTACAATAACACTCAGAAGATAAGGGAATTCCAGACAGGAAAACATCAAGCTCACGTGACACCTCCCAACAAAGGATTCCCTCAACCAGGAAGCAGCCAGGCTTGGGAGCGGCAAACCCATTCAATAATAATCAAGTTAACTAATACCAACATTCATACCTGCTGCACTGAGACTATTCACTGCTCTTCAACCTGCCCAACCAAGATTTCCCCTACATAGAACACCCTCAGGTTTAGAAAGCATCAGGCCACTCCGTCCCATTCAACCAGCCCAACAAAGGAGGTCCCTATATACAAAGCAGCCAGACTTTGAAACAGCAAAGCTATTCAGTGCAATTCCAATGGGCCACAGCAATGCGTGGCAGGGCACAGCTAGTAGGTATATAAAAATAAAACCAGCATTTGCTAATGGTTTTCCTTTTTATGGGGAACAGCTGAATCATTTCCCACAGAGTCCACTATAAACACTTCAAATTGTTGCTATCAGATTTGAGTTAATGAGTGGCATTTAGAAACCTTTTACTATCGCCAACTTTTTTGTGACCTCAACATTGAGCAAAAGGAATTCCATTTGAGGCTGAGATCCATAGTTTAAGAAGAAGTGCTTTAGATTATATTTCAGAGGGAGGAACTGGCCTAGGAAACTCTATGAAGTTCATGGTTTTGAGCTATTGCATGGCAACTACTACTACAACTTTTGAAATCCCACTGCCAGAACTGCCTGTATGGGCTAAAGGTAAAGGTAAAGGTTTTCCCCTGACGTTAGTCCAGTCGTGTCCGACTCTGGGGGTTGGTGCTCATCTCCATTTCTAAGCCGAAGAGCCGGCGTTGTCCGTAGACACCTCCAAGGTCATGTGGCTGGCATGACTGCATGGAACGCCGTTACCTTCCCGCCGGAGCGGTACCTATTGATCTACTCACATTTGCATGTTTTCGAACTGCTAGGTTGGCAGAAGCTAAAGAAAGAAGCCATCCTTTAAAATTGATATTCTGATTCATCAAAGTGGAAATGGGCAACCATAGTCCTTGCAATGTTATTAGACAGGAACTACCAGCAACTCCAGCACTAGATATTTTCGAGTAGGACTGATATGAGTAGCAATCCAACAACATCTGGAAGACTCATGGCTGCCTATCCTATCCATTAGTGAACAGCTGATTTGTGTTATGAAGTCCTATAGCAAAGAAATACAAAGGAACAGTGATATCCATTGGTACGTTTGAGTATGGGTTCATCTGGAATGACTCTAGATTTTTATGCATGAAAGCAATCCTTATGCCCCAGATAGTCATTCTATTTTAAGATGTTATTGTCCTGGATTCTGAATGTTCCTATTGTTCTCTGTCTATTTCTGATAATTCCTCCATTCTGATTCCCCTTGAGTCATATGGCGTCATGTCTACTATTTAGCCAATACACAATGCTTCAAGGTGTTAATGAAGAGATGCAAGTTTAAATAATTTATCAGTTATCCTGCTGTAAAAAGTATCACGATTCTCAGTTTTAAAAATCCTGTGTTGTACAACATCTGGACAATAAATAAAAACAAATGATAGAACATTCCAATTCAACTCCAAATCAGAACCAGGAGCAAATCAGGATTCTGCACATACAGTAAATTATCATTTCTTTTAAACATTTTTAGATTTTGTAATAAACACTATTGATCTGTAAGGAATCCCATTAGTTTTGCCAGTTTTAGAAGCTGGCGAAATCAAAAAGAAAAGAAACCATTCATAGAACAAGGTCTATGGGAACTAGTAATGAAGAAGGAGAAAAAAATTATAAGAACAATATACCAACAACTACTTCAATGGAACACAGAGGATGAACAGATCAAAGACTGTCAAATAAAATGGGCACAGGATTTTGGACACAATATTAGAATAAATCAGTGGGAAGAAATCTTGAACAAAAAACTAAAATTCTCCACCGCAATTGACATACGTGAAAACTGGTACAAAATGCAATTTTGGTGGTACCATACGCCTGCCAAGATTGCAAAATTTAACAAAAGAATGTCCAATAAATGTTGGAAATGCAAAAAGGAAATTGGCACTTTCTTCCATCAATGGTGGACATGTAAAAAAGTTAAAAAGTTCTGGAAAGACAGATGTCACAAAAAATATTAAAAATCAATTTCGCCTTAACACCAGACCTGTACCTGTTCAGCTTAACAAATGTAAAACTAACTGTAAATCAAGACAAAATGTTTTTCCTTATGTGCACGGCAGCAAGACTCGTCTTAGCCAAAGTGTGGAAACTGGAGAAAATACCATCCCCAGATGATTGGACCTTGAAAATGTTTGGCTTAATACAGATGGACTGTTTGACACAGAAACTAAGAAACGCAACCAAAAAAAAAAAAAACCAGACTGGTCGTGCTTTAAAGAATTTATTCAGAGTAGAGGAACACCACTCATTATAAATCTATCTGATGTATAAACGGTAATAATGGAATAAAAACTGGAACAAACAACAGTTGAAAAATGCAAGGAAAAACAATTACCCTAAAGAGGACAATGGGAAGTCATAGTTTTAACTCACGGGATGTATGTGGGTTCCTTTTTTTTTTAACCTATTTTTTCTTACTGGGATAACTTATTGACTCGAGTATTAGCCGAGGGTGGGAAATGCAGCAGCTACGAGTAAATTTCAAAATAAAAATAGATACAGTAGAGTCCCGGTTATTCGACATAAACGGGCGGGCCGAATGTCGAATAACTGGATCTGACGGATAATAGGGAGGCCCTATTATCCAGCAAGCCGGTTGAAGGAAGTGTTCCGTGCCCGTTGCTAGGTAGATAGCAAGCTACCTAGCAATGCGCAGGAGCGTTTCTGCTCCGCCTCTTGGGAGGTGCCCGTGTGCGTTGCTAGGTAGATAACAAGCTACCTAACAACGCTCAGGGGTGATTCTTAAGCCGAGTGCTCACCGCTCCGCCCCTTGGGAAGCGCCTGTGCGCGTTGCTAGATAGCTTGCTATCTACCTAGCAACGCGCACAGGTGCCTCCCAAGGGGCAGAGCAGCGAGCACTCGGCTTAGCGAAGCGCCTGTGCACGTTGCTAGGTAGCTTGCTATCTACCTAGCAACGCGAACGGGCGCTTCTCTGCTCGCCGCCCTGCCTCTTGGGAGGTGCCTGTGTGCGTTGCTAGGTAGATAGCAAGCTACCTAGCAACGTGCATGAGCGCCTCCCAAGGGGCCTGGGACGTCGGATAATATGGAGTGTCGGTTAACCGGAAGTCGGTTAACCGGAACTCTACTGTACCAATAAAATTTTATTGATTGAGGCATCATTAGGTTAAATGTTTTTGAATATTTACCCTATTTCAAAGAAAAACAATAAACTAGCTCTATAAGTGGAAAAGAAGGGGCAACAAAAACAATATGGTATCAACAATAACCTAATAATAACAACAACAACAACAACAACAACAACAACAACAACAACAATAAAACTTCATTTGGATCCCACCCTATCTCCCCATGGGGACTCAGGCCGGCTTCCAACATAGTAACAGGCAAATATTCAATGCTTATATAAACAATGCAGAGCTAGATATAGATCTATAATTATAGATACTAATTTCACATATGCATTTCCCCCTGAAACGTTTGCAAATCCACCCCTCTCTCTATGTTTGTGTGTGTGCATTCCCCCTTCAATATTTTAAGCCATGTATATCTGTAGGAGAGTTTAACAAATATTTCAGGGGAAAATGCTTTCATAAGATTAATCTATATATATAAAAGAGTGATGGCATCAGGGCAGCGGACAAAACAACAAAAATTCAGGCCCCCCAACCTCGAAATTTGACAACACAACCCATCATCCACGGCTCTAGGTTGATACAACAAAAAGAAAAGAAAAATAAAGTCATAATTAGAGGGAGAGGAATAATTGCTTTTATCCAATTGCTGCCAGTTAGAGGGCTAAGCTCCGCCCACTTGGTCTCCTAGCAACGCACTCGGCCCAGAGGACAGGCACAAGAGTTTGGAGAGACCCCTAAGGGCCATCCAGCCCAACCCTTTCTACTATGCAGTAGGACACAATCCAAGCATTCCCAACACATGGACAACGTATAAATACTATACAATACTACACAGGGACATAGACCCCCCCTACCCTCACCACTTTCACAGTACACAAACAACCAAATGCATACTAAACATAAAGACAACCATACAACCATACACTACCTCAACAAGTTCTCACCAACACCACCAGACAACGCCACAGCAACGCGTGGCCGGGCATAGCTAGTGAATATATATTTTTCTTCTTCCTGACTTACAAGGGTGTCTCTCTTTGCAAAACATTCCCCTGATTAAGAGCAGGGAGGCTTTGCAAAAGAAAACACTGACAAGGGAGGAGGAGAAAGAAATACATCACATATTGCACGCAATAGCCTGCAGACTCCATTGCCAGCCTTGACCTTTTTCAGCTCATAAATAAGGGCTGAAAAACTCGGCTTATCTTCAAGTATATACGGTAGCCTGTCAACTTGCGGCAACTCCTTGAATTTCACAAGGTTTTTAAGGCAAGGAATACCTAGCTGTGGTTTTGCCAGTTCTTTCCTCTAAAATATAGCGTGCAGCACCTGGGATTCCTTGGCAGTCTCCTATCCAAATATTAACTAGATCTGGTGCCTTTAGGGCCTATTTTAATATATAGTCTTCCCCTTAAAATCTTCCTTAGTGATTTTCAGGCAGTAAATATCTTTTCTTTAGAGAGCTATCTTTGAAAGAAATCTTACACGCCTTCGCCATTTAAAGTTTTCTTCTCTAAGTGCTTTGTTATGTTGTCGCCTGAAACGGATTGTGCTTCCAGCATGCTCAGCAGGAGCCATTTCTTCCCTGCAGCATAAATATTACATGCCCATAGCATTCACAGTCTTGATGTCCCAGTTTATGATCACATTTTTCTTTTTTTGATGACATGCCTTGAGGGTGTGATTGTTCGGAGCTAAGAATGCGACAGTGCCTGACCTTTACCAAGTATTAACCTAACCTTTACAAAATATGGAGCAGCGGGGGAATGAAGGTCACTGCAGTCAAAAACAGACTTCTGACGCTAGGCTGGTGTGACCCGATCACATAAAACAGATTCATGGGGTCTAAACATAACTCAATGGTATCTGCTTTGGCACAAAATTACTTGTGTCACTTCAGAGCATATTAACAAGCACAACGTTAACCTGTTTCAGCATTAAAAAATGGGAACAAACGGGAGAGAAATCTATTGCAGAAGACTCATCTAGCAACATCTTTGAAACTGATTTATTTTACCAAGAGCTTTTGGGAATTTCAATCTGTTGAAACCAACATGGCGTAATGAATGGTCTGAGTGTTGGACTGGGACACTGGGAGACCAGGATTTTCTGCCCTAAATCAGAAACGACTTCAAGGCATAAAACAAGAATGAATGTAACAATGTAATTGCGGGATTAGAATCAGAGAGATTAAAATTGTGATGGTGGTAATAAATCTTCAAAGAGCAATGATACATGTCCATCAAAGAGTCTGACTATGCAGAAGTCTTAAATCCATAAGTCCTAAGATGTGAAAGCAAACCAATTATGCTTACCAGATATATAACCAGAAGTATATATAACAAAAAAAATTATGTTTTAAAAATATAAGCCAAATCAAATTTCTTAAATTTCGGATGATGCACACAGACCCCAGTAGGGTGGCCTTTTGCAGTTGTTGTTGTTATTGTTGTTGTTGTTGTTATTATTATTATTATTATTATTATTATTATTATTATTATTATTATTATTATTTTATTATGACACAGCAACCAAGATAGATATGCTGGATTTCGTATGACAAAATCACAAGTCGAACACTTCCCAAGTGTCTAGGACTGTGTGATGTATTTTCGGATGATGCGTCCAGATCCCAAAAACTGCCTTTTGCAGTTGGCAGATCGTAATTTTGTCAATGTCTATTGTTTCCAAATGCCAGCTGAGATCTTTTGGCACGGCACCCAATGTGCCCATCACCACTGGGACCACCTGCACTGGTTTCTGCCAGAGTCTTTGAAGTTCAATCTTGAGGTCCTGATAGCGGCTGAGTTTTTCCTGTTGTTTTTCGTCAATGCGACTGTTCCCTGGGATGGCAACATCAATGATCCAAACCGTTTTCTTTTCCACAACTGTGTTGTCTGGTGAGTTGTTTTCCAGAACTTTGTCAGTCTGGATTCGGAAGGCCCACGGTATTTTTGCGTGTTTATATTCCAATACTTCTGAAGGTTTGTGATCTCATCAGTTCTTTACTGCTGGGAGGTGGTACTTGAGGCATAAGTTCCAATGAATCATTTGGGCCACATAGTTGTGCCTCTGTTTGTAGTCTGTCTGTGCAATTTTCTTACAGCAGCTGAGGATATGATCAATGGTTTCGTTGGTTTCCTTGCAGAGTCTGCATTTTGGGTCATCAGCTGATTTTTCGATCTTGGCCTTAATTGCATTTGTTCTGATGGCTTGCTCCTGGGCTGCAAGAATCAGGCCTTCTGTCTCCTTCTTCAGTGTCCCATTTGTGAGCCAGAGCCAGGTCTTCTCCTTATCTGCTTTTCCTTCAATTTTGTCAAGGAACTTTCCATGCAATGTTTTGTTGTGCCAGTTGTCAGCTCTAGTTTGTAGTGCAGTTTTCTTGTACTGATTTTTTGTCTGCTGTGCTTTGAGGAGTTTCTGATTTTTTTCTTCAATCAAAGCACTTCACTTTGCTTTACATATTCTGCCAGGGCATGTTCTTATTCTTATTATTACTACTAGTACTAGTACTACTACTACTACTACTACTATTATGTCACTCTTTAATGAAACTGTGCATGACCTTTATGTGTTGTCCAAAAAAAACTTTGTCAATCTCCAAATGAAAAAGAGAAGGACCCACCTAAGGCAGCAAACCAGCAAATCTTTAAATCCCTTCCTTCCTCTATGCCTATGCTGCAAAGCCTATCACAGAAGACTCATCACATGATGCAGTAAGCCATTGTATATTGCAAACGCCATCTGCTCGTGTCAATTTGTAGAGCCAAAATGCTGCATTCCCCGCTGCCTCTTCCCTCCTTCCTCCAAATAATGAAACTGCAATCACATCACAAGAATATTGAGTGAGGTTAGTTAAGCCTCACTAGCAGGAGGGGAAAAGAAAGTGGCACATAACTGGTTATATATAACCAGTTGTTTCCACATTCTAATATATGCTGCTAATGAATGGATTAACTTGATAACCTCGACTGGGATGATTAATTAAATTTTGTTAGTTACAGCCAAGTGCTGAAAATAAATCTATAAATCGTGACAGAGCCAGGGTAAACTCAAGATGATTTTGCATTACATTCAGTAAGACTCTTTACACCTAATAGCACTCTTGATTGCTGAAACAAAATGCATACAGCAATTGATAGAATACTGTTAATAAACATCTATTATTTATTTAAAATAATTATTAATTGATTTTTTTCCCAAGAGGGATATAATAAAATGCAAAATATAATCGTGGCCCTGTACAGTCAGTTTCACGGCAATTATTTGGGGAAAAATACCTCAACCATAATTTACCCCCAACCAGCTCCCATTGTTCTTTAGTCTACTTCACATATGACGAGTGGACGAGAAAAAATATATTTCACCCTATATCTATGCAGAAATTTAGAGCACCCAAAAGAGATCTAGGATATATTGCACAATAAGCATTATTTCATTCTCTATCATTCCCTTCTATAATATACTATACAGACACAGACCAAGGAGAAAAATAAATTGGGGAAAAATACCTCTAAATCTTAACCATAATTCACCCCCAACCAGCTCCCATTGTTCTTTAGTCTACTTCACATATGACGAGTGGACGAGAAAAAATATATTTCACCCTATATCTATGCAGAAATTTAGAGCACCCAAAAGAGATCTAGGATATATTGCACAATAAGCATTATTTCATTCTCTATCATTCCCTTCTATAATATAATATACAGACACAGACCAAGGAGAAAAATAAATTTGGAAAAAGCAAACAAGGCAACACACTATTCAATGAAGAGTATACATTGCTGTCTTTTAAATGAACAGTTCTCAACATTTGGGCTTCGAAATACAGGCAGTCCCCAAGTTACGAACAAGATAGGTTCTGTAGACTTCTCTGGTGTAGTGCCTCTAGATCAGTGGTTCTCATTCCGTGGGTCCTCAGATGTTTTAGCCTTCAACTCCCAGAAATCCTAACAGCTGGTAAACTGGCTGGGATTTCTGGGAGTTGTAGGACAAAACTCCAGGGGACCCACAGGTTGAGAACCACTGCTCTGGATATTTTGTACGACAGCTTCTATCATCCCCGATGAATGACTAAGAGTTGTATTCCAAAATACATTAAGTGTCACACCTCAGGTTAGCTTCACCTTGCTAAAGACACCAGGCTGCACACAGAACGTAGTCTTTTGTAGTTTATTAGGAAATAGGCAGTAAAATAGTTCATAAAAGGGAAAAGTTCAGTTCCAAAATATAGTTACTAAACAAGGCTGTAATCATCAACTCCATAGAAGCATAGGCATGAAACAAGGTCCTTTCAAAGGAAGCCAAAGTCCCAGTAACGTGAATATATCCAGGCTACGAAGTAATACAGGAACGCAGACTTGATACAGGAAAGCAGACTTGGTTCTTGACTCTAGCTAAGAAGTTGATTTTGACAAAGATCTCTTTCAGCAGACTGTTTTAATAGCATAACATGAAGGCATTTCTTTGCCCTTTGACCTCCCTCTTATTTGCTATTCGGAGGCTTCTACACACACCCCAAAATTCCAGCTGACTAGCGCGATCGAGCTCTGCGGCCTCATTGTCAAGGCCGTCAAGACCACTGAGCTTGTTAGTGTTATCAGAGCTATTCTCCCCTTCTGCTTCTTGCACCTGGAAACCATCATCAGAAACAACCTCATTTCTTCCCATGGGAAAAACTCCCTGCTCTTCATCTCCCACAGCAGGAACACTTTGCACCTGAATCCCATAATTCCCATCAGAGTCATCTTGAAACTCATCCTGAATCTGAATCCCATCATTATGCACTTGCATCCCAGAATCCTCATCAGAGTCACACAAAGGCAAAGGCTGAGTCACAACATTAAGAATAGCATTTTGGGGACAGGCTAAAATCTTATGCCAATTGGAATGTGTAAGTGTTGCAAAGCACACAGGTAGAGCATCTTTTATCTGAAATTCCGACATCCAAGATACTCCAAAATCGTCCACATGGGTGGTTGTGATAGTGACATCTTGGATTTCTGATGGTTCAATTTACACAAACTTTGTTTCAAATGAAGAATTGCTTCAAAATATAGTACAAAATTATCTTCAGGCTATGGCTATAAAGTGTATAGAGAAAATGATTTTTGTGTTTAGACTTGGGTCCCATCTGCAAGATAACTCAATATGTTTGTATATGCAAATACAGCTATTCCAAAATGTGGGAAAAAAAACTGAAATCAAAAGGTTTCCTGATCTCCGGTAGTTCAGATAACGGATACTCAACCTTGATTAGAAAGTATCTTGATATAACAAGGTATTTAAAAATGAGATTTTTCACCCTATGTGAAAGCAGAAAGACAAATATATTGGTAGCCATGCAAAAAAACCTTCATGATGTGGACAAGATAATCCTGAAGCTTGGGTGATAAACTTCCATGGAAGAACAAAATAAGAGAATTATCTTGGAAAATAATGAAACAGAGATATCATGGAGTATCGTTAGACTGCATCTCCAAATAATTCAACATTTTCAAAGACCCGTTTTTATTTTCCCCCTCTCTGCCACTTGTTAAATTTTGCATTATCTTGCCAGATTGACAACATAAAATCATAACCTATTTTGATGTTTAATAGGCTTTTTCTTAATCTCTCCTTATTATCCAACATATTCGCTTATCCAACGTTCTGCCGGCCTGTTTATGTTGGATAAGTGAGACTCTACTGTAAATGCTACCTCAGCATGATCCCATCATCAGTAATATACTTTGGGATTTTTTCACACAAAAGACAGGACTATTTGTGTAAAATGAGCTTTACCCACAGCGCAGAAAAGAGGGATGTGATCTTGTTAGTGCTACCAATGGATATGATCCCACAGAGACTGCTATCAGAAGTTAAAAGTCATACATCTTCAGACCTCACCAAGCATGAAAGTAAAAAAGATCCTGTCATGAATGAATAAAAGATATCTCCAATAAAGATAAGGGAAAAGTCAGTGAGAGGTAGGTGTGAATAAGTGATTTGTTGGGTTCCAATTTATCCATGAAAAAATCCCTTTTGAACTTCTTGTGATTCACATCTGGTAAAATTGCATTCTGGATCCAAAATGTGTACATTTCCAAGGTTTGTGAAATATATATACTGAAAGAAAATACGTATATGAAAGCACATATATATATATATATATCTGAAAAACACACATGACTTATATATATAGATACAGATAGAGACGGAGACAGATACGGATAGATATATTTGAAAAAAGTACACAAACATGATTTAGTGCAGGGGCAATGATCCATATCTCTGGGGGTAAACTGTGTAAAAAAAAACTATCAGGGAGGTTACCTAATTAGCCAGTTTCTATTCCATTAAGTCCTATTTATTTATTTATTTATAGTATTTATATTCCGCCCTTCTCACCCCGAAGGGGACTCAGGGCGGATCACATTACACATATAAGGCAAACATTCAATGCCTTAACATAGAACAAAGACAAGACAAACACGGGGCTCCGAGCTGGCCTCGAACTCATGACCTCTTGGTCAGAGTGATTTGTTGCAGCTGGTTGCTCAACAGCCTGCGCCACAGCCCGGCCCTAACCACTGGGAAGAGGGGGGGGGGGCACTCAACACCAAAAATTCAAAATTATATGTCAAAATTCAATTTTGATTCCTCTCCCTTTCTAAGCATTTCCCCTTATTTACAACTGCTTAAGAGGGTGAAAATTTGGCACCTAGTCTAACAAAATTACTTACCCCTACTTTAGTCAATGACGGGTATATATATATATATAATCATGTGCGTACATTAGCAAAAACAGGTACAAAATGTGCATTTCAAAACAATATGAACACAAATGTGCATAATGCTAGCACAAGATGAGGATTCTGAGAAAGGGGAACAAAACAAGTGACATACATTTTTCACATCTCTACTTAGAGCTTAAGAACAGAATAAGATAAGATAAATGTAAGACTGTCTTTGTAAACTTGAACAAAGAATGATTGTTTCATATAATGCCGAGGTCTAATCTTAAGTGCCTGGCAACCCACGTTCTTGTTCAAAAGTCATCTCATGTGGCCTAGGATCATGAACACAACCATACAACGGAGAATCCCACATTTAAACTTCATCTTTAACAGCAGACAAGAATTTATAGTTTTAAATTAAATGTTTTGTGACAATTTGAGATGAAAATTGGAAAATCTACTTTTGAACTACAACATCCAGAGACAATGCCAGTTCACTTATTAACTACATTTGTAGATGTTGGTATAATGAAATGTTGCATAGATTTGCCATATTTATTTTCCTGTTAATTATTTTCAAAAGGAGCCAACTGCTACTCCTTTCATTGGGATCCATAATTCTGCTTGACTGAATGATTGTAAAAAGAGATGCCAGATGCACAGTTAAGATTGCTGCCAGTTTAAATAATCAAAACCTTCAGTCACCTTTGAAGCCCACCTGCTATTCATTATTTAACATCTATCTACCAGATGCCCTCCATTTCTGGTGAGATTCTCATTTTTAATGAGCTGTCCCTTCTACCACCTTCATTACATTTGGAATATCCTAACTCTATTGAAGCCCAGTTTCAGTCAATGCCCAGCAGCTTTCCAAGTCAAAATGTGGTAAATTTAGATTCTATCAACTGGGTTTTCAAGTTTCACTACTATTCATAATTACAACTGAGAACCAATTGGAGTTTTACTCTAGTGGTCGTCTAGACACACCACAGCCTGCAGGATGCCCACTGTCCTGTACCCACTACCACAGTGGGCTTTATTTTCTGTATATATATATTTATTATAAGGTTTATAAGCAACTCACTCAGTCCCCTGGACTGAGTGAGTTACTAGGAGACCAAGTGGGCGGGGCTTAGCTTTCTAACTGGCAGCAATTGGATAAAAACAATTATTCCTCTCCCTCTAATTAGGACTTTATTTTTCCTTTCCTTTTGTTGTATGAACGTAGAGGCATGGATGAGGGGTTGTTCTGCCAAGTTTAGTGTTTCTGGGATGTGTAGTTTTGTTGTTTTGTTGTCCTAGGCCGAAATTTCATTACCCTTTTATATATATAGATATAGTCAGTCTGCAGTAACTCTATGAATATTTCAAATGGCTGGTGTGAATGATTTCCTTTCCCCAACTGAGCCAAGATCCTGCCTTAAAAACAACACCATTTCACCGCTTACTAAATTCCACACATTAGGAGCAGGAAGCCGTTTTCCGCCTCTTCAGCAGTTTTTATCAGGTCATGTTTCCGTTCTTCCTAGAATTCAATTGAGCATGAGCTAGATTTACATAAAGTCATTCAAGCAGGACCCCCGAGGGGACATGATTTCAAAACAAGGAGAACAGTTCAGTTTGTTAGACCTTTGGGGATCTGTATCAAGCTAGCCTAATGTCATGCTTCCAGGCTTTCCCCAAAAAGATGGAAGAAAAAGCAGCACAAAAAAATTAATGATATTCTTTGATGGAAATGCAATAACCTCTAAGAGAAAGGTTACTACAAAGAGTAAGCCCAGAGGAAATAATAAATCGTGAAAGGGACATGGGAGAAAAAGGGCAAAGGCTCTATGTCACTGCTTATACCAACAGCACCTACGTCAATGGAATAACAGATCTCTCACACACTCTGGTCCAAATTGAAAGCCCAATTGAAGCAGTAATGTGAAAAGCTGTGATTATAGCCTTTTTTGTCCAAGGCAGAAAGATCCAGCCAGATTGCCATATATACTCGAGTATAAGCCGACCCGAATATAAGCCAAGGCACCTAATTTTACCACAAAAAACTGGGAAAACACTGACTCCAGTATAAGCCGAGAGTGGTAAATTTCGGAAATAAAAACAGATACCAATAAAATTACATTAATGAAGGCATCAGTAGGTTAAATGTTTTTGAACATTTACATAAAGCTCAAATTTAGGATAACACTGTCCAACTCTGATTAAATCATTATTCTCTTCTTCAATGTAAATGTGCTTATGTATCCTTTTAATAATAATAGAGTAAAATAATACATGTAATAATAATAATAATAATTTTATTTTTATACCCCGCCCCATCTCCCCGAAGGGACTCGGAGCAGCTTACATGGGGCCAAGCCCAGTCCACAATAAAAACAAAGCAATAAAAACAAATAATAACAATAAAAACCAGTCATAAAATCACATTCAAGAACAAAAGGTAAAATCTTGGATAAAATCTAGAAAAAACCTGGTAATAATAATACATACAGGAAAATAATACAAATAATAATAAATAGAGTAAAATAATAAATGCAATATTAATAACAATAACAATAATAATAAGATCAGAGTGAAATAATAAATGTAATAATAATAATAATAATAATAATAATAATAATAATAATAATAATAATATGCCCTGGCAGAATATGTAAAGCAAAGTGAAGAACCTGCTCTGATTGAAGTCAAAAATCAGAAACTCCTCAAAGCACAGCAGACAAAAAACCAGTACAAAAAACTGCACTACAAACTAGAGCTGGCAACCGGCACAACAAAACATATATATATGTTTTATATATAATGAAACATATGAAGTACTCTCAGAAATAGATGAAAATAAGAAAAAGTTAATGTTAAGCATTATCCTCATTTATTACATATAATTAAATCTAAACAAATGGTGATATAAAAATGCAAAAGTACTTGGCAAAGAAACACACCAAAAAGCAAAAGCAAAAAGCATTAGCAGTAGCATTAAACACTTCGAATAAAATCGCTAGTTTAGAAGCAGCTGATATTGGAAACTGGTCTAACAAAGAACTGCCAATAAACTGTTAAAGTTAAACTAAACAATCATTGTTCCAGTATGAAACTTGGAAAATAATAATAATAATAATAATAATAATAATAATAATAATAATAATAATCAGAAACTCCTCAAAACACAGCAGACAAAGAATCAGTACAAGAAAACCACACTACAAACTAGAGCTGACAGCTGGCACAACAAAACATTGCATGGAAAGTTCCTTGACAAAATAGAAGGAAAAGCTGACAAGGAGAAGACCTGGCTATGGCTCACGAATGGGACACTAAAGAAGGAGACAGAAGGCCTGATCCTTGCAGCCCAGGAGCAAGCCATCAGAACAAAGGCAATTAAGGCCAAGATCGAAAAATCAGTTGATGACCCAAAATACAGACTGTGCAAGGAAACCGATGAAACCATTGATCATCTCCTCAGCTGCGGTAAGAAAATTGCACAGACAGACTACAAACAGAGGCACAACTACGTGGCCCAAATGATTCATTGGAACTTATGCCTCAAGCTGCCTTCCAGCAGCAAAGAACTGGTGGGATCACAAACCTGCAAAAGTATTGGAAAATGAACATGCAAAGATACTGTGGGACTTCCGAATCCAGACTGATGAAGTTCTGGAACACAACACACCAGACATCACAGTTGTAGAAAAGAAAAAAGTTTGGATCATTGATGTTGCCATCCCAGGTGACAGTCACATTGACGAAAAACAACAGGAAAAACTCAGCCGCTATCAGGACCTCAAGATTGAACTTCAAAGACTGGCAGAAACCAGTGTAGGTGGTCCCGGTGGTGATGGGACCCATGTCTAAACATGAAATTGATTTCAGTTTCAAATACACATAGACTGAAGATTTGTGTATACACAATATTTTTATAAATAATTTTGTACAAAATAATAATAAATAATAAAAACTTTATTTGTACTCCACCCTATTTTCCTAAAGGGATTCTGGGTTCAATTCAATTCAATGCCTGAGTGGAACAAGCAATAAACACATACATCACGTTCAAAATTATGAAGCTGCAAACACAGTAAATAAAATACAGTAGAGTCTCACTTATCCAACATAAACGGGCCGGCAGAATGTTGGATACTAAGGAGGCATTGAGGAAAAGTCTATTAAACCCAAATTACGTTATGATTTTACAAATTAAGCACCAAAACATCATGTTTTACAACAAATTGGCAGAAAAAGCAGTTCAATACACAGTAATGTTATGTAGTAATTACTGTATTTACGAATTTAGCACCAAAATATCACAATGTATTGAAAACATTGACTACAAAAGCATTGACTACTAAAAGGCAGACTGCGTTGGATAATACAGAATGTTGATAAGCGGAGATTGGATAAGCGAGACTCTACTATAGTTGGCTTTTTAAAGTCTCTACATGTATTCAAGGGGATTCACAAGCATAAAGCAGGAAACTGGGTTATGAGCCCTTAACAATGCTCTCAGATATGCAAATCAATAGTCTTTTTGTACCAACATTTTCAAGTTCATATAGGAAAACTTAACATTCTGATTCAAAGTTTTAATACTTCAGCTATAAAACTGCAAGAAACACGAGCATGTTTGCTGCATCTCATGTTTAATTTTTAGGAAAAAATAATTTTAAAAGATTAGAGAAATAAATGCCAGGAAGATCAACCTCTGAGTCAAGCAAAAGTAGAGCAAGTGTCAGTTATCCAGAAAAGGTCGGTCAAGTCTTTCGCTGGAACTGGACCAATTCTTTTCTTCATAAACAGTTCTGTGGCAGTCAGCCAAATAGAAATTGAACTCTGTCCCATATTCATTGACATGAGATTTTTGTTCCTCAAATTCATCTTGCTTCCAGTTCTTGCCAAAAAACATTTTGCAAAAAAATTACAAAATCTCAGTTATACAGTTTGGTGCCAATTCCACATTTCAATGAATCTCAAAATTGTGCTGCTGAATCAATCAATCAACCAACCCAGTGTGGGTTGAGTTTTTAAATGCAAATTTATTTTTCATTTAGAGGAATTGTAATCAGCAACATAGTCGATGTGGTTATGTTTTTTCAAGGACCATGGTGAACATGGAGACAGTGATTCCTAAGTTCAACTTTCAGATTTAACTATGGATACTTAAAAAAATAGGTATAAACAAATCTGCTATATACATGTCTCTGCACAATCATGGAGCATCTAAAAAGGGCAATGAAATCATAAAGCAGCTTTGGATTTAATGAGAAAACAGAAAAAATATATATTGGAGGGAGACATCCAAAAATTGCTCTTTCTAGCTTAGCTGTACAAGGTGTCCGCCCAAAACGGAAGGAATGCTATTCCCAGAATAAGTTGCAAGTGTGAATATAGCAAATGAATTACTGACATGTAGCGTTTTGGTTGGCAGCAAGCCTAATGAATTTCTAGAGGCTGATTCTTTAAACCAGAACTACAAGCAAACATCAAAAGTGATTTATAAGACACAGACAGGTTCATTTGGAGAGGCTGAATTCAATTGGTGCCAATTTAGATTTGCCAGCCCAGCTGGAAAGTATACAGAAAGATGCAGCTGTCTTCAACAAACAGCACAAGCTCAGATCCTGATTCACCTTCCTGAATACGTCAGAAGATGCTGCACAACTATTTTATCTTCCCCATTTTAATAGAGACAACAGGAAAATACAGGAAGATAGGACTTAAATACCATAAAAGCAACAGATTCTGTCAGATCTTAGAAGCTAAGCAAGGTCACTGTTAGTTAGTACAGTAGAGTCTCACTTTTCCAACATAAACGGGCCGGCAGAATATTGGATAAGTGAGAATGCTGGATAATAAGGAGGGACTAAGGAAAAGCATATTAAATATCAAATTAATAATAATAGTAATAATAATAATAAGTTTATTTATATCCCGCCTCCATCTCCTCCGAAGGGGACTCAGGGCAGCTTACAGCAAATCAAAATACAAGCAATGATAAAATATAACACATCAAAGGACAAAAACAAAAACCAATAATAAAATATACACAATAGGTGAAAAAACACAACACAGAATTAAAACATCAAATCAAAAACAATGAGGTTGCAATAGTGGATAAGCAAGGTGCACATTATGAGAAACCAATTCGTAAATAATTAAATTAAATTACATTACATTACATTATGATTTTACAAATTAAGTATCAAAACATCATGTTTTATAACAAATGGACAGAAAAAAGCAATTCAATACACGGTAACGTAATGTAGTAATTATTGTATTTACGCATTTAGCACCAAAACATCGCAATGTATTGAAAACATTCACTACAAAATCACTGACTATGAAAAGGCCAACTGCGTTGGATAATACAAAACGTTGGATAAGTGGAGGTTGGATAAGCGAGACTCTACTGTACTTGAATGGGAGATGTCAACGAATATCAAATGTCATAGGCTATATTTCACAGGGGTGCCCCGGTGGCGAAGTGTGTTAAAGCGCTGAGCTGCTGAACTTGCAAACCGAAAGGTCCCAGGTTCAAATCCCGGGAGCAGAGTGAGCGCCCGCTGTTAGCTCCAGCTTCTACCAACCTAGCAGTTCGAAAACATGCCAATGTGAGTAGATCAATAGGTACCGCTCTGGCGGTAAGGTAACGGCGCTCCATGCAGTCATGCCAGCCACATGACCTTGGAGGTGTCTATGGACAACGCCGGCTCTTCAGCTTAGAAATGGAGATGAGCACCAACCCCCAGAGTCAGACATGACTGGACTTAACGTCAGGGGAAACCTTTACCTTTTTTTATATTTCACAGGAAGGAATTGACAAGCAACCTCTGAGTATTCCTGGCCTAAGAAAACTATGAAAACACTATGAAATTCATAAGGTTGCCATAAAGTGACCTGAAGGCACACACATAGATGGAATTTGAGCCCCCATAAAATTACATGATTCAAGTAGGACAATATCACCATCAAACCTCATCAGGAAACACTTCAGAACGGAGTAGTCAGTGATCATTCAACTACTTCAGAACAGAACCATGAAAAGAAAACACAAAAAGGAGAACAAAAATAGCATAAAATATGGCCCAGTTGTGGCTAATGGCTCCTATGTCAGAGGAATTTTTAATCCACATCATGGCTTAACTCCTAAAGGTGGTTCCTAAATAGGTTCAGCACCTTGGGCAGCACCATCAAAGCTAGCCAAACTGTGGAATGAATTCACCATCCCACTGACACAAGAGCCACAACTGGTGGAACCAGGGATGCAACCATTTTTCCTGCTCTTTACACCAAGATGATCTGACAGCATAAGCCTTCACTGCATTGTTTCTAGAAAGACCCTTTTGTTCTTTGCTTTAAACATCAAAATGTCTTCAGATAGCCCCGACCACAGCATAGCCACTATCTGGGCCTCTCTGAGCTCCACTACACCATGGACTACAGATGCATTGTGCACAGATTATGAAATTATTATGAATCAGCACAAAGCAAAAGGCAGAATGGTAAGAAATAATGCTGATCACTATTACGATGGTAAAAGCAAAATTATTTTGTCATTAGTTACTTATTTATTATTATTTACATACTTATGAGAAATTATAAACCACTTACTGTATATACTCGAGTATAAGCCTAGTTTTTCAGCCCTTTTTTAGGACTAAAAAGAAACCTCCTCGGCTTATACTCGGGTGAGGGTCCTGGTGGACTTATATTCAGGTCGACTTATACTCAAGTATATATGGTATATATTTTTCTCTATTATTATTGGTATTGTTACATTTATTATTTTACTCTATTAATTATTATTACATTTATTATTTTACTCTATTACTGTTACTTTTACATTTATTTTACACTATTTTATTATTATTAATACATTTATTATTTTCCTGTATTTATTATTATTATTACATTTATTATTTCACTCTATTATTATTAAAAGGATACATAAGCACATTGACATTGAAGAAGATGAAAATAATGATTTGATCAGAGTTGGACAGTCTTATCTTAAATTAGAGCTTTATGTAAATATTCAAAAACATTTAATCTACTGATGCCTCAATTAATGTAATTTTTTGGCATCTATTTTTATTTCTGAAAATTACTGCTCTCGGCTTATACTGGATTCAATGTTTTCCCAGTTTTTTTGTGGTAAAATTAGGTGCCTCGGCTTGTATTCAGGTTGCCTTATACTCGAGTATATATGGTAAATCTGAAGATTTTGCGAAACAATAACAAAATATACAAAGTGCTATACGATGCCAGTAGCTCAACCATTTGAAGCATCCTACACCTGCTGCAGTTTCCAGTAGAGCCTCAAGCGCAGCTCCATATAGAGCAGAGGTTTCCAAAGTGTGTGGCACGAAAAGTTAGAGTGTCAGCTGTAGTGTGTAGGAGTGTTTGGTGAACATAACGAAAAATGACAAAAATCTTGGAAATGTAAGATTTTTTTTTTCGTGTCAGGAGCAACCTGACACGGAAAAAAAAAACTTGTAGGACCCTAGATGTTTTGGCCTTCAACTTCCAGAAATGCTAACTGGTAAACTGGCTGGAATTTTTGGGAATTGTAGGCCAAAACACGGGGGACCTACAGATTGAGAACCAGTGGCCTAAAAAACGCACCAACCCCTTCTATTTTCATTGCAATAGCACCATCTCTGGCCTTTTTAAATGCCTGGGTGGGGAAATGGCAGTGGCCAGGGCCAATTTGCTCCTTAAAATAGTGCTGGGAATTTCCTCTCTCAATGGAATACCCTTGATTTAACTAAAGCTCATATCAAAATCCATAATTTTGGCCCCAAAACTTGCCCTCGACTTATAAATAAGGTCAACTTATACACAAGTATATATAGTAAGTAGGTTGTTGAAAGTTTCTGAACCATCATTATAGGTAGGGATTAGGGAAAGGAATAGAATAATCTCTTTGACAGCTTACACTTGCGTGGGTGGTACTTGCAAGCAGATGGGGGGGAGTGAAAATGTGCGATGAGTCCCAGGGAAAACACCAAGTTGAAACAGCCAGTATGGTATCAGTCAGACAGATATATATCAAGCACTATGAACACCACTGGCTTACAATATACCCTCTGTGGCACAATTAACAGCTCAGACTTTTCTGCTACGTTCTTACCTGCCTTGCAACCCTCCGCGCTTCCCAGTAAGGTTTGGAATCTTCTACAGCCTTCCCAATCTTCTTCACTAGTTCATCTAGTTTTATTGTAGCTTCAACTAGGACGGAACGGAATTTCTGACGGGCATCCTGCAAAGGAAAGAGCAGCAAACAGTGTCACCAAAATTGTTCTTGCGGATCAAATTTGATTAAATAAGCCTGCCTAGGCACAGCAAACGGGCATGTTTTGTAGAATATTATTTCTGGAGACAGTACCAGAAATGTGGGTCACCATTCTGAAACGGAAAAAAAAATATCGCAATGACTGAAACCACTTGTGATCAGATTTGAATAGTATGCAATGCCTGGCAGCATAACCAGGCTTCTGACTTCCTCTGGCAAATCCAACCACATTTGAACAGAAATCAAATCTAGAAAATCCATAAATTAAAATGTGAAGGAAACAGTAACATTTTTTGACATACACCATTGTCACCAATAACCATTCTGCTATTTTTTATGATTTGAAGTTTTCATTCTATAAAAGATAATAATAATAATAACAACAACAACAACAACAATAATAACCTTCTAGGCTATATCTGCCTCGAAGATCAGGGGGCAGATGACTCTTACAAGTAAAACAAGCAGTCAAAGAAGAAGAACATGCCCTGGCAGAATATGTAAAGCAAAGTGAAGAACCTGCTTTGATTGAAGTCAAAAATCAGAAACTCTTCAAAGCACAGCAGACAAAAAACCAGTACAAAAAACTGCACTATAAACTAGAGCTGACAGCTGGCACAACAAAACATTGCATGGAAAGTTCCTTGACAAAATTGAAGGAAAAGCTGATAAGGAGAAGACCTGGCTCTGGCTCAGGAATGGGACCCTGAAGAAGGAGACAGAAGGCCTGATCCTTGCAGCCCAGGAGAAAGCCATCAGAACAAATGCAATTAAGGCCAAGTTCGAAAAATCAGTTGATGACCCAAAATGCAGACTGTGCAAGGAAACAGACGAAACCATTGATCATATCCTCAGCTGCTGTAAGAAAATCGCACAGACAGACTACAAACAGAGGCACAACTATGTGGCCCAAATGATTCATTGGAACTTATGCCTCAAGTACCACCTCCCAGCAGTAAAGAACTGGTGGGATCACAAACCTGCAAAAGTATTGGAAAATGAGCACGCAAAGATACTGACAAAGTTCTGGAACACAACACACCAAACATCACAGTTGTGGAAAATAAAAAGGTTTGGATCATTGATGTTGCCATCCCAGGTGACAGTCGCATTGATGAAAAACAACAGGAAAAACTCAGCCGCTATCAGGACCTCAAGATTGAACTGCAAAGACTCTGGCAGAAACCAGTGCAGGTGGTCCCGGTGGTGATCGGCACACTGGGTGCCGTGCCAAAAGATCTCAGCAGGCATTTGGAAACAATAGACATTGACAAAATTACGATCTGCTAACTGCAAAAGGCCACCCTACTGGGATCTGCACGCATTATCTGAAAATACATCACACAGTCCTAAACACTTGGGAAGTGTTTGACTTGTGATTTTGTGAAACGAAATCCAGCATATCTATCTTGTTTGCTGTGTCATACAATAAAATAATAATAATAATAATAATAATAAGAAGAAGAAGAAGAAGAAGAAGAAGAAGAAGAACTTTATTTTTATATCCCACCTTCATTTCCCCAGAGGGACTCGGGGCGGCTTACATGGGGAACACGCCCAATTCAACAACAATTAAAACCAACCATAGATCAAAACATAACTTGATAAAATCAATAACATTAAAAAAAAAAACCAAAAATGAAACAGCATCATCAACCAACAATCTAACCCAGTGATGGCTAACCTATGACACGCGTGTCAGCACTGACACGTCTAGCCATTTTTGCTGACACGCTGCCGCATGCAGATTGATTGGATGACTATGTCTTTTGTGGCTAAATTCGGTGTGATTTGGTCCAGTGTTTTTGTTGTTTACTCCAGGGGAATTATGCACATTACACACACACACACACAAACACACACATATAATTATATTATTATCCTATTATTACTGTAGTATATTATCATATTATTACTATTATATTATTATTATATTATTCATTATTCATGACTACATTGAAACTAGAATAGAGAGAAATTAGCGTGGAAACTGCAAGAGGTACCATAGATTGTTGTACATGGAAATAATGGTAGTAAATAGTTTTTGATTTATTAAATACAGTTATATATTACAACTAGCTGTGACCGGCCACGCGTTGCTGTGGCAAAGTGGTGGTAGTATTGGTTAAAAATTGTCGTGTAATTTTTATTTGACGTTATTTGTATTTTTTAAATTAATTTTATTGTAACTTATCTTTTTTTATTTATTATATTTTATTATTTTGTTGTATTATTTTTAGTTATTTTGTTATAATATTTTATTGTATTAATTTTTTTAGTGTTTTTTATTGTATAATTTGTATTTATTTTATTTTTTATTCTTTTATTAACACTGGGCTGAGTGGGTTGCTAGGCGACCAAGTGGGCAGAGCTTAGAGCCTTCTAAGTGGCAGCAATTGGATAAAAACAATTATTTCTCTCCCTCTAATTAGGACTTTATTTTTCTTTTCTTTTTGTTGTATCAACCTAGAGGCGTGGATGATGGGTTGTGTTGTCAAATTTCGAGGTTGGGGGCCCAGTAGTTTTGTTGTTTTGTCCGCTACCCTGATGCCATCACTCTTTTATATATATAGATTATATATTTTTGTTATTTAAACTATACATATTGCAAAATTATGGGGTTTTTCTCGAAGTGACACACCACCCAAGTCATGCTAGGTTTTTTTGGTGAATTTTGACACACCAAGCGCAAACGGCGCATCATTGATCTAACCCGAAATGAGCACTGAAATACTGGGGTGGGGGGGAGGCTAGTGCAATCTATATATATAAAATGGTAATGGAATCCCGGCACCGAGCAAAACAACAAAACTACATATCCCACAACCTCAAAATTTGCCAGCACAACCCCTCATCCCTGCCTCTCGGTTCATACAACTAAAATAAACAACAGGAACCACAACGGGGCCTAAAAACAAAAACTATCCATGTGCGCCTCCGCCACAACGAACCCCAGGCACGGAGAGAACAACCCCCACCCCTCCCCTCAACAGGCGCTCCCGCGCGCTCCCCTCTTCCTGCTCCGAGGCACCGCGACCAAGAAAAACCTCACCCAGCGGCCTTCAACATGGCGCCAGGGAGGAGGGACCAGCAAGGCCTACACAGAGCCCCCCACCGCCGCCCTCCCCCTGGCGAGGCCTGGCCGGGACTGGGGCCGGGGGACGCGGCCAGGAGAGGGCCGGGAGGCCAGGCCTCCTCCCCGGCCACCCTCCTCCGGGACGACCTCTTCCTCATGGTCATCAGGGAAAGAGAGCGAGGTGGGAGGGAGAGAGGGGCCTTGCCCACGTCGCCCCCTCAAACAGGCACACCGAGGCCACGGAGGGGCGGGGGCCAGAAGGGAAGCAGGAAGAGTTCTCCCTCAATTACTTTCAGTTTCTCCTCCTCTACACCTCAATTCCAATACCGTAAAGTCTCACTTATCCAACATTCTGGATTATCCAACACAATTTGGTAGTCAATGTTTTCAATATATCGTGATATTTTGGTGCTACATTTGTAAATACAGTAATTACTACATAGCATTACTGCCTATTGAACTACTTTTTCTGTCAAATTTGTTGTATTGCATGATGTTTTGGTGCTTAATTTGTAAAATCATAACCTCATTTAATGTTTAATAGGCTTTTCCTTAATCCCTCCTTATTATCCAACATATTTGCTTATCCAACATTCTGCAGGCCCGTTTATGTTGGATAAGTGAGACTCTACTGTAAAAACAATCACAACCACAACAATAATCATCAACAGCTTCACAGGCAAGAACCACCCAGGCACTGAAGCTGCAAGGCCATTCAGTGCTAATCAAGCTTGCCAATGGCAACATTCACACTTGGCCTCCAAACAGACAATACAGTAGAGTCTTACTTAGCCAAGCTTCACTTATCCAAGCCAGTCTGCCATTTAGTAGTCAATGTTTTAGAATTAAATGTTGCTATGTTTGCGTGCTACATTCGTAAGAACAGTAATTAATACATAACATTACTTTATATCATACTAGCTGTGCCCGGCCACGCGTTGCTGTGGCTTAGTCTGGTGGTGTTGGTCCATCTACATTAGGTTGTATTTATGCTGTGACCTCCACCCTTCTTTATACTCACATTAGTAGTAGTATTTGAAGTCTGTTACCTTCTTCAATTTTTGTGTTGATTGATAATTGCTTGAGATCCCTGTTGTCTTTGGTTTGTTGTTAATCGTGATGTCTGATTCTGCTGAGTGCGGTTTACATCTTATTGTGGTACAATAGTCTTTTTTTTGTTTTGCCTGTGTAGGTGTTTATTATTGTTGTTGTTGTAGTGGTCATGAAGGCTGGATAAGTTAGATGCTACTGTATTGTTTTTTGGAGGCCCAGTGTAGCACTGACTGGCCTCTCAGCCTCAGTGCCTGGCTGTTTCTTGCCTGTGATGGTGTTGATTCTTATTGTTGTAGTCGTTGTCATTGTTATTATTGTAATTGTTTTTTTGGAGGCCAAGTGTGAATGGAGGGATTGGGGAGGTGGATGAGTTGTGTTGTCAAATTTTGTATTTGTTATAGTCACAATGCGTTGTTGTGAGTTTTGTGGGTCCGGATTCTGGTTTTGTGGTGTGGTTGTGTTGTTACAACCGAGAGGCAAGGCTTTTGTGTTGTGTTGCCAAGTTTTGTATTTCTGGGTCGTTTAGTTGTGTGCCAAGTTTTGTATTTCTGGGGCGTTTAGTTGTGTTGTTATAGTCATGATGCGTTGTTGTGAGTTTTGTGGGTCCGGTGTGGTTTTGTGGTGTGGTTGTGTTGTTACAACCGGGAGGCAAGGCTTTTGCATTGTTTTGCCAAGATTTGTATTTCTGGGGCGTTTAGTTGTGTTGTTATAGTCATGATGCGTTGTTGTGAGTTTTGTGGGTCCGGATTGTGGTTTTGTGTTGTGGTTGTGTTCTTACAACTGGGAGGCAAGGCTTTTGTGTTGTGTTGTCAAATTTTGTATTTCTGGGGCGTTTTGTTGTGTTATAGTCACGATGCGTTGTTGTGAGTTTTGTGGGTCCGGATTGTGGTTTTGTGGTGTAGTTGTGTTGTTACAATCGGGAGAAAAGGCTTTTGTGTTGTGTTGTCAAGTTTCGTATTTCTGGTGCGTTTAGTTGTGTTGTTATAGTCACAATGCATTGTTGTGAGTTTTGTGGGTCCGGATTGTGGTTTTGTGGTGTGGTTGTGTTGTTACAACCGGGAGGCAAGGTTTTTGCGTTGTGTTGTCAAGTTTTATATTTCTGGGGCGTTTAGTGTGCCAAGTTTCGTATTTCTGGGACGTTTAGTTGTGTTGTTATAGTCACGATGCATTGTTGTGAGTTTTATGGGACCGGATTGTGGTTTTGTGGTGTGGTTGTGTTGTTACAACCTGGAGGGAAGGCTTTTGTGTTGTGTTGCCAAGTTTTGTATTTGTGGGGCGTTTAGTTGTGTTGTTATAGTCACGATGCGTTGTTGTGAGTTTTGTGGGTCCTGTGTGGTTTTGTGGTGTGGTTGTGTTGTTACAACTGGGAGGCAAGGCTTTTGCATTGTGTTGTCAAGTTTTGTATTTCTGGGGCGGTTAGTTGTGTTGTTATCGCATGATGCGTTGTTGTGAGTGTTGTGGGTCTGGATTGTGGTTTTGTGGTGTGGTTGTGTTGTTGTAACCTGGAGGCAAGCCTTTTGCATTGTGTTGCCAAATTTCGTATTTCTGGGATGTTTAGTTTTGTTGTTATAGTCACTGCGCCCGCAACTTTATCCTTTTATATATATAGATGTAATAATTACTATGGTCTAATAAGAAAACTGAACAATAGAATCTCTAAAATCAGGACACAAAATACAAAACAACACTCAAAAGACAGGGACATTCCAAACACGGGAATTCCACACAGGAAACAATCAGGCCCAGCTAACACCTCCCAACAAAGGATTCCCTCAACCAGGAAACAGCCAGGCCTCGAATCTCCAGGGCCATTCAATACATTCAAAACGTAACTAGTTGCAACATTCATACTTCCTGCACTCAGACTATTCATTGCTATTCGACCTGCCCAACCAACAATTCCACAAGGTAGAAAGCGGCCAGGCTTCAAAGCACCAACACTATTCACTCCTCTTCAACCTCTCAAACCAATATTTCCCCTACATAAAAAACCCTCACATTTGGAAGCTATCACACCACTCCGTCCCATTCAACCAGCCAAAGCAAGGAGGCCCATATATAGAAAGCACCCAGGCTTGGAAGCAGTGAGGCGATTCAGTGGAATTCTAAATGGCCACAGCAACGCGTGGCAGGGCACAACTAGTCTATATATATAAAAGAGTGATGGCATCAGGGCAGCGGACAGAACAACAAAACTACAGGCCCCCCAACCTCGAAATTTGACAACACAACCCATCATTCACGGCTCTAGGTTGATACAACAAAAAGAAAAGAAAAATAAAGTCCTAATTAGAGAGAGAGGGATAATTGTTTTTATCCAATTGCTGCCAGTTACAAGGCTAAGTTCCGCCCACTTGGTCTCCTAGCAACCTACTCAGCCAGGACAGGCACACTTAGGCCTCACTTAGGCCTCTTCCACAGATTATCTAATTTGCACTGGATTATATGGCAGTATAGACACATCGAATCATAGCATCAGACAGTTAGGAGACACCCCTAAAGGCCATCCAGTCCAACCCAATTCTGCCATGCAGGACACAATCCAAGCACTCCCAACAGATGGCCACCCAGCCTCTCAATACTAATACTAATACTAATAATAATTATTACATCATCATACAATCCTAAGGTTTGGAGTGACCCCTAAGGATCATCCAGATCAACTTCCTTCTTCCATACAGGACACAATCCAAGCACTCCTGAAAAATGGCCATCCAGCCTCTACATAATAATGATGATGATGAAGATAACAATAATAATAATAATAATAATAATAATAATAATAATAATAATTAATAGAAGCATAGAATCCAAGAGTTTGCAGAGACCCCTAAGGACCATCCAGCCCAACCCTTTCTACTATGCAGCAGGACACAATCCAAGCATTCACAACACATGGACAACGTATAAATACTATACAATACTACACAGGGACATAGACCCCCTCTACCCTCACCACTTTCAGAGTACACAAACAACCAAATGCATACTAAACACAAAGACAACCATACAACAGACATTCAATACCACCACTAACTCAACAATTTCTCACCAACACCACCAGACAACGCCACAGCAACGCGTGGCCGGGCACAGCTAGTATATTTCTAAAATAGGACTGGAGGACGAAATGAATAAAAATACTAAATTGGAACTGAAGGAGCAATGTCATTTAACGTTAGACCTATAGGACAAAGGACAGGGATAAAGTGCAAGGACTGATGGTGGTTATAGTTGGGGCCGAATTTCCTATGACTGTTTAATCAAAATATTTCTTATTGTTTGTCCTCAAGTTCCTTCTTCTTGCATTTGTGCATTATTTTGCTTCTTAAACCATTCATCTGCATGGTTATATAAGTAAAAGAACAGGTGTGGTTAAAACAAATGACTTTTTGAGTCAGACCGCACTGTCCAGGTGCTCACTTCCTGCCAGTTTTCCCCAAAATTACAAATAGAAAACACACCTCACTCTCTAACAGAACAAAAATAGGAACAGTCATTCTGACTTGCAATATGTCTGTTCCATCAGATAAGGTGCAAACCTCTTCTTCCTCCCACCTGCTCCAGATGGGCAGGAAAAAGAAAGACCTTCCGGTGTCCGCACATTGGGGGCTAGTCACTAATACAGCTAAAGGGTAAATGCTCCATAAGAAAGTACATAACATGTAATGTTATGCCAGACAGCTTCTCCCCAATCCCTGGCTCCCTTGCCATTCTAATAATGTTCCTGGAGAGGAAAAGTAAGAGAGGAATGGCAGGAGGAATGTGGAACCCCAAGGAGATAAGGAAGTCTAGAAAAAAGGATAATAGACAACTGAGTGTAAAGATAGGGTTTTTTAGAGAGACAAATAACAAAAAGAATCCAAGAGGTAAACAGATACTCAAACAAGCAGAAGAACAACATGCTTTATCAGCACACAGGCACATGGGGACATCAGAAGTATCATGGTTTGCAAAGGCACTGTGCTGGGTGTGTTAACTAGAAAATGAAGCCGATTGGCTGAGCCTGCAAAGACCTGGAGATTGATTTGATACTGTTTCTGTTCTGCTGTTGCAGAACCAGTTTGGACAGGTTTTTCAGTGCTGACTGAGTACGGCTGGTAAACAGAGCAGTGTACTCAGAGAGGCCTTGCTATTTTGAGATCTGTTTGCTGCTGAAGCCCCGGTGGCAAAGTGTGTTAAAGCGCTTGCAGACTGAAAGGTCCCAGGTTCAAATCCCAGGAGCGGAATGAGCGCCCGCTGTTAGCCCCAGCTCCTGCCAACCTAGCAGTTCGAAAACATGCAAACGTGAGTAGATCAATAGGTACTGCTCCGGCGGGAAGGTAACAGCGCTCCATGCAGTCATGCAGTGTGTTAAAGCGCTTGCAGACTGAAAGGTCCCAGGTTCAAATCCCAGGAGCGGAATGAGCGCCCGCTGTTAGCCCCAGCTCCTGCCAACCTAGCAGTTCGAAAACATGCAAACGTGAGTAGATCAATAGGTACTGCTCCGGCGGGAAGGTAACAGCGCTCCATGCAGTCATGCTGGCCACATGACCTTGGAGGTGTCTACAGACAACGCCAGCTCTTCGGCTTAGAAATTAAAATGAGCCCCAAACCCCAGAGTCAGACATGACTGGACTTAACGTCAGGGGAAATCCTTTACCTAACCTTTACCTTGCTGCTGAAAAAAGAGGGTGAAGAACCAGGACTGTATTCTTCTCTGAGGCAGATTTGTGGACTGAGAAAAGACTGTTTATGACTGTGGACTTCTGTAAGTAATCTGAGGGACCATTGTAAATACTACTTTTTTTGATCTCTTGGAATCAGTAAAGTTCCTGTGTTTTTGTTCTATAAACCTGAGTGACATGTTATTGTTCTGCGGGTGACTTTGGATCACGGGCACGAGTAAGAGCTTCCATTTATCATCATCAATCCATAATATGAAGATCTTTCTTTTTTTTCTGCCTATCTGGATCATGCAGAAGCATAATCCAAGCTACAAGATCTGCTGGGAAATAACAGGCATCCAAATAGACAAAAAGTGTATCCTCACTACATAGTTACGACACTTTAATACCACTTCATCCAACATTGCTCCATCCTATGAAACCTTAGGATCTATATTTTGGTGAGGTATTTGGAATTATTATTTTTTTGCCAGAGAGATTTACTGTATACCATGAAACTATAACACTAATATTGAACTTCTGAGAATGTAAAGTATCTGTAAGATTAAGACTGATCCATCCTGAGACAGATGACCTTTTGTTGGAACAGTTTCTTTGCCAAACGTGCATGATTAACATACACTAAACAGCACAGTACACTACCCAATGCTGGTCGAGTCATTTTGGCAGAAATTCCCTGAAGCATCTCTCTCGAGCAGAGATTTAAATAGTTACAGACTGCTTCCTTTTTGTGACATGATGCCTCTTCACTGTGCTAAATTACTGGGCTAGCCTGCTAACCAAAGGAGGGGTTTTTTTTTATATGAGTCACTACTTTTAATATAACTGCAAGGGACAAAAAGTCAGCTACATCGCAGCACTAAGAACAAATGGATTGTGACATTATATGCCAACTTTTCTCCATGATGGAACTGAAGGTGGCATGTGCTTTTGATAGAGCACGGGAACCTATGTATGATATACTGTAGTCACATGCCCCCAGTGGCGCAGTGGGTTAAACCCTTGTGCTGGCAGAACTGCTGACTGACAGGTTGGTGGTTCAAATCCGGGGAGAGCAGATAAGCTCCCTCTGTTGACTCCAGTTCCCCATGCGGGGACATGAGAGAAGTCTCCCACAAGGATGGTAAAACATCAAACATCTGAGCATCCCCTGGGCAACGTCCTTGCAGACGACCAATACTCTCACACCAGAAGCTACTTGCAGTTTCTCAAGTCGCTCCTGACATGAAAAAAAATGCCAACTATTCTTTGACTCCCCTTCCCCAATCTGGCACCTACCAGGTATATCATGATTACAATTCTGGAGATGTGGGGTAGAGGAGGAATCTTTTTATTAATTATATTATTATATTTTTAACTATATCCGCTGCCACCAATATAAATATGTTTTATCTAACCGCTGCCACCAATTGTGGAGATGTCAGGCAGAGGGGAATTTTTCTTCTTTATTCTTCTTATTTACTTCAGATGGTGTCGTAACTTAGTTTTGAATATATGTGACAGAGACTTGGATATGGAAGAACAAAAAATAAGTTTATTTCAGGCACAGAGCTTAGTGGTTACAGTAACTTCTTTAGAGGCACTTAGATAATGGTTTCGAAGTAGTGAACTGATCACTTTGGATCTAACTGGGATTACTTCCCCTTACTACTCAGACTCTACAAATAAACCTAAACAAGTCTCCTAACTTGCTTAATTCAACACCACTAGAGATCTGAGTTTCCCTGGTATCCCTAACCTGGAACCAGTGTCTTCCCTGTGACTAAAATCACAGACTAAACTGTTTTTTAAAACATTCCCTCCTTTTATTCCAAACGGCGGTTGGCTCCGCCCTTGTTGCTATGGTAACCTGCCTCAGAATGCTGAGCTGGCTACCATCCCCCTCGCACTGGTAACTAATACTTACCCTTTTAAACATAGTTAAACATGACTTTTAAAACAAAATTAAACAAACATGACATCTATAAATCAAAATAAAAACACACTTCTTTACACCCATCAACTCCAAACAGACTGGTCAATGGTCAGGGATGGTGTAAATCATACTCCAAACAGTTGACATCCAAACAACAAGAACAATGAGCTAATTGGCAACACAAACTGCTGTGTTAACCAGTGAAGGAAATATTTTGACAAAAGCCAGCATCTCTAAAGCCAAGTGAGTTCTGTGTGCTGGTACGGCTGTACCAGAAGCTCCAACTTTATTTTCTTTCTGCTAATGTTTGCAGTCATAGGGCAGGCCGCCTGTCCATCATCATTAAGTTTGGTTCTGCCTCTTGTTCAGGGCTCTGAGAGGGAAGGAGCCATTTTTAAATCAGTCTCACTTACTTAAAGTGAGCTATAGGACGTAGACCAGCTTGTCCCGAATAAAAGCTTCATATTTCAAGAACATCCGGGGATATAGAACATCCGAGGAATCAGAAACAGAAATTCCAGGGGAAAGGTCCCAAAGGTTCTGGCTAAGAGTCACAGCCTCTCAGCCTCACAGCTCCTAAGTGATACAGCCCTAAAGTTTCCAAAGAAACCTCGGAGAGGGAACAGCACCACAGATCCATGGAACCCCAGCTGAAACATCTGCAAGCCTTG
This sequence comes from Anolis carolinensis, assembly GCF_035594765.1. NCBI lineage: Eukaryota > Metazoa > Chordata > Lepidosauria > Squamata > Anolidae > Anolis > Anolis carolinensis. The sequence goes on from NC_085846.1 coordinate 69,902,777, forward strand.
GTTGGTAGGTCCACTCGATAGCCAGATGCATTTGGAATCAGTAGTGGGTCCCACATCAGCTAGGCCCATATAAAAGACAGCCTTATAAGGGGGTTTTCTTCTTATAGAGAAAGCACAGTTATCCAAAGCCAATTGCCTGTCCCCTGGGGACAAGACGGAAAAGACCAACAATTTATGAAGGAAACCTTGAAGTGTTATTTGCAATAATAAAGACTTTGTTATCTCATTAAAGACTCAAAGGACTATCCTTTTCAGGAAAATCCTCAAGAACCTCTCTTTGAGGCGCCCTGGCTTCCTGCTGGGCATAAAGTATACGTCCTATACAAAGACAATAGTTACAAGCCCAGCGCGTGACAGAACATTCTGACTCACTAAGAATGTGATACCAGTTTTTATAATTTCACTCATATAAAAAAGACAGAACAAAACCATAATACAGTATACACTTTCATAAGATTGGTGGGTAGATGTAATACTATTGTGAGCAATGTGATCCTGTCAAATAAAATGGAACTTTCTGTGAATTAAAGGACTTGGGTTTATTACAAATGTCTTTTCAGTATTTTCAACTATGTTCTTTTACTTAACAATAGACAAAAACAAGGGGCAACAAAGATTCATGCACACAAGCACACAGACCGATGTGAGGGGATTGGAGGTGTGAAATTTGCCCAAAAGGCATGCTTTTTCGGAGTGCATTTTCAGCTGACCCCTCATTCTGTTTGCCTGGAAGTTACTCAAATCGGGAGGAGTTTTGTCGTTTTCATTCGGCCCATTGGCTACAATGGAAAACTTTAAAGTTTCCCATTCCATCATTTTACGGCCTATCTGTATGAAACCTTCCTTAGTTTTAGACCCCATTTATAACTGCAGGCCTGCCAAGTTTTCTTTAGAATTATTTTAAGTTTTTACCATAACATTTTTTTTCGTGTCAGGAGCAACCTGAGTTGCTTCTGGAGTGAGAGAATTGGCCGTCTGCAAGGACGTTGCCCAGGGGACGCCCGGATGTTTTTGATTTTTTACCATCCTTGTGGGAGGCTTCTCTCATGTCCCCGCATGGAGCTGGAGCTGATAGAGGGAGCTCATCTGCACTCTCCCCGGGTGGGATTCGAACTTGGCAGCCCTCAGGTCAGCAACCCAACCTTCGGTCACAAGGCTTTTATCCCCTAGGCCACCGGAGGCTCTCATAACATTTTTTAAAATAAGACAAATCTCAAGAGAGGGTTCTGGGAATTGTAGTAGCCGATAGTGTCCATTCTCAGCCAATAAGAGCATGGACACAACCAGGCATTTTATTGGCTGAAAAACAGAGAGAAAAAACTTCAACTCCCATCATGCTTTGAGAAGAACTCAGAGACTTTTCAATGCCCGTCCCATGCAAGTAATACTGGGAAAGCAAGTTCCCAGCAGGGCCCTCTCTGCAAGAGGAGCCTAGGGAACTTTTCCGCTGCCGGGGAGGGAGAAAAGACCCTGCAGGATCTTCTCAAAGAGTCCCGTGGCAGACCCCTGCCTTAGGTATAATGCAGACTTAACTCTATTCTCTCCAGTAGCCAATAAATCCGGCTTTCATGATTTGTTTTGCCAAACTTTTTGGTTCCCTCCTCCTCATTCCGTTTTTGGGGGAGTACACGAAACAGACCACTGAGTATTACAAATCACTTTCAGTCAAACTGATTTGGGCCCAAACCTAGAGGGGAGAGAAAAAGGTACCCACTTTCCCTCACAATGGATTAGGGTGGCTGTGCTGGTACGGCTGTACCAGAAGCTCCGACTTTATTTTCTCGCTGCTAATGTTTGCAATCATAGGACAGGCTGTCTGTCAATCATCAAGTTTGGTTCCGCCCCTTGTTCAGGGCTCTGGGAGGGAAGGAGCCATTTTTAAGTTAGTCTCACTAAGGAAGCTAAGCTATAGGATGTAGACCAGCTCGTCCCATAGAAAAGCTTCATATCTTAATAACATCCGGGGATATAGAACATCCGAGAAAACAGAAACGGAAATTCCAGGGGAAAAGGTCCCAAAGGAATCGGTAGTGGGTCCCACATCAGCTAGGCCCATATGATAGACAGCCTAGGAGAGGTTATAAGAGGGTTTTCACAGTTATCCAAAGCCAATCGCCTGTCCCTTGGGGACAAGACTGAAAGGGCCAACAGTCTATTAAGGAAACCTTGAAGTGTTATTTGACTCCTTGAAGATTTATTATTTGTTCAACAATAAACACTTTGTTATTTTATTAAGGCCTAAAAGGACCATCCTTTTCAGGAAAATCCTCAAGAACCTGTCTTTGAGGCGCCTTGGCTTCCCGCTGGGCATAAAGTATACGTCCTATACAAAGACAATAGTTACAGGCCCAGCGCATGACATAACAGTAGCCATGTGTCCAATTTTACAGAGGACGTTTGATAGGCAATCCAGTCCAAATTCAGTTTAAATATAACCCTAAGAAATACAGTATAAATTCTTAAGGAACAAGGAACTTGAAATAATCATCAACAGAACCTGGGTGGGCATTCAGCTCATCCTGACATATTTTCCCGCATAATTGTGAGATACCGTTTATTTCTATTTAATTCTTTCTAGGTTTACATCTATACATAGAAATTTATACATTTAAATCTTTATGCGGAAGCTTTTGCTATTCTGTTGTCGTTGTTCCCTAGTGGCCAGTTTATGATGGCTGGTTATCGTTCTGTTCCAAGAAGCAGAAGACAAACTCACTTCAAAATCCTTTTAAATAATGCAACATTTTTATATACAAAAAACCCCATGCAATATGCCCAGAATATAAAATTAATTTTCAAATTCTAGTCCCCAAAGACAGGCAGAGCCAACCTCCCACCCTTCAAGGATGACAGCTTCTTGTTACACACAGAGCACTAAATTCTCAGTTCTCTGGCTGGAAAACAGCTACACACTGCAGGTAAGCATAGGAATGCAATTTATTCTTTTCCTGAGCTTTTTATAGCAAAAATGTTGTATTATCCTCTTGACAACCCACTACACTGGAATTGATATTCTATTGATAGTCCATTGCCCAGTAGGAGGAAATAAATGACTGACTATAAGATACACTTGTTTTGAAGTAACATATACTTTGAAATACTGTCATCAAACCTTTAAATGTGTAAGGTTCCTACATTTCAAGATAGATTTTTTTAAAATATACAAATCTTGGCATACACAAGCTGCATTCCCACAAAGCTGTATCCCTACAACGTGATCAACCAGAATTTATTGAGAAGCCTGAATAAACTGATTTTTAGCTTTCACAACTCATTTACCATCACCTGGCTCCTTCTATGTGTACCGTCAAATCACCTATTGACTTATGATGACCCCACAAGTTTCATAGGGTTTTCTAAGGAAGACATACTCAGAGGTGGTTTTGCCATTTCAATGAAATTTAGCCTGCATTGGTACAATAATTTTATCTGGAAATCGTGCAATAGATTATGGAACGGCTTTAGACCTTGTCTTTGGATGACATGTCTCATATTGGAAAGTATTTCAATTGTGTTTTTATGTCTGTTTAATTTTAATAATTTTATTCATGTTTGTGTTTTATGCCCAAGGCACTGCACAGATGGCATTTGTAAGCTTGAGTCCCCCTCGGGGTAGAGAAAGGCGGGATATAAATATTATAAATAAATAAATAAAATTTGGTGACTTTTTAGACATGTATCATTTCAAGACACAGTAAATTAGTTGTACTAGCAAACTGGAGGGTAAACCAACCCTTTATTAGAGATGTGGGATTGTACTAACAAAATGTAAGGGGACACAACATATCTCATGGAAATCTTTCCTTTATATATATTTTTTAAAAAATATGATTTGGAAAATCTGCTTTAGAATACAGTAGAGTCTCACTTATCCAAGCTAAACGGGCCGGCAGAACCTTGGATAAGCGAATATCTTGGATAATAAGGAGGGATTAAGGAAAAGCATAGGTAAAGGTAAAGGTTTTCCCCTGACGTTGTCCAGTTGTGACCGACTCTGGGGGTTGGTGCTCATCTCCATTTCTAAGCTGAAGAGCCGGCGTTGTCCATAGACACCTCCAAGGTCATGTGGCTGGCATGACTGCATGGAGTGCCGTTACCTTCCCGCTGGAGCGGTACCTATTGATCTACTCACATTTGCATGTTTTCGAACTGCTAGGTTGGAAGGAGCTGGGGCTAACAGCGGGCGCTCATTCCGCTCCTGGGATTTGAACCTGGCACCTTTTCGTCCGCAAGTTCAGCAGCTCAGCGCTTTAACTCACTGTGCCACCAGGGTCCCAAGGAAAAGCCTATTAAACATCAAATTAGGTTATGGTTTTACAAATTAAGCACCAAAGCATCATATTATACAACACATTTGACAGAAAAAATAGTTCAATAATGTTATGTTGTAATTACTGTGTTTACGAATTTAGCTCCAAGATATCCCAATATATTGAAAACATTGACTACCAAAATGGCTTGGATAATCCAGAAACTTGGATAAGTGAGGCTTGGATAAGTGTATTTAGTGTCTTGGCTCAGAATATAAGTAGCTTTAAAAAAAGAATAAATCTACTACAACCACAGGCAGGAGTTGGGGAGATGCTTTGTATTCAATGACAAAAATGTTGAAACTATTTTAGAAGTCGTCATATGAAGTACAAATAAGAAAGGATCCATTCGGGAACAGCAAAAATCAAAGTAAAGGAAATCTACTCCAACTTGTGACGAACAGTGTAATGAACACCGAAATCTATATATATAAAAGGGTAATGAAATTTCGGCCTAGGACAAAACAACAAAACTGCACATCCCAGAAACACACCCCTCATCCATGCCTCTACGTTCATACAACAAAAAGAAAAGAAAAATAAAGTCCTAATTAGAGGGAGAGGAATAATTGTTTTTATTCCAATTGCTACCAGTTAGAAGGCTAAGCTCCGCCCACTTGGTCTCCTATCAACCCACTGAGCCCAGGGGACAGGCAGAGTTAGGCCTCACTTAGGCCTCTTCCACACTGCCTATAAAATACAGATTGTCTGGTTTTAACTGGATTATATGGCAGTGTAGACTCAAGGCTATATAACCCATTTATAATGGACTTAATGTCAGGGGAAAAGCTTTACCTTTTACCTTAACTACCACCAATTCCTCAATACTTTATTTCCCATACCACCATACTTCGCCACAGCAACGTGTGGCCGGGCACAGCTAGTGAAATACAATGACCTTCGATAGTGAACTAGCTCATAACTGATAATGTCAAATAGCAAATGACTGCCAAGTCACTCCTTTCCTACTAATCTGTCCTTTTGGGACTCTGTTGCAAGCATATGACTATGTTTGTGCCTGTTATGGGACATCCAGAGAGACAAATGTTCCTGTGCTAGTTTTTCAGTGTTAACACTGAGGATGTAAACATCCAATTCCAAGTGCCACTAAACAAATAATGAAATATAAAGTTGTACTTTAAGCTATGTACTGGCTGAAGAGGAGAGAAGATTCTGAAACTTGTAGTTCACAAAAATTATTTCTCAAAGACGAGCCAAAAGGGAAAAAACATCCTTGGGTTCTTAACTTTTCCAAATCATGACAACAGCTCAAAGCTATCCAAGAAAAATCTGAAAGCTACATCTCAATTTCTGTCTTGCATTGCCTTGCCAAGAAAACTACACTATCTTCACAAGGGGGGAGGTGAAGGGCGTTCTGGCAAAGCACTCCATCTGTGCTTTAGAGTTGTTTCATCATAGCTTAGCTATTCCGCAACAATCCTCTCTGCACTTGACCAGCTGTTCTAGATCAATGGGCAATTGGGTTATTTCCTTCCATTCTTCACCACTATCATATATATACAGTATTCTGTGTCTTAAAACCATCAACAATGACTTCATTCTGTTCCTGTTTATTTCCAAGTGGGCCTCCCTTGAAACAAATCTCTACTGTTATCCCTAACCTTGTGTGTAAATCAACCAAGTTGAGAAACCAAATTTAATGAAAATACACACATTTAAAACAAGTGATACTTTCAAACTTGTTCCAGAAAGATTACATCATTTCTACCGGGACTACATCAGGTTTAAAGCTTCATTTTCTGACTTGTTCATGTCTTAATGTTAATAAAGGGATGGCCAAGTGTTACAAAGATGAGTAGGCCAACTTTTCACACACAATTGAACTGCAACTAGCCTATAAATTGACATTGAAAGGGAAAATAAAAACTGGAAGTGATCTACTTCCAGTTTAAAATGTTTGAGTTTTTGGAAGAATAAATAGGTGAGTTCCAAAGATGTCTAGGATCAGACACCCCATGTTTTAAAAATATTACTGCGAGAGCAGAATCAGCAGGTTCTCGGTTGTGCAGGCTATAATTTACCCATTCCTGACTTTTGAGACAGATTAGGGATTTCTTTTGTGTTGGCCACTTAGAATCAACCTACCGTATATACCCGAAGATAAGCCAAGTTTTTCAGCCCTTATTTATGAGCTGAAAAAGCCTCCCCCTGCTATAATCTGGTCAAGGCCGGCAATGGAGCCTGCAGGCTGTTACTTGCAATATGTGATCTATTTCTCTCTTCTCCTCCCTTATCATTGTGTTTACTTTTGCAAAGCCTCCCTCACTCTTAATCAAGGGAATGTTTTGAAAAGAGAGACACCCTTGCAAGTCAGAAAGAAGAAAAATATATATTCATTAATCTTATGAAAGCATTTTCCCCTGAAATATTTGTTAAACTCTCCTACAGATATATAGGCATTAACCCCTTGCAAGCTTTTGCAATCTCTATGTACCTTTATATGTATATGTATATCTATATCTATATCTATCTATCTATCTATCTATCTATATATACATACCTTAATTTTATATATGAATTTCCCCTAATATGTTTGCAGGTCTTTGGAAATTCTTTATACATATAGATCCATGTACCTGTGTATCTGTAGCCATATATATACACTAGCTGTGCCCGGCCACGCGTTGCTGTGGCGAATTATGGTGGTATGGGAAATAAAGTATTGAGGAATTGGTGGTAGTTAAGGTAAAGGGTAAAGGTTTTCCCGACATTAAGTCCATTATAAATGGGTTATATAGCTGTGTGGAAGGGCCTTGAGCCTACACTGCCATATAATCCAGTTAAAATCTGATAATCTATATTTTATAGGCAGCGTGGAAGAGGCCTGAGGCCTAACTCTGCCTGTCCCCTGGGCTGAGTGGTTTGCTAGGAGACCAAGTGGGTGGAGTTTAGCCTTCTAACTGGCAGCAATTGGATAAAACACAATTATTCCTCTCCCTCTAATTAGGACTTTATTTTTCTTTTCTTTCTGTTGTATGAACGTAGAGGCATGGATGAGGGGTTGTGCTGCCAAGTTTAGGGTTTCTGGGATGTGTAGTTTTGTTGTTTTGTCCTAGGCCGAAATTTCATTACCCTTTTATATATATAGATTATTTTTATATATGAATTTATATATGAATTTATGTTTGCAAGTCTCTGCAAATATCTATATAAAGAGAGATGTCTGGATAGATATGAATAATAATAATAATAATAATAATAATAATAATAATACTTTATTTATACCCCACCACCATCTCCCCACGGAGGCTTGGAAATATTACTGAGGGGAAATGAACACACAAATATATATAGACATGTCTAGATAGATATGAATATATATATATGGCTTGCAAATATTGTAGGGGAAATGCACACACACAAACATAGAGAGAGACGATTTGCAAACGTTTCAGGGGGAAATGCATATGTGAAATTAGTATCTATAATTATAGATCTATATCTAGCTCTGCATTGTTTATATAAGCATTGAATGTTTGCCTGTTACTATGTTGGAAGCCAGTCCCCATGGGGAGATAGGGTGGGATCCAAATGAAGTTTATTATTATTATTATTATTATTATTATTATTATTATTATTATTATTATTATTAGGTTATTGTTGATACCATATTGTTTTTGTTGCCCCTACTTTTCCACTTATAGAGCTAGTTTATTGCTTTTCTTTGAAATACGGTAAATATTCATAAACATTTAACCTACTGATGCCTTGATTAATGAAATTTTATTGGTATCTATTTTTATTTTGAAATTTACCCATAACTGCTGCATTTCCCATCCTCAGCTTATACTCGAGTCAATAAGTTATCCCAGTTTTTTGTGATAAAATTAGGTGCCTCGGCTTATATTCGGGTCGGCTTATACTCAAGTATATACGGTATATGTTTCGGATAGCTTCCTTAAAGAATCTATATTTGATATAATGCAGGAGGACCTTGTGACACTATTCTCTTGTGTGTCATATAGATACTGCAATCTGTTTCGTCCCACCACGTTCTCCTTCAAGCAATTCAAGGTGTTCTTCAGTAAGACCTGCCAGACTGTATGTGTACATGAACATATGTAATCACTTTGTCTATCTGTCTCACCAGATGAATGAAATGGGTGGTTCTAATAATCAAAGTAACCCTGCTGAGATAAATCCCTGGAGGAGACAGTACTTTGCGTAATAGACGCCACACATTATAGTAATTGATTTGTGATAGATAGTGCTTCGTGATAGGCATTTAAATTGACCTAGCTCATCACCAGATCGGCAAACAAAAATAATAACATTATATGTTCTTCCAGGCATCTGGTCAGCATGTGAATTCATAAACTGCTTAGGAAGGAACAGATTAAGTGAAGGATCTGCCCAGTAAATCTGGGTTGACCACTTTAGTTGTTGTCTCCAACTGTGCTATCATAAACCAGTACAGCAGTCAGTTGTAAACACAATCCGGTGTAAATGCATCATCATCATCATCATCATCATCATCATCATCATCATCATCATCATCATCATCATTTAATTACTTATTAATCGCCCTCCATCCAAGATGCTTTAGGCGATTTACAAGATAAAATTTTAAAGGATAAAAATACATACATACAAATATTGATAAAATTAACATAGATTAAAAACTCTAGTAAAGTAGAGCACTACTATCATCATGAGCACTACTATTATTTTATTGTCATCATTATTAGTGTCCCTTACAATGCCATTAAAGTGCAGTACAATGGGTCCTCAGTATCTGGTAAAGTTTGATTCAAGGATCCATCATGGACACCAAAATCTGTGGATGTTTACATCCCATTGAATCCAATGGCATAGAAAAACAGTGTCCCTTATATAAAATGGTGAGCAATTAAAATGAGTGCCAAAGAACCTGAGGATCAGTAAAATAGTGGGAAGCTACAGCAGGGTATGCCTATACATCCGTGTTGTGCTTGGTGCATGGCAAAATTAATAATGGCTTTTTTAGACTATCTTTTAAAATATTTTGAGCTGAATATTTTGAGTTGGTTGAATCCATGGATGCAAAAGCCACAGATTCAGTTGACTGATTGTGCCGATTTATTTAAAAAATAACTTTTACAGTAGAGTCTCACTTATCCAAGCTAAACGGGCTGGCAGAAGCTTGGATAAGCGAATATCTTGGATAATAAGGAGGGATTAAGGAAAAGCCTATTAAACATCAAATTAGGTTATGATTTTACTAATTACCCAAACATCATGTTTTACAACAAATTTGACAGAAAAAGCAGTTCAATACACAGTAATGTTATGTTGTATCATAGAATAGTAGAGTTGGAAGAGACCACATGGGCCATCCAGTCCAACCCCCTGCTAAGAAGCAGGAAATCGCATTCAAAGCACCCCCGACAGATGGCCATCCAGCCTCTGCTTAAAAGCCTCCAAAGAAGGAGCCTCCACCACGGCCCCGGGGAGAGAGTTCCACTGTCGAACAGCTCTCACAGTGAGGAAGTTCTTCCTGATGTTCAGGTGGAATCTCCTTTCCTGTAGTTTGAAGCCATTGTTCCGTGTCCTAGTCTGCAGGGCAGCAGAAAACAAGCTTGCTCCCTCCTCCCTTTGACTTCCCTTCACGTATTTGTACATGGCTATCATGTCTCCTCTCAGCCTTCTCTTCTGCAGGCTAAACATGCCCAGCTCTTTAAGCCGCTCCTCCTTGTAATTACTGTGTTTACGAATTTAGCACCAAAATATCACGATATATTGAAAACATTGACTACAAAAATGGCTTGGATAACCCAGAAACTTGGATAAGTGAGGCTTGGATAAGTGAGACTCTACTGTATATATAATATCAAAAGGAAGCATTTTAACAACTCTACTTTATTGGTCAAGAGATGGGACCAAAGTAATGACAATTATTTTAAAGTCGTCGTTACTTATAGCGATAGCTCCAAGACCTTCAAAATCATTTGTTGTCATCATAGTTACCATTTTTTTAAAAAAGTGGCATTGCCTTCCCATTTCTCAAAAGTAAAAAAAAATTATAACTTCAGAAGTTAGTCACATTGCAAAGCATTTATACCATGGTCATTGTATGAAAATAAATAAATGATTTTAAAAACCCATTTAATTCTTACTGACTTGGTTTCACGTTGTTAAGGGAAACTGGGCTGGTCTCCTGTTTACTAGAAGAGTTGCAAAGCCCCCTTGGTCCTGGACATCCAAACTAATGGCACAGGACAGATTTTACTATTAAGAATATTGTGATTGTTTTAAGAGTTTTGTTATCTAATTTGTTCTTATGTTGTTTTAAACATGCTTCTTTTTACTACGTTTGTTAATCACTTTCCGTACTGTATTTCTTGGGAAAGCAAGACGACAATGTAATTCAATAAATAATTAAACAGCTAAAGTAATAACAAGTCTTGAAGACATTAAAGCAATGTTAGAGGTCTATGATTATGGAACCATTTTCTACCCACACATTTCTGATATTTAAGACTTAATTTTCAGGAGTCATCATTTGCAAACCAAGTGGACCTAATGCTTCTAAGCAAAGTTAAAATAAATAAATAAGTATGAGCTATATTCCACATGTCACTAAGAGGATGTCACAAATGTTTGCAGGAACACCGTGTTTCAAAACGATGGATTTCATATAATATGCATTGTTCACACAATGCTAGCCACCTTCAAGATGTGTTAAGCTCAACCATATACTCAAAGGTAGTTCTAGATTGTGCAATTTCCACTTTTGTCCCACTGCATTATACCAGTCCTCCCTCTCCATTCTACCAGGACTGGTCCAAGGAATGTTCTGCCTGAGATAAGGCAGACCCTTGTATTTGTTGGGATTGCATCTTTGAATTTACTGTGGTTACAGTTAGCAAAAACCAGTAAACCCTATTGAATGAGTGACTGCCAGGAGAAACGTACTGCGGAGAAGAGATGTTGGATGTTTATTTAATTATATTATTATATTATAACCGCTGCCACCAGTGTAAAGATGTTTATAATGCGGCCACCAGATGTAAAGGGGATTATCCACGCTTGCCACCACTATGGGAAAATATAGCCACTAGCTACTTAAAGAGGAGACCTTTTAAATTTTGCTTTTCTTCTTTCTTCTTGTTTGTTTTTGATGGTAATATATATGACAGAAGCTGAGATGTTTAAAAGAACAATAACACATTTATTCTGGCACAAAGCTTAATGGTTACAGTAACTTTCTCTTTAGAGGCACTTTGGTTAACAGTTGCAAGGCTAGAATGAGGTGTTTCAAACTTCTTAAAATGTCACTTCTTTCTTTACTGCTCTAAACTGCAGTCAGCCTGTGAATTACAATCACAGATTATCTGTTCCTCATCAGAAGACAGACTACTTTAAAATAAGTCACCAAACTTATTTTAAACTGACTCAAAAATAAGCATTTGAGTCTCCCTGATCCCTTCAACTGAGGATCAGTCTTCACTGTACCTCATCAGGGCACAGACTAACTGCTTCTTTTTCAAACCTGCACTTCTCCACCAAAACGGCAGTTGGCTCTGCCCACTTCTCCATGGCAATCAACTCATGAGTGCAGAGTAACTGAAATATTGACCCTTTTAAAACGCAATTAAACATGATATCTGTAAACTAAAAAATTCACACTTCGTTACACGTACCATAGAGGACACTGGAGGACACAGAAAATGCCTAGACATCTCTCAAAGCATTGCTAGATCCTCCAATGCTACTTCATGGTCAATCTCCAGCAGAATCATGCTGCAGAGTCACACTACAGGACTAGGAAATGCTTCTAATAGCTCACCAGCACTCCCCACATCTCCCAGCTTCTAGTAAGCCCAGATACTTATTAATATCTCGGTAATAAGTAAGCCCAGCCCTAACTTTTTTCCTCCTCCCAGACTCATCTTTAAAGCTTTAAATCATTAATTCTTAACCATTACATCCTGTCCAGGCAAACAAAGCTAGGCTTCAAATATCCTCAAAATTTTTAACAAGAGTGGGCAATATCAGGTCAGGAGTCCAAAGGGGCATCTCAGTCCCACAACACGAAGATGTCTGTTAATGCAGTAAGCAACTGTTGGACACTTTCCATTGAATTCCTAAGTCCTTTCCCATACAGACTTTGCTTTTTCGCCCGACTTGCATCGTCTGTGGCCATGCTAATTGGGGAATCCTGAGAACTATAGTTCAAAACAGCAACACTTTCGAGTTCTGTCTCCACCTAAATGTCTCTCAATTTTTCACAGCTTTTCTGCCTTTCTATTTTCCCCTCCTGCCTGGCTTGGCTGGTTTTGAATGTATGCCCTCGTGGCCTTACATTTATGCATAGCTTTTCCCTGGCTGCCCATTACGGTAACAATGACAGGAGCATGTTGCAGCGGACTCTGCATGTTCTGCGTCAAGAGCTCAGAGAAGCCTAAGACAAGGACATGGTTCGGTGCAAGCTTTGGAAGAGGCTTTCTAATCAAGCTGTTTACCAAGGGAAATTAACCGATAGCCAGGGAGGTAACCAGATGGCAATGTTTAGCATTGTCAGGTTCCTCACTCTATATTCCTCCTAGCCAAGTGGAGGAGATATAACAAGAGGTATACCAGGTCCACTTCATGTTTTATGACGGTGTTTTTCTAACTGTTGTGTCTCACCTCAAACCACAAGGAGAGGCGGGTAGGAAATATTATTATTATTCAGTCAATCAGTCAGTAGCCTTTATTTCTGTCAACAAACCATCGACTGAAGTCAAGTGAAAGTAGAATAATGGAATACAACATTTGGATAATTTATGACCTCGCATTTGGCTTATAGTTAACAATAAAAAGTGCCTCCATTTGCTATCAGTTAAATGACTATCTTTATAATCCAAAACAGGAGCTGATTACCAATTAGTAATAAGTCTATTATTATTATTATTTTATTGTATGACACAGCAAACAAGATAGACATGCTGGATTTCATATCACAAAATCACAAGTCGAACACTTCCCAAGTGTCTAGGACTGTGTGATGTATTTTCGGATGATGCGCGCAGATCCCAGCAGGGTGGGATCTTTTGCAGTTGGCAGATCGTAATTTTGTCAATGTCTATTGTTTCCAAATGCCTGCTGAGATCTTTTGACACGGCACCCACTGTGCCCATCACCACCGGGACCACCTGCACTGGTTTCTGCCAGAGTCTTTGAAGTTCAATCTTGAGGTCCTGATAGCAGCTGAGTTTTTCCAGTTGTTTTTCGTCAATGCGACTGTCACCTGGGATGGCAACATCAATGACCCAAACCTTTTTCTTTTCCACAACTGTGATGTCTGATGTGTTGTGTTCCAGAACTTTGTCAGTCTGGATTCGGAAGTCCCACAGTATCTTTGCTTGTTCATTTTCCACAACCTTTGCAGGTTTGTGATCCCACCAGTTCTTTACTGCAGGGAGGTGGTACTTGAGGCATAAGTTCCAATGGATCATTTGGGCCACATAGTTGTCCCTCTGTTTGTAGTCTGTCTGTGCAATTTTCTTACAGCAGCTGAGGAGATGATCAATGGTTTCGTCGGTTTCCTTGCACAGTCTGCATTTTGGGTCATCAGCTGATTTTTCGATCTTGGCCTTAATTGCATTTGTTCTGATGGCTTATTATTATTATTATTATTATTATTATTATTATTATTGCTACTACTACTACTATTATTACCGTTGGTTCTTTTTGTCCTGGGGAGATAACTACACTGCTCTAGCTTGGAAAATGGCGTAGATGAGGCTAAATTACACACATATACTACATACACGTCAATTTGTTGGGGAGAGAACTATCACAATGTTTCATCAGCCTAGCTGGCAGGAAGCAGATGTAATCCCCTTTTTGGGGAAAAGAGTAGACAGATTTATTTGAATTAACTGATGCATAACTTCCTCCATTACCTTCTTTTGTAAAACATTGCAAAGAAAGAAAATACATCAATAGATCCAAAATGTCATTTCTAATGGGCACCAAAGAAGTAGCAACATCTATTATATATATATATATATATCATCAAAATACATGATTGGGTTCATACCTCTTTCAGTTTAAAAAAGCAACACCCTAGTAGTCCCTTGCGGCAAGGGTATTGTTCTGTCCCCCAGAGGTCTGGTTTGCATTTTTTCATAGTTGTAGGAATAGCAACTGTTTGCATTTCTTCCAGGGCTGTTGCAGATTCTGCAGCACCCTGATGGCTAGCTATTAACAGAGGTTTACAACCAGCATGCAGGCCTTTGCTGCTTTCAGTTTGCAAAGCTTTGCTGCTTTCAGCTTGCAAGTATATCTTTTTGTTCTGGAGACCACCCCTTTTCCTGGGGAAAGAAGGCTCCATTTTGAGAAGCCTCTTGCCTTCTAGACTGAAGAAGAAAGAACTTAGATGTGCTTGTGTAGCCATGCCAGGCCAACTCTGACAAAGCCATTGTAAGTACTGACCTGCCTTTAAAACCAGTGTGGAGCATAGATAGGGAAAGACTTGCTCTTTCTAAAAATAGTAGCTTAGCACTGGGGCAGAGAATACCTCAGGATTTCTCTGCCACTGGAAGAAGTTCTACCTACTTCCCCTCAAAAACTAGCTTTGAGCTTAGTTATAGACATACTCTTTCTGATAACTCAGGGCTAGGGTAAAGAGAATCTCAGGATCTCTTCACCTTTGGGGGAATTTAAACCAGCAACTAAAGGGGAAAAGCAAGAAAGGAGCATCTGCAAGGTTTTATAAGTTGACTGTTTATATTTGCAACCTTAATTACATGTGCCAAGTCTGCCATGGACTTTGTGAAAATAAAATTTTGTTTGATTGTTCAACTTGAAGTGCCTTTGGTTACTGGGATTTCCAAAGCTTCTAAGTAAGGCCCCGCAGTTCACCTGGGCAAAGGAAGAAGCACATCTTAAAGCTTTAAAAGGTGCCTGGGTGTGACGGCATAGGTATCACTTGGTATCATTTTGTGCTTCTATCCACAGAATTTGGAGATTGCATTCCATGTGGCAAATACAGCATCTGCAACAGGCATTACTGCTATGGAAAGTCTGTAAAAGCTACTTGGGAGCCAAACTATATGTGACATCAATTGTGTGTAAATAATTCATTTCCACTACTACAAGTTTTAAAAGGTCTATGGAAGCACAAGCACGCTTGAGAATTTTTCCCTTCCCCATCAAGGTAAATCTGCTGTTATACCTGTCAACTTCTCCTCCAACTTTAACAGCAGTCTAGTTACGTGGGGAGGGGAGTCACCAGAACTATTGAGAGGGAATTCCTCTTTGCATCCATAGTCCTGATCTGACTCATCCCTAGCCCTGATCAGACACAATTCACATACACACGTTCACATACAAAGTGGTTATTTAAATTTTAACAAAGCGCATGCATTACCTCCTTCCACACAATTGAAAACATGTCTCATTTGAAATAGCTCTTAGCCATTGATCTGCAAACACAATGGCTAAAAATCCCCGGGGTGAATGTGTCCAAGACTTCCAGTATCCGAATGTGAACCTATGTGGATCAGAACTGACATTATTAGTGCTAGGAAAGCCAACAAAAAACAAACCAGATGGGAAGTTGAATCTTGCTCAACTGTGGTAAGGGGATCACATCCTCCACGTAAGGGCAACAGGCTAGTTTGGGACATGCAGGTTATAATATAAATATAGCTTTGTCCAGAATGGTCAAGGGAATGAAGGAGAGAGCTCCCACTGTTGCTTTTAGCATCCATCATCCAAGATAATGGAGCCGGCAGGACCTTTTGGTCAGTGGTTTGAATCCGGGACCAGGGTGAGCTCCCGTCTGTTAGCTCTAGCTTCCTATGTGGGCACATGAAAGAAGCCTCCCACAGGATAATAAAACATCCGGGCGTTCCCTGGGCAACGTCCTTGCAGATGACCAATTATCTCACATCTGAAGCAACTTGCAGTTTCTCAAGTAGCTCCTGACACGAAAAAAAAATTCCAAGATAATTGCATCACTCTGCCTGATGGAAGAGCTGGCTTTGGCATAAATCAGCACTTGCTAGTCTTCTTAAACATATTTAAATAAAACATTCCTTCATGAGCACTTCAGTCATGAACAGGAATATTAGACAAGACATAAATTAAAATCTCTCAGAGGGTTTCCATAATCCTTTACTGCAGTATTAATGCTCAGCTCTGCACTCTGAGCCAACAAACATTATGGATTTTAACCAAGTCCAATCAAAGGCTCATTAAGAAGCAACAGATTAATTTGCATGCAACCATCAACAGCACGGTGTCTCTCACAATCCATACTCTCTTTGCCTCACTGAAACCACCAGAGTAATCCACAAAGCACTCCAGCCATCAGTGGAGCAACAATTGCTTCCTGACCAATAAAGGTATGAGCAGGGAGGACACAAAATGTTATTTATTGCCTTACAGAGCAGAGGATGCTAAAGATCTTGATGTATAAAGTGCTAGTAAATTTTTTAAAGGCGGTTTGAAGAAAACACTGACTGAAATTGTTTTCACTGACTAAAAAGTGTCTATGGTTTGTCTACCCCAATAACACCACTGTAAGTGCTATTCATATCTGTCCAGCACCACAAGCTGAATTTAGATCTTGACATAAGATCTCAAGTTACCCTAAACATAGGAATTACTTACTATGTGCCAAAAGTCAAGATGAACTTAACACATGGTAACTTTTTCCCATGTGGCAAACATGGGCATTCATGGTTGGCAGAATAAGAAAAACTTGTTGTTTATTCTGTACACAATTTACAACCCACCAGGCATAATACAGTAGAGTCTCACTTATCCAAGCCTCGCTTATCCAAGCCTCTAGATTATCCAAGCCATTTTTGTAGTCAATGTTTTCAATATATCATATTTTGGTGCTAAATTTGTAAATACAGTAATTACAACATAACATTACTGCGTATTGAACTACTTTTTCTGTCAAATTTGTTGTATAACATGATGTTTTGGTGCTTAGTTTGTAAAAGCATAACCTAATTTGATGTTTAATAGGCTTTTCCTTAATCCCTCCTTATTATCCAAGATATTCGCTTATCCAAGCTTCTGCCAGCCCATTTAGCTTGGATAAGTGAGACTCTACTGTAATGTTCACCACCTCTGATTATATGTTGAAAAGCACTTGTACTTCACCTTCACAGCTGCATATGCAGTTCTTCTCCATTATACACATACACCAATATTTTATTTTCACAACAACATTGAGAGATAGGTTAATCTAAGCAAAAGCAACTGAGCTTAATGGCTGAGCAAGGATTTGAAACTTTGGTCTCTCACCAGGACAGCTCTACCTTTAGATCCAATAAGGCAGTGTGGTCCAACTTACAGCCCGCGGGCCACATGCAGCCCACCAATTCATTTTGTTGGCCCTTGCCTTTCTTACTGGAAAAATGTTTTAATTTAACATTTGGGAAAAAAATGTTTACCCTTCTTACTGCTTTAATTTTTTAAGAATTTGATTTTTTTCTAGAATGTCTCTGACATTCCTATACTAAAATTTGACTGGCCCTCAGGTAACTAAAGGTTGGACCACACTGCAATAAGGCAAAGGCTTCAGACAGCAGGTGTTGAGGAATAGCAATGCTCCTCATGAACTGTCCAGGGGTTCCTTTCAATTGACAGGCAAAGCTGTGCATGCCAGTGTTATCCAAAATAGTGGCAATGCTCACCCATGATCTATCAGTTTCCAGCTTGCAGCAAGTTTCCGGGAAAGAAACAACTGTACCGTAGTTAATGGTCACCAATATGATGCAAGTCTCTAGCCCAATGAGATGGATCCAAGCAATAGATATAGCTTACGAAGCATTGGTGGATGCCAAACAGGGAACAGGGGTTGCTAAATTAACCTGGTACATTATATCAGGTGAAACATATGACCCAATTATAAACTTCAGCTGCCAGTTCATTCACCTTCTGAATATGGATGTGAAGATGGTAATGCCATAGTTCAATATCTGAACCAAATTCCCACACTGCCTGCTAAACCACCTTATTTAGTTGCACAGCCAGACACAACATAAATCAGATTTATTATAAATTCAATTTGGTTAGTCACACAAGTTGTGCAGCCCTTGAGTAAGTGCTCGAAAGGCAGTAGAAAGCACCATCAGCAAAGACATTGACTGATGGATTATGGAGCTATAGTAGAAATGACCATTTTCTGATGTTTGGAAACAGAGATAACTGCTTCTTGCAATGCCAGATAGCAAGCCCAGTTTGGTCCAAGAAAATGGTTCAAAGAAAATTCCAAAGTCTTCTAAATACAACCCTCTGTCAAAAAGACTGTTGAAAGAGGGACAAAAGAACACAATCCAAACCAGTATGGAGAAGGAATTGAGACACTTTTATAATTTTTTAAGTCATACATGGAGACCAAATACAAGTCTAAGCAAAGGCTATGTCACCACTCCAGACAAGAATGTAGAATGATAGCTAGCATGGTATAATGGTTTGAGCATTTGACTATAACTCTGAAGATCAGGGTTCAAATTCCCACGTAGCCATGCAAACCCACTGGATGACTTTGGGAAAATCACACACGCTCAGTTTTAGAAGAAGGAAAAGCCAAACCTCCTCTGAATAAATCTTGAAAGAACACCCTGTGGCAGATTCACCTTAGGGTTGCCCTAACTTGGGAACAACTCAAAGGAACAAAATAACAGAACAGCACTTCCACGTGACTGTTCCTTCAGACAAGAACAACATCATACTATCCCCAAACTACAAATGCACATGTCCTCAATGGCCCTTTGTAATTATCACTGTCCATAGGACATATTAGAGACTATTCATCTGAAATGACTAGTTTCCCAAATAGCCTCTTGCCCTTTGCAAAGTCCCTGACAACAGTGTCTGACAAGAATGACCACCATCAGCTGGGAAAACAGGATAAAAGTTTAAATGTCAAGTGACAGGAAATGAGTATTAAACCAAGATTCTCTTTTTTGAATAGGAAGAAGTGGGGTGGCAGATTAAAACAGATTGGAGTGAATGGCATAGATGTATATAGATGATGGCATAAAGGGGGTTAGATAATAAAATTGTATATATTGTACATCCACGAAATTTGCCTATACATGTTTTCTCCTAGGAAAATTGCCATAAATATTATTGTAAACTGCCATCTGTCAGCCAGGGGACACTAGATATCTATTGTGTTAAAAATCATAACTATTTTGAAATAGTTATGCGACAGAGATATGCGACAAATTCCAGCCTTGTTGGGCTTCAGAAAAGTCCTAAAAACATGGCTGTGTGCCCAAGCTTTTCATCAATAAATGGCAAAGATGACACGGACTGAACTGTGAACAAAGCATGAGGTTTCTCTAGGATGAACGGATCTGATTTTATGTTTTAAATTTATATATTGTAATTTATATTGTATTTTTAATAGTTTTAATTGTCTTATGCATTGTTTTGATACTGATTTTATACGGGCATCGAATTGCTGCCATTACTGTAAGCAGCCCTGAGTCCCTTCGGGTGAGAAGGGCAGGATATAAATGTTAGAAATAAATAAATAAATAAATATTAGGTAAACAATAGTAGCGATGTTAGTGTTCTGTGGAAAAACCCAACTGGAAAGTTTCTGAAACATTTTCCAATTCTCTAAATTGCAACCTTCTTCAAGCCTTCTCTAGTAATTTTGTAATCCTGTTGCTTACTTATTGTATGCATGTTCTGGTATGCAGCTTTCTTTCCTTGCTCTATGTTTCTTCCTGGGAAATTTTGGGAGGGGCTGCAGACCTTGTGATCCGCTCTGGGACAGGCACAGACTCCATCAAACTTCTTTAGATTTTGGAGTTGCTCAGATCGCAGACTTGCAATCACTTGCCCGCTGTTTATTGCATGAGAGATGTTGTGACCACACAGAAACTATCTCAAACATATATGTAACTGACTGATAAGTTGTGGACCTGTGTATGCTGAACACAAAGTCTACTTTATTTTGTTTCTTGAATGAATAATATAAAACAAGTTGTTTTATGAGAGAGTAGATATATATTTAGAGCACTGAAAAACACTTCACTGCTATTTTTATGTATTGGCGTATTCTGTTTCCTAACAGACCAGAAACAACAAGTTATTCAGTCTAACAAGTGAAACCAATTGCTTTGCATAATTACATTTGGCTGTATATCACTTGAGAAGATTCTACTCAAATAGGTTTTTGGCTCTTCTCTAAAAGGCTATAAATGCCATTCTCTAGAAGGTTATGATCTCTAAAAGTTCACGCTTTTCTAAAATAAATAGCATTATCTGATCTGGCACATTTGATTTAATCCTTATATTAAAACTCATTAAAAGCTTTAAATGGAAGCTATTTCATCTAAATATTTATAACAATGTAGAGAAGAGAACATGCTTCCCTTACAAGTGGGTGGAGCTTAGCCTTCTAATTGGCAGCAATTGGATAAAAACAATTATTCCTCTCCCTCTAATTAGGACTTTATTTTTCTTTTCTTTTTGTTGTATGAACGTAGAGGCATGGATGGGAGGTTGTGCTGCCAAATTTAGTGTTTCTGGGATGTGTGGTTTTGTTGTTTTGTCCTAGGCCGAAATTTCATTACCCTTTTATATATATAGATTATATTATAGAACTCTCCAGCTTAGAATTCTACAACTCAAATACTACAATTGTAAGGATGGCGCTGTGGCAGTTAAAATAGTACACAATTGCTGTAACAATGTGATGTGAATACATATTGACGGTACATCTACTTTGTCGAATTAATGCAGTTTGTCACGATTTTAACTGCCATGGCTCAGTGCTATAGGAACATGAGTTATAGTCTGGCAAGGCAACAAAGATCTTTGTCATAGAAAGCTCAAAACCTTACAAAACGACAACTCTCAGGATTCCTTAACATTGATCCATGACAGATAAAGTGGTGTCAGACTGCATTAATTTAACACTGTAGATCAGGGATGTCATATGTATTTTCACCGAGGGCTGCATCAGTCTAATGGTTGTCTTCAAAGTGCCGGTTGTAACTGTAAGACTGTATAAATGTAATAATGTTGCCCTGGCATTGACAGCCTCCCGGGCCACATATAATGACATGGTGGGCCATATTCGGCCCGTGGCCTTGCATTTAACACATGAGCAGTGGGTGCAACCTATGCTTCTATTGGAGTGGAATTAAAACAGACGTGTCTCTTGGGATTTTTCTTGATAGTTTGAGAAAACATTACATGGATGAAGCAGCTGTGTTTCTCTAATGTCTTGCATTCTTAAGTATGGCTGATGATCCTGGAAATGGCAGTAAAGGAACTGCAGGAAATTCAAAAACACTGTTTGCATACCTATATGGAGGATTAATTACCATTTTGATTGCTATGTGCAGTATTATCTCTCAGTGTGGGATATATCAGAGGATTAACTAAATTCAGAGCACCACACAAAGTAATGTCATTCCATTTCAGCGACTGAACAGGACATGTTTGACCTACTTTTGCTTCATCCACCAGCTTAAGCCATGCAGTTACTTGTATTAAAAAAAAAGAACTGTAATTCAAATTTCCTAGGAATGTTTTATCGGGCAATAGAAATATGCAAACAAATAACATTTCCTACCAAAAATATTTTTAAAATAATATATGCATCCACTTAGACAAAAGAAAAAGGGAAAAAATAACAGTACCTCAAGCTCAGTTTCTCGCCGATTAATATCATCTGTAGATTGATTCAACTTCTCTAGCTCCCCCTGGAAGAAAGCCAAAAAGAAGGAGAACATGTTGAGAAATAAGACACTGACAGAACCGAGAAAGAGTCAGGTTATTCAGTGTCATCTGGCATTTCACAGAGAGGCCCCAGCTGGAATGTTAAATGGAAACAGAAGGGTGGAAGGCATTTGAAAGCAAGGCTGAACTTTTGCAGCTTGGAGCCTTCTGTTGCAATCAGAGGAAAAAGACACCGACTTTGGACATCTTTTGAAGGTTACATTTGAATTCTGATCCAGTTCAAGTTCTAACATTATTTTACTTCAAGTTCTCTTTAATACGGGTCATGTGTAGAGCTTTAAAAAGAATTTTTTTTCTGTATTACACATCTCAAACTGACCGAACCAAACGTTTTTCTAAGAGGTCTAGGCTCAGTTGCAGAAAAATCAGACTGTAAAGGGATCCACCTTAAAGAACAAAGTTGGCAGCATAGGCTTTCATATGATAAATCTACTTACTCAGTTTGAGAATGCACCAAATTCCCCTGTTTATTAAGATTCCGGTTTTCAGTATTGTCTCCTTTTCTTACCCACTTCTACATTTTCTTTGTAAGTTTTAAAATTAAACTCCAAATTTATTTGATTTCATTTTAACTTATAGTTAAAGGTAAAGGTTTTCTCCTGACATTAAGTCTAGTTGTCACCGGCGGGAAGATAACAAAGCTCCATGGATTGTCCACAGACACCTCCAAAGTCTTGACTGAATGGAGTGTTGCTATCTTCTTGCCGGAGCAGTACCTATTGATCTACTTGCATTTCATGTTTTCAAACTGCTAGGTTGGCAGAAACTGGGGCTAACAGCGAGAGTTCACCCCACTCCCCAGATTCAAACCACCAACCTTTCGGTCAGCAAGTTCAGAACTCAGCAGTTTAATCCACTGTGCCACCAGGGGCTCCACATTTTAACAACTTGCACTTTTGGCCCAGTTTCTTTTGGAGTCAACCCAAGATTTTATTATTTATTTATTGTATGTGATCTTTTAAGATTTGTCTTATTGTTGATTGACTTGTTTTATTGCTTTGTTTTTATATTGTCTGATGTCTGGGCTTGGCCCCATGTAAGCCGCCCCAAGTCCCTTCGGGGAGATGGGGAGGGGTATAAAAATAAAATTATTATTATTATTATTATTATTATTATTATTATTATTATTATTATTATTATTATTATTATTATTATATCCTTCCTAAAAGCTCAGGGGTGTACACATTATTTTTCCCTTTACTTCTCATGTTATTCTAATAGCTCTGCAAAATAGATGAGTGTGAGTGATAGTGACTGGTTCAAGATCACCTAGAAAGTTTCACAGCTGAGTTGGGATTCTGAACCTGCCTTTTCACACCAAAATCCAATATGCTAACAATTAAAATTCCATACACATCTATAGCCTTTTCAGGATTCTTGAGCAAAGAAGTGGGGGAAGGAGCAAGGAAAGCCTTTCCCCTTCCCACGCATTTATATAGTTTTTATAAAAAAAAGATGACTCTCAGTTAACCGGATCTCAAGCAATTGGGGAAGGTGGGGAATCAAAGCTGTTTTCATAATACAGTCAAAACTGTATTATATGAAATGAATTTTGTCTTTACAGTAGAGTCTCACTAATCCAAGCCTCGCTTATCCAAGTCTCTGGATTATCCAAGCCATTTTTGTAGTCAATGTTTTCAATATATCGTGATATTTTGGTGCTAAATTCATAAATACAGTAATTACAACATAACATTACTGTGTATTGAACTACTTTTTCTGTCAAATTTGTTGTCTAACATGATGTTTTGGTGCTTAATTTGTAAAATCATAACCTAATTTGATGTTTAATAGGCTTTTCCTTAATGCCTCCTTATTATCCAAGATATTCGCTTATCCAAGCTTCTGCCGGCCCGTTTAGCTTGGATAAGTGAGACTCTACTGTATTTGTCTTATTTTGCTTTTAATTACCATATATACTCGAGTATAAGTTGACTTAAATATAAGCCAAGGCACCTAATTTTACCAGAAATAACTGGGAAAACATATTGACTCGAGTATAAGACGTGGGTGGGAAATGCAGCAGCCACTCGTAAATTTTTTTTTAAAAATGGATACCAATAAAATTATATTAATTGAGGTATCAGTAGGTTACTTACATAAAACTGTCATTTAAGATAATAAGTCTTTAATAAGATAGGACTGTCCAACTCTGATTACCTATATACTCGAGTATAAACTGACTCAAATATAAGATGACCAGGACCGTCACTTGACTATAAGCCATGGGGGGTTTTTTCAGCCCTTAGAAAGGGCTGAAGAACCTGGCTTATACTCGAGTACATACGGTATCATATTTCAATATCGTCAATACAGAGTTTATGGCATGGTTTAGTTTTAGTTAAGCATATTTTAATAATAACTCTCAAGCAACCAGAAACTACATCTATCCAAATCTACCAATCCCGGTTAACTGAGAGTCTACTACATGCTTCATACAATTATGCTGGATAGGTAGGTCAGCATTACTGTCCCCACTTTACAGATGGCTGGTCTGGGGTCACTCAAGTTCATGGCCAAAGAGAAATCTGAGCTGGTGATGTTCTGACTCATAGATCAGCTTTAATACAGGATACTAGCATCACATTTGAATCCCCACAGACTGTGCATGTGCATTTAAGACATTTGTCAGCTTATAGCTACCCGGTGAATTTCAAAAGGTTTTCTTAGGCAAAGAGTAATCAAGAGGTAGAGACAAAAAAAAAATCAAATGTGTATTTCTCAGGTTTTTAGGAGCACTGGTCAGACATGTCGAAAGATGAATTTACAACTGCATATAGAAAACATAGTTTGCCCTAAGTAATCTCATATTACTCTGCAATCATAGTGCTGTTCATTAGTTGACAAAGATTTCTCATCAGACTTCACATTATGTTTTGACTTCACTGGCTACACTTTTATTTTATTTTGTGATATTGTGTTTTATAATTTTGATATATTAATTTGCTGTGATTGATATATATTTTATATAGATGAATTTTATTGTATATTGTTGGGCTTTGTCCCCATGTAAGCTGCTCTGAGTCCTCGCGGGGAGATGGGGCGAGATACAATAATAAAGTTGTTGTTGTTGTTGTTATTATTTTATTATGACAAAGCAAACAAGATAGATATGCTGGATTTCGTATCACAAAATCACAAGTCGAACACTTCCCAAGTGTCTAGGACTGTGTTGTTGTTGATGTTATTATTACTATTATTATTTCAAACTTTGCTTTTTTGTTATCTAACTGGTTCTAGCAAAAACCATTTATATTTTTCCATTCACTGCTTCCTCCAGCCTTGCTTATTCGAACACATTTAGGAATGGCTTTTTCACATCTCAACTTTTCTTATTGAGACAGACAGATCCTTTTATTTCCTAGTAAAAACTATGTTACCTAATTTCTCCCTTTGTCCCCAACTATGGATTTCTGCAGAAATAACATTCTTAGGTAGTGTTCCCACCTCAGTCCTAGCCATCCTACTCAGAAAAAATTGACAAAGAGGACCAATTTCAATGGGATATTATTATTATTATTATTATTATTATTATTATTGTATAACACAGCAAACAAGATAGATATGCTGGATTTCGTATCACAAAATCACAAGTTGAACACTTCCCACGTGTCTAGGACTGTGTGATGTATTTTAGGGTGATGCGCGCAGATCCCAGTAGGGTGGCCTTTTGCAGTTGGCAGATCATAATTTTGTCAATGTCTATTGTCTCCAAATGCCGGCTGAGATCTTTTGGCACGGCACCCAATGTGCCGATCACCACTGGGACCACCTGTACTGGTTTCTGCTATTATTATTATTTCCTTCTAAGGAGCATGTGCGCACACTAGAGAAAGACATATAATATTTTCAGTGAGAAAGTGAAATTCACAAGGACATTGTTTTTCATTTTATTTATAATATTATACATGGACCACTTTTCCAGGCCAAGGGTTTACAAACTAAAAGCAAATTTGAAAATACAAAGACATTAAGGAAACTGCAGACTCAGGAAAACAACCAGAAGGATAATTCACAAGATAGGAGTAACATGAATGATAAAGTGCAAAACCTTGTTCAAAGTCAGCCTTTAACTTGGAGGCCACACAAACCTCTGGGGAAGAAAAAAATTCAAAAGGCCCTATTTGGCTGGCCACTAGTCACAAAAGTAGGCCTTGTTTAAGGTTCTCGGCCAAAACTGGCAAAAATGGGAATCAACACATCATTGCAATATGGTCAAACAATCTAATGGTCCCATACACTATTTTTTTTTTCCGTGTCAGGAGCAACTTGAGAAACTGCAAATCGTTTCTGGTGTGGGAGAATTGGCTGTCTACAAGGACATTGCCCACGGGACACCCAGATGTTTGATGTTTTACCATCCTGTGGGAGGCTTCTTTTATGTTCCCACATGGGGAGCTAGAGCTGACAGACAGGAGCTCACCCCACTCTCCAGAGTCAAACCACCGACCTTTCAGCTAGCAATCCTGCCGGCACAGAGGTTTAACCCATTGCGCCACGGGGGGCTCCTTCATACACTAATAGTGTCATGGTAATGAACCAATAACTGATAAGAAGCCTGAACTAAAGACTTCCAATTCTCTCAAGGACTCAAATTGCGTGGATTTGATGCAATTGTGATCCTTCACCATGAAACTTTGGCCAATCTATTGCAGGGTCTTCCTGTCCAGAAGAGGTTTGCTATGGCCTTCCTCTGAGGCTGAAGAGAGCGTGACTTTCCCATAGTCACCCAGTGGGTTATATGGTCGTGCGGGGATTCAAATCCTGGTCCCTAGAATTGTGGTCCATGTCATTATTAAACTAATAAATGCATTAAATCACTAGTGATGCCCCTGAGGTTTCACTACACCTGTTCCCAAGTGTATCTATGTATTTATTTACTGCACTTTGAATTGTGCTCGGTAGCAGACAGGTAGCAGACTTTGGATGCAAGAGATACCAATGTCTCTGCCTGGCTTCTGGATATGCATTCACAAATATATGTGCCACCTTCAAATGTTTGTGTAGGGCACCTTATATACGTGGCATCTCTTCCGTCCTACTCTAACCTTTCCCATCTTTCCATTTCCAACAAAACTCCACTTTGATGGGACAACCTGGGCTGCTGCAGGCTGCAGGTTTCAAGCATTGTGATAAGCTGTTATGGTGATATTTATACTGTGATAGAAGCACTGGTGGCACAGTGCGTTAAAGCGCTGAGCTGCTGAACTTGCGGACCAAAAGGTGCCAGGTTCAAATCCCGGGAGCGGTGTGAGCGCCCACTGTTAGCTCCAGCTTCTGCCAACCTAGCAGTTCGAAAACATGCAAATGTGAGTAGATCAATAGGTACCGCTCCAGCGGGACAGTAACGGCGCTCCATGCAGTCATGCCAGCCACATGACCTTGGAGGTGTCTACGGACAATGCCGGCTCTTCGGCTTAGAAATGGAGATGAGCACCAACCCCCAGAGTCGGTCACAACTGGACTTAACGTCAGGGGAAAACCTTTACCTTTAGAAGGATGGAGCCTCTGGTGGCCTAGGGGATAAAAGTCTCGTGACTTGAATGTTGGGTTGCTGACCTGAAAGCTGCCAGGTTCGAATCTCACCCGGGGAGAGCGCGGATGAGCTCCGTCTATCAGCTCCAGCTCCATGCAGGGACATGAGAGAGGCCTCCCACAAGGATGGTAAAAGCATCAAAAACATCCGGGCGTCCCCTGGGCAACATCCTTGCAGACGGCCAATTCTCTCACTCCAGAAGCAACTCCGGTTGCTCCTGACACACAAAAAAAAAAAACCTTTAGAAGGAAGAGGCATTGGTGAAGCTTGGGTGGATCTACACTGTACAACAAGGCAGTTTTGACACTGTTTTAACTAAATGAAGGTCTTCCACCTTCTCTGTCAAAGAAACCAGGACTCCAATGATTCCATATCAGGTCCTTGAGCCATGACAATCAAAGTGGTATCAAACCGCATTAACTCTACAGTATAGATGCCTCTCTTGCTTTGCCTGGGCAAGGATGGTAGCAAAAATATCACCAGGACAGCCTTCCCAGAGGCGTTTCCAAGGCTTTGAGACAAGAAAGAGAGAAAAAGGCAGCCAAAGGGACGGGAAACCCGTTTGTACCAATCTGATGGAGGAGAGGCTTCCTTTCCCAAGCTCCCTTTGCAGCAAAAATAAAAGACAGATAATAGGGGAGAAGGGAGACGCCCCCAAGAAAACACACTGGACTGGCACGCGGTTGCAAGGAGAGAAGAAAGGGGAGGCATATTAAAAACCCTGACAATGCTGCAAAACACACACAGCAAGCAGCCATTGGGGAAGGGTCGCCTTCAGGGGTGCTTTGCAGTCCCTTCTCGCTCCCCTTTACCTGGATTCGGGGGTCCACTTCTTCCTCCTCCTCCTTCTTTTCCTGCTGCTGCTGCTGCTGATCGCCCTCCTCCGCCTTGTTCTTCCTGGCGCCCGGCTCCATGTCTGTTGCAAGAGGCTTAGAAGGGCGATAAAGGGGGAAACGAGGGTCTTTCGCCCCCCAAATCCGCTCCTTTGGCAGAACAAGCGCTCTTCCACGCTCCCCCTGCCTCTCCTTTCCCCTTCTGGCTCTCCTTTGCGGCGCTGCCTGCCTTTCCTGCTCCTCGCCGCTGGGTGCCGCTAAGGAAAGAACGAAAGCAGGCGGAGGAACTGAGCCTCGCCCTTGGGTCGAGGCTGCTGTTTCTGTCGCCTGCTCCACCTTCTGCAGAAGCCTTTTTGCCTGGCTGCCAAGGAAAGGAGATCCTGTGTTTGTCCTGTTCTTTAATGTGGCCCTCTCCAGATGTTGGACGACCACAACTCCTGTTTTCTTCATCATTAGAGGAGTGGTTCTCAACCTTCCTAATGCCCTAGTCGTCTCACTCGTTTTCAACTCTTCGTGACCTCATGGACCAGCCCCCGCCAGAGCTCCCTATCGGCCGTTGCTGCCCCCAGTTCAACCCAGTTACTTCAAGGATACCGTCCATCCATCTCGCCCTTGGTCAGCCTCTCTTCCTTTTTCCTTCCATTTTCCCCAGCATCTTCTCCAAGCTTTCCTGTCTTCTCATGATGTGGCCTAAATATTTCAACTTTGCCTCTAATATCCTTCCCTCCAGTGAGCAGTCAGGCATTATTTCCTGGAGGATGGACTGGTTGGATCTTCTTGCGGTCCAAGGCACTCTCAGGATTTTCCTCCAGCACCAAAGTTCAAAAGCGTCTATCTTCCTTCCCTCAGCCTTCCTTATGGTCCAGCTCTCGCAGCCATAGGTTACTATGGGGAATACCATTGCTTTCACTATGCGGACCTTCGTGGCCAGTGTGATGTCTCTGCTTTTCAGTATTTTATCGAGGTTGGCCATTGCTCTCCTCCCAAGAAGTAAACGTCTTCTGATTTCCTGGCTGCAGTCTGCATCTGCAGTGATCTTTGCACCTAGAAATATAAAACCTGTCACTGCCCCCTTAATACAGTTCCTCGTGTTGTGGTGACCCCCACAACCCAAAAATTATTTTCGTTGCTACGTCATAACAAAGTGCCTCATCACAGTAGAGCAGGAGTCCCCAAACTACTGCCCCCAGGCCACATGCGGGCCATGGACGCCATTTATCCGGCCCTCACAGCACAAAGGCAGAAGGGGTTGGGCTAAATGACCCAAGGGGTCTCTTCCAACCCTCTTTATTATTGTTGTTGTTGTTGCTATTGTTAACATTGAGGCTAGGTGGTCATCTGTCAGGGGTGCTTTGCTTGTGCTTTTGTTCCACAGGATGTTTGAAAAGAACTCCCTATTCACCATTTAATTACATTATTATTATTATTATTATTATTATTATTATTATTATTATTATTATTGGAGCCTCCGGTGGCCTAGGGGATAAAAGCCTCATGACTTGAAGGTTGGGTTGCTGACCTGAAAGCTGCCAGGTTCGAATCCCACCTGGGGAGAGCGTGGATGAGCTCCCTCTATCAGCTCCAGCTCCATGCGGGGACATGAGAGAAGCCTCCCACAAGGATGGTAAAACATCAAAACATTCGGGTGTCCACTGGGCAACGTCCTTGCAGACGGCCAATTATCTCACTCCAGAAGCAACACCGGTTGCTCCTGACACGAAAAAAATAAAAATTATCATTATTATTATTATTATTATTATTATTATTATTATTGCTCGGTAGCCAACCATAGTCTGGCCCTCCAACAGTCTGAGGGCTTGTGAACTGGCCCCAGTTTTAAAAGTTTGCGGACCCCTGCACTAGAGCATGAATCCACTTTAAATCCGGTTTCTGCCTCCTGCAGAATTCTGGGGTTTGTAGTTTGGTGAGGTGACGTCCAGGACTTGTCTGGCTGAGCTGTTTAAAGCCCCCTCCTTAAATAGGATTTAAAGTGAATTTAAAGTGAATCCAAGCTCCAGTGTGATGAGGTCCTAATTTTGCTACTGTTATGAATCGTAATGTAAAGATCTGATATGCAGGATGTATTTTCATTCACTGGACCAAATTTGTCACAAATGCTGGATACACCCAAATTGGGGTTGGAGGATTGATTTTGTCATTTGGGAGTTGTAGTTGCTGGGTTTTATAGTTCACCTACAATTGAAGAGCACTCTGAACCCAGCCCACAATGGATCTGCTCCTAACTTGGCATACTACCTACATGGCCAACATTGAATACTGGTGGGGCTGGGGCTGTTTTTGAATTCTGGGAGTTGTAGTTCATCAACACTCAGAGGGCTCCCTGTACTAAATTGTTGATGGAACTAGTAAACTTGTTACACATACCCAACATGCCAAACTTTGAATACTGGTGGGGTTTGAGAGGTTGGGAGTTATAATTCACAGACATTGACAGAGCAATGTGCACCCAACTGGTGGATCTGGACCAAACTTGGCATAAATATCCAATATGAACAACTTTGAATACTGGTGGGGTTTGGGAGGGGAGACTGACCCAACATGATGGTAATTGTAGTTCTCCCTGCACCCAGAGAACCCTGTGATCTTCGCAATTTCTGCATCTGAACCAAACTGGCCAACTGTGGCCAACTGTGAATACAGGCGGGGTTTCGGGTTGGTTGACCTTGGTATATGGGAGTTGTCGTTTATTTTATTTATTTATTTACATCATTTATATTCCGCCCTTCTCACCCCGAAGGGGACTCAGGGCGGATCACATTACACATATTAGGCAAACATTCAATGCCTTTTTAACACAGGACAAAGACGAACAACATAGCTCCGAGCGGGCCTCAAACTTATGACCTCCTGGTCAGTGACTCATTGCTCTCCCGTCTGCGCCACAGCCCCGGGTTCATCCACATCCAAAGACCACTGAACCCAGTTGATGACGGATCTGGACCACACTTGGCACACAGACCCAACATGGCCAACTGTTAATACTGGTGGTTTTTGTGGAGGATTGATCCACAATTTTGGGAGTTGTAGTTCACCCACATCATTATGCATTTTCTAATCAGAGCATTAATAATAATAATAAAAAGAAAAGACTGACTTTTTCTAATAAATAGTTACAAATTACCTAAGCTGCCGCTGGGCCACTCTCAGTCTTTGGCCATGATTACTTGGCCATGCTTTCTGATGAATTCTGGAAGTTGTAACTCCTCAATTAACTGTGAGTTGGGGAATATAGGGAGTTGACATCCCAATAGCAGCATTTCCTAGCTTTACTATGAGCTTTACTGTTGAACTGGCTCTTTTGTTGTCCCTTTAAGAGCCATTAGAAGATGGTTCACGTTGCTATTTTTACCTGAATATTTCCCCAACTCATTTGTTCTTGTCAACAGTGGTTTAGTCGATACTGGGACTACAAAAACCAGAGCTCTGAGACTTGGGATTAGCAAAAATGTTTGTCTTGGCAGCCAAACCACCGGCTCTCTTCCCTATTCCCTCAGAGTGTCACCACAATCCCACAGTAATGAGGCAATGGAACGGTGGAGTGCATATTATTGTAAGTTAAGCAATCAGTATGGGCTGCCCTGGCCTTTTAGTTATTTTTGTACTGGAGTTCCCATAATTCAATACCCTATTGTAAACAAATAATAAACAAATGTGGTATCGAAGCCTTTCATGGCTGGAAACACTGGGTTGCTGTGAATATTCCAGGCTGTATGGCCATGTTTCAGAAGCATTCCAACGAAGGAGTCCCCCAGGCAGGAAGCAGCCAAGCTTTGAAGCTGCAAGGCTATTCAGTGCTGATCAAGGTGGCCAATTGCAACATTCACACTTGCCTCCAACAGACAAGAGTTCTTTCTCCCACCCTGGACATTCCACAGATATATAGACCCCACTTGCCTAGTTTCCAACAGACTTCACAACCTCTGAAGATGCCTGCCATAGGTGTGGGCGAAACATCAGGATAGAATGTTTCTGGAACATGGCCATACGGCCATGAAAACTCACAGCAACCCAATAATCAAATGGTCAAATCCCAGTGCAGAGTATTTTGAGGAGGCTTGGTCTTAAAATAATCATTAGAGACCTTTAGCTTTTTTTTTTTTTTTACGAGGGACTTCCTATAGGTTGGGATAAACATTACCAAAACTAAGTTGTTGTCCAACACAGCTGCCTGTATTTTCTGGCCATTCTTTGGGGATGTGGCTATGCCGTTTGTCGTGACAAGCTCATGCATTTCAAAACTTCCCATTGAACTGCTATTAAGAAACAGGAACGGCTTGATTTCTCACACACAATCTTATTACTTCTCGGTGGCTTTTAAGTTCCGCTTCGCTTATCCTAGTTCTACAATTATAGAGCAGTGATCCCTTTGAAAGTACAGTAGAGTCTCACTTATCCAACATAAACGGGCCGACAGAACATTGGATAAGCGAATATGTTGGATAATAAGGAGGGATTAAGGAAAAGCCTATTAAACATCAAATTAGGTTATGATTTTACAAATTAAGCACCAAAACATCATGTTATTCAATAAATTTGACAGAAAAAGTAGTTCAATACATGGTAATGCTATGTAGTAATTACTGTATTTATTAATTTAATACCAAAATACCATGATGTATTGAAAACATTGTCTACAAAAATGCGTTGGATAATCCAGAACGTTGGATAAGCGAGTGTTGGATAAGTGAGACTCTACTGTATTAAAACTGTCGAACTCAAAGCCGCAAGGTATAGCAAGGGCTGCCCTCTGCTTTAAAAGGGGGTTCCATACATTCATGAACGTCAGAGGCATAAATGCTACAAGTCAGAATGACAATATATCAGGGATCTTTAAACCTTTTAAAGTTTAAGGTTTATGGCCTCCCAGACTATTGGGGAAATGGACTATTTTTAAAAAATGAATGAATTCATATGCACACTGCACATACCTTATTTGTAGTGCAAAACAAGAAAGGAAATACAGAAGAGCCTCGATTATCCAACATAAACAGGTGAGGACAATGTTGGATAAGCGAAACTGTTGGATAATAGGGAGGGATACGGCTCCCCTCACTCACGTGCCCTTGCTCGCTCGCTCACTCACAGGGAAGGGTCCTGGTTATGCCGTCGCTACCACCACCGCCTTCCGCTCATCCAATACTCTGGATTATCCGACGGGACTTATCGAGGAGGAGGGAGAGGGAAAAAGAAGGCAGGTGAGTGAGTGAGTGAGTGAGAGAGGGAGGAAGGGCAGAGTCTCGGTTATCTGACTTCTGCTCATTCAATACTCCGGATTATCCGACGGGATTTAGCGAGGAGGAGGAAGAGGAGAAAAAGGGCGGGTGAGTGAGTGAGTGAGAGAGGGAGGAAGGGCAGAGTCTCAGTTATCCGACTTCCGCTCATCCAATACTCCGGATTATCCAATGGGACTTAGCGAGGAGGACAAAGAGGGGGAAAAGGGTGGGTGAGTAAGTGAGTGAGTGAGAGAGGGAGGAAGGGCAGAGTCTCAGTTATCCAACTTCTGCTCATCCAATACTCCAGATTATCCAACGGGACTTAGCAAGGAGGAGGGAGAGGGAAAAAGAAGGCAGGTGAGTAAGTGAGTGAGAGAGTGAGGGAGGAAGGGCAGAGTCTCGGTTATTTGACTTCCGCTCATCCAATACTCCGGATTATCTGACGGGACTTAGCGAGGAGGAGGAAGAGGGGGGAAAGGGCGGGTGAGTGAGTGAGTAAGAGTGGGAGGAAGGGAAGAGTCTTGGTTATCCAACTTCTGCTCATCCAATACTCCAGATTATCCAATGGGAGGAGGGAGAGGGAAAAGAAGGCAGGTGAGTGAGAGAGGGAGAGTGGGAGGAAGGGCAGTGTCTCGGATTTCCGACTTCCGCTCATCCAATACTCCGGATTATCCGACGGAACTTAGAAAGGAGAAGGGAAAAAAGGGCGGATGAGTGAGTGGGTGAGAAAGGGAGGGAGGGCAGGCTACAAAGGTGACAGTGCAGCAGGCTCCTGCTTCTAGCTGTCACCTTTGCAGCCTGCCTCTCTCCTTCTCTCACTCACTCACCCGCCCTCTTTTTCCTTCTCCCTCCTCCTCGCTAAGTCCCATCGGATAATCCGGAGTATCGGATGAGTGGAAATCGGATAACCAAGATTCTACTGTATTGGGGTATTGGATTATGACCTGTCAGGATCATAACCTATTGGGTAGCAGAGTTTCAGGAGTGTTCCTTTAGTTTATTGGATAATGGAAGATCACTGGGCACGTAGATATCAATTCAATGCTTTCAGCAGTGTGGACTCCAAACTATTCAATGCTTTCAGCAGACAAAAATTCAAGCAGACTTCTTTTAAAGTATCGTGTTTGTTTTACTCATAACTTCACGTAAAGATACAGGCACATTTATTGTCAGGTTAAGCTTTAAAACATTTCAGTTTATATCTTTAACTTATAATCTTTAACTTTCTCTTTAAAACTATATTGCTTTGTAGACTTTCTGTAATAACAGTCTGCAATACTTCCAAAGAAACACAAGCCTCAACGTCTTCTAACTCCTAACACTGGCTTCTACATTCTAACACACTCAAGCCTCAACTGACTTCTAATTGTCATCCTTTTAAAACTGAACATTCTAAACCGGGGGTCCCCAAACTTTTTAAACAGGGGACCAGTTCACGATCCTTCAGACTATTGGAGGGCTGGACTATAGTTGGCCACCGAGCAATAAATAACAACAACAACAACAACAACAACAACAACAACAATAAATAAGAGGGTTGGAAGAGACCCTTTGGGCCATTGAGTCCAATCCCCCTTTGCCTTTGTGCACAGAAAGCACAAGCAAACCACCCCTGACAGACGGCCACCCAGAATCAATGTTAATAATAATAATAATAATAATAATAATAATAATAAAGAGGGTTGGAAGGGGCCTCTTGGGCCATTGAGTCCAACCCTCTTCTGCCTCTGTGCACCATAAGCACAAGCAAAGCATCCCTGACAGACCAGCCTCAATGTTAATAATAATAATAATAATAATAATAATAAGGGTTGTAAAAGAAGAAGAGACCCCTTGGGTCATTTAGCCCAACCCCCTTCTGCCCTTGTGCCGTGGGGGCAGGATAAATGGCTTCGATGGGCCGCATTTGGCCCCCGGGCCTTAGTTTGGGGACCCCTGTTCTAAACAGTCACTGAAGTAGTCACATGGTCTGCAGCCCCTTCCACTGCTTAAAGTACATAGAGATAAGAAACTGCAAACCAAAAAAAGACATACACTTCATGAAATATACCGACACATTACAAAACAAAATTGAGGAGGCTTAAAAAGGCTGCTATCTCCAACAGGAAGAACAATCCAATATTTGAAATGAACAACAATTTTAATCAACATAAACTTGTCAGTACAGTAGAGTCTCACTTATCCAACATTTGCTTATCCAACATTCTGGATTATCCAATGCATTTTTATAGTCAATGTTTTCAATACATCATGATATTTTGGTGCTAAATTTGTAAATACAGTAATTACTACGTAGCATTACTGCATATTGAACTACTTTTTCTGTCAAATTTGTTGTTTAACATGATGTTTTGGTGCTTAATTTGTAAAATCATAACCTAATTTGATGTTTAATAGGCTTCTCCTTAATCTCTCCTTATTATCCAACATATTCGCTTATCCAATGTTCTGCCGGCCTGTTTATGTTGGAAAAGTGAGACTCTACTGTATTTCAATAGGAATTGCGGGCCTGCTTTTGCCTGATGAGATAGTCAAGTTAATAATTAGGATTGTTGTTGTGTTCCTTCAAGTCATTGAAAAGTTAGGGCGACCCTAAGTCTAAAGTTTAGGGCAGGTAGCAGGCTAGATGTTTTAAACAGTTCACATTTGGAAGTCTTACGCATGCTAAATTTGCAATTAATCCTCACAGAAAACCATGAACTTTGATTCAGAAATAATATGAATATGATCTGCTTGTGAAATTATTGCATAGTGTCGCATCCATGCTGACGGACGGATCTGAGTCGTCATCAGAAGAAGAAGAAAACCTTTTGCAATCTCTGAGTCATCATTATCACCATAGCAGTAGACAAAATATTAGTTTCCATGCCTACAGATTTCATGGATGATAATAACAGAGGACCAAAGCTAGGAGGTGCCCAATATTTATGTATTTCTAATCAGACAACCACTAAAACAACTGCTATACCCAAACAGTTTAGAGAAAAGATGGGAGGGTAACCTGTGGTGTCCAACATCCACAAAAAGCAATATTTAGAGGGGGGAGAACTCCAGAGTAGAAAATACATTGTGCATGCTTTCCATGCTTCACTGGCTTCTTTACCATGCAAATCTATATTCATTCAACAAAAAGAAAAGAAAAATTAAGTCCTAGCCACAGCAACGCGTGGCCGGGCACAGCTAGTATGTTATACAGGAAAAAATGATCCTGATGTTAGAGTCTGAGGTATTGTCAGTTACCACACTTTGCATTGTTTAAATCTTTCATCATTGTGTTCTCGAAGGCTTTCATGGCTGAAATTGGAGCCCCCAGTGGCACAATGGGTGAGAGCGCAGATGAGCTCCCTCTATCAGCTCCAGCTCCATGTGGAAGCATGAAAGAAGCCTCCAACAAGGATGGTACAAAGATCCGGGCATTCCCTGGGTAACGTCCTTGCAGATGGCCAATTCTCTCATACCAGAAGCGACGTGCAGTTTCTCAAGTTGCTCCGGACACGGAAAAAAATGGCCAGAATCACTGGCTTGCTGTGAGTTTTCTGGGCTGTATGACCATGTTCCAGAAGCATTCTCTCCTGACGTTTTGCCCAAATCTATGGCAGGCATCCTCAGAGGTTTTTGTGTGTCAGAAGAGACTTGAGAAACTGCAAGTCGCTTTTGGTGTGAGAAAATTGGCCATCTGCAAGGACGTTTATTTATTTATTTATTAAATTATTTTTATTGCAAGATTTGTAAGCAACAGTGTTACATTTTCTTTAACACATATATATCATTTTTCTTGCTAGAATAAAAACCAAATTGACTACTATGGATGGTTAGGGAAGCGGAGGAGAGGGGGGGTCGGGCGAGGAATTCGAGGGGAGGGAAAGGAACAAAAGGAGGAAAAAGGGGGGAAAGGAAAAGAGAGAGAGAATGATAAATAAACAAAACAAAACAAAAACAAAACAAAAAAAATTGGGAAAAAAACTATAGACACAGTTGCTATAATTTTCCTACTACTTCCAGAGTCCGGACCGTGGCGTGTTTTTTTTTTCTTTTTACGTTCTCCTTTATAGTTGTATAGATAGCCATACATTTGCCTTTTAGAATCGCCCTGGGGTTCTCAATAATCCAACTTTATAAACATATTTATTTTTTCTTTTCATAAGTAATCTATCAGTGGTTTCCAATCCATTCTATTAATTGCTATTCTGTCCTGGGCCATTTTTTGTGTAAGAATTTCCATGTTCATAATGTCCAATATTTTTGAGATCCATTGTTCGGTATAAAAAAATTAAAAAAATATTTATTTATTTACAACATGTATACCCCGCCCTTCTCACCCGAGGGGACTCAGGGTGGCTTACAAAAATTGGCAAAATTTAATGCCCAAAATGCAATCATAAAAACAAAACAATATAGACAAATCCATTAATAACATTGTTAAAACACATTATAAAAACCTTAAAAACGTATATATACAGTAGAGTCTCACTTATCCAACATAAACGGGCCAGCAGAATGTTGGATAAGCGACTATGTTGGATAATAAGGAGACATTAAGGAAAATTTATTTATTTATTTATTTACAGTATTTATATTCCGCCCTTCTCACCCCGAAGGGGACTCAGGGCGGATTACAATGAACACATATATGGCAAACATTCAATGCCAACAGACAAACAACATACATTAGACAGACTCAGAGGCATTTTTAACATTTTTCCAGCTTCATGATTCCGGCCACAGGGGGAGCTGTTGCTTCACCGTCCAGTAGTGGCTGTACTTCCTCATTCCTTTCCTCGTGTTTTGCTGGCAGTTTTATGGTGTTGTAAATTAGCCTCCCGCATAAAGCGTCCCTAAATTTCCCTGACAGGTGCAACTGTCTTTCGAGGCTGCATAGGTCAACAGCAAGCCGGGGCTATTAATGGTCGGAGGCTTAACCCGACCCGGGCTTCGAACTCATGACCTCTCGGTCAGTAGTGATTTATAGCAGCTGGTTACTAGCCAGCTGCACCACAGCCCGGCCCCTAATTTGACGTTTAAAAGCCTATTAAACATCAAATTAGGTTATGATTTTACAAATTAAGCACCAAAACATCATGTTATACAACAAATTTGACAGAAAAAGTAATTCAATACGCAGTAATGCTATGTAGTAATTACTGTATTTACGAAGTTAGCACCAAAATATCATGATATATTGAAAACATTGACTACAAAAATGCGTTTGATAATCCAGAACGTTGGATAAGCGAGACTCTACTGTAATTAATTGCAAATGTATATATAATTAATTCCACGTTGCCCGGGGACGCCCAAATGTTTGATGTTTTACCATCCTGTGGGAGGCTTCTCTCATGTTCCCACATTGGGAGCTAGAGCTGACAGACAGGAGCTCACCCCACTCCCCGGATTTCCTGGAACTGCCTACCTTACATTCAGCAGTCCTGCTGGCACAAGTTTTTAACCAATTGTGCCATCAGGGGCTACAGGAAGACAATAAACTCAAGTAAATGAAGTACTAGAAGAAAGCTTTGTGGCTACAGTAGATTAATTAAATATATGGGCCTAAGATCAAATTCATCCTGAACTCTCACTAAAAGCCAAAATGATTCACCTGAGGCAATTGTACTTTGGACATATAATTAAACCACATTTTAAAAACCTGTTATGTTTGGTAAAGTGGAAGGCAGGAGGTAAATAGGAGACCACACTACAGGTGAACTGAGTCTGGAATCTGGGCTGTTAATAAGAATGCATCTTGGAGATATTTATGGGATCACCATTAAATCTAAGCTAATCTGTTCAAGTCAGTCTGATGGTTTGCTTCCCCTGGTTGCTGCCCCAGCATTACACTGCCAGGAACTGCTCAGGTGTTTGTTAAAGATTAGAGGAGAGGAAGGAAGGCTTTTCTTATTTGCTTTTGCTTAACGATTAATTAATTGCATAATGGAAGTAACATAGCGAGTGTGGTGTAGTGGTTTGAGCTCTCGGTTATGACTCTGGAGACCAAAGCTGTGGAAAGTCACAAGGTGACCTTGGACAAGTCACATAGAAAACTCTGTGATGGCTTTGCCTTAGGACAGGCATGGACAAACTTTGGCCTTCCTGGTGTTTTGGACTTCAACTCCCACAATTCCTAACAGATGGTAAGCTGGCTGGGATGTCTTGGAGTTGAAGTGCAAAACACTTGTACGGCCAACATTTGCCTATGTCTGTATTAGAGTCACCATAAGTCCGAAATGATTTGAAGGCTGACAACAACAAAATCAACAAGAATGTTAGTAACCCTATGTGACCCACAAGGAAACATAGTTTTACAACAACGTATTAGTTTTATTTTTCTTACCTTAATCCTGGAGTTGACATTTTGCTAGGGAAAGATGCACTGGAACACCCAAACCCATCCACTAGGACAGAGTTTCTCAACCTGGGGGTCGGGACCCTGGGGGGGGGTCGTAAGAGGTGGTTTCAGAGGGGTCGCCAAAGACCATCAGAAAACATATTTCTGATGGTCTTAGGTGGGAAAGGGCAGGAGAAAAGAGGA
The DNA here is from genome assembly GCF_035594765.1 of Anolis carolinensis. Taxonomy (NCBI): domain Eukaryota; kingdom Metazoa; phylum Chordata; class Lepidosauria; order Squamata; family Anolidae; genus Anolis; species Anolis carolinensis. The sequence goes on from NC_085846.1 coordinate 69,942,937, forward strand.
CAAAGTTGTTTTTAGGGGAATATTGCAGGAGGAAAATGCACATAGAGGATTTGCAAAGGTTTCAGGGGGAAATACACATGTGAAATCTATATATATAAAAGGGTAATGAAATTTCAGCCTAGGACAAAACAACAAAACTACACATCCCAGAAACACTAAACTTGGCAGAACAACCCCTCATCCATGCCTCTACGTTCATACAACAAAAAGAAAAGAAAAATAAAGTCCTAATTAGAGGGAGAGGAATAATTGTTTTTATCCAATTGCTGCCAGTTAGAAGGCTAAGCTCCGCCCACTTGGTCCCCTAGCAATCCACTCAGTTCAGGGGACAGGTACAGTTAGGCCTCACTTAGGCCTCTTCCACACTGCCTATAAAATACAAATTATCTGATTTTAACTGGATTATATGGCAGTGTAGACTCAAGGCCCTTCCACACAGCTATATAACCCATTTATAATCTTATATTATCTGCTTTGAACTGGATTATCTTGAGTCCACACTGCCATATAATCCACTTCAGTGTGCATTTTATACAACTGTGTAGAAGGAGCCTCATATAACCCAGTTCTAAGCAGATAATATAAAATTATAAATATACAGTACAGTCTCACTTATCCAACATAAACAGGCCGGCAGAACATTGGATAAGTGAATATGTTGGATAATAAGAAAGGATTCAGGAAAAGACGATTAAACATCCAATTAGGTAATCATTATACAAATTAAGCACCAAAACATCATGTTATACAACAAATTTGACAGAAAAAGTAGTTCCATGCACAGTAATACTATGTAGTAATTACTGTATTACAAATTTACCACCAAAATATCATTTACTACTAAAAGGCAGATTGCGTTGGATAATCCAGAACATTGGATAAGCGAATGTTGGATAAGTGATTCTACTGTAATATATACCACCATACTTCGCCACAGCAACGCGTGGCCAGGCACAGCTAGTTAGTATATATAATGATAGATCTATATCTAGCTCTGCATTGTTTATGTAGGCATTATATGTCTGCCTGTTACTATGTTGGAAGCTGGCCTGAGTCCCCAGCGGGAGATAGATAGGTCAGGGTACAAATGAAGCTGTTGTTGATGATGATTATTATTATTATAAAGTTATTGTTGCTTTTCCACTTATAGAGTTAGTTTACTATTTTTCTTTGAAATACAGTAAATATTCAAAACATTTAACCCACTGATGCCTCAATTAATGTAATTTTATTGGTATCTAATTTTATTTTTGAAATTTACCAGTAGCGGCTTGTACTCGAGTCAATAAGTTTTCCCAGTTTTTTTGTGGTAAAATTAGGTGCCTCGGCTTATATTCGGGTCGGCTTATACTTGAGTATATACGGTATCTACACACCCTATTTGAGGCAGTACGCTTGCTCTGAGATTCATCCTCCTATGCACTGGAAAAGAGGTTCTAGGTCCTGAGATCCCAGAATGCTATGCACAAGATCCCTCCCCCTCCTGCCAGGAAGAAATACAATTCAAGGTTGGGTTGAGTTTTTGTTTTGTTTTTGTTTGAATACATTGTTAATTTATGTGGCTCAAAGAGTGATAGAAAATGGCTGCAATTGCCACCTTTTGTTTCAAGTATTACTTTTTTTAATCACTGTGTTCAATCCAGAATCAGGAAAGAGCTTCTGATGGAGGGACTCTGATCCATATTGCATTTTAGAAGACTGAGATTTTAGGAAGTGACAAATTGCCGGCGTTCAAATGAATCACAAAGGAAACCAAAGGCCCCTTTGTGTTTGCATGCCTACACACAGGGGAATTTGACATGAGCTTCATGCTCATACTTCCCTTTTCAAGAGAAGGAAAGTTTTGATACTGAGTTACATAAGCAGGGAAGGCAGAAACTAAAGATTTTGCAGAGGAATCTTGGCTCTCTTCCAAGAGCACCTAACACCTAGAATCATAGAATAGTAGAGTTGGAAGAGACCTCATGGGCCATCCAGTCCAACCCCCCCCCCCCCCCGCTAAGAAGCAGGAAATCGCACTCAAAGCACCCCCGACAGATGGCCATCCAGCCTCTGCTTAAAAGCCTCCAAAGAAGGAGCCTCCACCACGGCCCCGGGGAGAGAGTTCCACTGCTGAACAGCCCTCACAGTGAGGAAGTTCTTCCTGATGTTCAGGTGGAATCTCCTTTCCTGTAGTTTGAAGACATTGTTCCGTGTCCTAGTCTGCAGGGCAGCAGAAAACAAGCTTGCTCCCTCCTCCCTATGATTTCCCCTCACATATTTATACATGGCCATCATGTCTTCTCTCAGCCTTCTCTTCTGCAGGCTAAACATGCCTAGTTCTTTAAGCCGCTCCTCATAGGGCTTGTTCTCCAGACCCTTGATCATTTTAGTCGCCCTTCTCTGGACGCTTTCCAGCTTGTCAACATCTCCCTTCAACTGTGGTGCCCAGAATTGGACACAGTATTCCAGGTGTGACCTGACCAAGGCAGAATAGAGGGGGAGCATGACTTCCCTGGATCTAGATGCTATACCCCTATTGATGCAGGCCAAAATCCCGTTGGCTTTTTTAGCTGCCGCATCACATTGTTGGCTCATGTTTAACTTGTTGTCCACAAGGACTCCAAGGTCTTTTTCGCACACACTGCTGTCAAGCCAGGCGTCTCCCATTCTGTATCTTTGCATTCCATTTTTTCTGCCGAAGTGCAGTATCTTGCATTTGTCCCTGTTGAACTTCATTTTGTTAGTTTCGGCCCATCTCTCTAGTCTGTCAAGATCGTTTTGAATTCTGCTCCTGTCTTCTGGAGTGTTAGCTATCCCTCCCAGTTTTGTGTCATCTGCAAACTTGATGATCGTGCCTTCTAACCCTTCATCTAAGTCATTAATAAAGATGTTGAACAGAACCAGGCCCAGGACGGAGCCCTGCGGCACTCCACTTGTCACTTCTTTCCATGATGAAGACGACGCATTGGTGAGCACCCTTTGGGTTCGTTCGCTTAGCCAATTACAGATCCATCTAACCGTAGTTTTGTCTAGCCCACATTTTGCTAGTTTGTTTGCCAGAAGGTTGTGGGGGACTTTGTTGAAGGCCTTACTGAAATCCAGGTAGGCTACATCCACGGCATTCCCTGTATCGACCCAACTCGTAACTCTATCGAAAAAAGAGATCAGATTAGTCTGGCATGACTTGTTTTGGTAAATCCGTGTTGACTATTAGCAATGACCGCATTTGTTTCTAAGTGATCGCAGACTACTTCCTTAAGGATCTTTTCCAGAATCTTGCCTGGTATCGACGTGAGGCTGACCGGACGGTAATTGTTTGGGTTGTTCTTTTTTCCCTTCTTGAAGATAGGGACCACATTCGCCCTCCTCCAATCTTCTGTGACTTCTCCCGTTCTCCAAGAATTTTCGAAGATAATTGCCAGTGGTTCTGAAATAACTTCCGCTAAACACTTGGCAAAACACCTCTGAGTACAGTAGAGTCTCACTTATCCAACATAAACGGGCCAGCAGAATGTTGGATAAGCGAATATGTTGGATAATAAGGAGGCATTAAGGAAAAGCCTATTAAACATCAAATTAGGTTATGATTTTACAAATGAAGCACCAAAACATCATGTTAGACAACAAATTTGGCAGAAAAAGTAGTTCAATATGCAGTAATGCTATGTAGTAATTACTGTATTTATGAATTTAGCACCAAAATATCATGATATATTGAAAACATTGACTACAAAAATGCGTTGGATAATCCAGAACGTTGGATAAGCGAGTGTTGGATAAGTGAGACTCTACTGTATCACTTGTCTTAGGAAAATTTTATGAAATACATATGGTCACCGTAAATCGACAGGCAGCCTGAAAGCACATACACAGCACTGCTCAATCTGATCTCCTCTTTCACCCACAAACCCACGGTTTCTTCATTCACTGCCAGCCTTGCCTGGCACCTAGGAAGCAACAGTGCTGGTGGTTCCTGTTCTGATTTGCATTGTATCTCTTCTCTGGGCCTGGTCTTCAAAACAGTTGTAGCTACCTGATCAGTTCTTCCACACTTGATTTTAAAAATCATAAACTCAAGTACATTAGGGTTTCGCTTATCTGACATTAAACGGGCCTTCAGAATGTCAGATAAATGTCAGCAGAGTGTCAGATGGGTCATCAGAGACCATCAGAAAACTCATATTAATTCATAGTGTTCTTCCGGAGGTAGGTTAACTATATCTCCCTTAAATCACTGTCAATTCCTCCCAAATTCCTCCAGTATTTTCTGTTGGCAATGGGGATTCTGTGTGGGAAGTTTCTATCATTGATGGAGTTCAAGGGGATGTTTGATTGTAGGTGAACTATAAATCCCAGCAGCTACAACTCCCAAATGTCAAGGTCTATTTTCCCCAAACCCCACTAATGTTCACATTTGGGCATGTTGAGTATTCATGCCAAGTTTGGTCCAGATCCATCATTGTTTGAGTCCACAGTGTTTGCTGGATGTATGTGAACACCAACTCCAAAACTAAAGGTCAATGCCAACCAAACCCAATATTTTCTGTTGGAGTTCTGTTCCAAGTTTGGTTCAATTCCATTTTTGGTGGAGTTCAGAATACTCTTTGATTGTAAATTAACAATAAAGGGATATGGCTATAAACTATAAACCTATAATTTATAGGTTAACTATAAATCCCAGCAACTACCATTCCCAAATGACAAAATCAATCCTCTCCAATCCCACCAGTATTCAAATCTGAGCATATCTGGTATTCGTGCCAAATTTGGTCCAGTGAATGAAAATACATCCGGCATATCAGGTATTTACATGACGATTCATAACAGTAGCAAAATCACAGTTATGAAGTAGCAATAAACATAATATTATGGTTGGGGATCATCACAACATGAGGAATTGTATTAAGGGGTCACAGCATTAGGAAGGTTGATGGTCCTTGTTCTAAGAATCCATTATTCTGTCAGTATAGTCTTTGTGACTATAATGCCCTCACTTTCCCAAAAACATTATTTCTAATCTATGGGCATTTTTTATCTGCATGGCTTGAAGAGTACATCATAATGGCTAGAAAGTACAGTGACATTTCTTATATCAGTAGCACATGAAAAGAAAAGAAAAATGCAAATGTCAGGGGAAACCCATGTTTAAAATAACACAGTATGTTTCCCCCCTTCCTTGTTCTGCCCTTTCTCGGTTCTGATTTAAGTTGATTTCACTTCTTCTGGCCTTTCCCTGACTGATCTCCCTGCTTGCTCTGACTGACTGAAACAAAAATATACCGTATATACTCGAGTATAAGCCGACCCGAATATAAACCGAGGCACCTAATTTTACCACACAAAAAAATGGGAAAACATTGTCTCTAGTATAAGCCGAGATACCAATACATTTTTTAAAAAATCATTTTTATTGAAGACTTTTAAATACATAAATAATAAAAAAAAGAAAAAAGGAGAAAAGGGGAGGAAAAAAACAAAGACAAAAACAGGAAAAAAAAGTGCAGGGGGGAACAGAGGTATGAGGAGGGTTTGTGAGGTAAGTTTCTTTGTTGGTAGAGATGTCATAAAATTCCTTCCCACAATTCTTGATTTTTGAGGGGGGAATAATTACAGTTTTTTGAGGGAGGGATGATTGCAGTTTCTGATCTGGGGGGTTTTCTCCTTCTTAGCTATTGTATTTTTAGTTTTGATCATCCTCGGGTTTTCTAGCTCTTTTTTTCGCTACCTATGCTTGTATCTTTGCTTGCTTTTAGGTAATCTTCCAGATTTGACCAGTCTGTTTCTTTTATTGCTTTGCCTTGGTGGTTTCTCATCAAAAATGTTAGTCTATCCATGTTCTTTATCTCCCGTATCTTCGTTGTCCATTGATCTGTGGTTGGTATCTGGGATGACCTCCATATTTTGGCAAAAACAATTCTTGCTCCTATAACCAGATAGTTTAGTATCTTTTCCTCATTTTTGTTTAACTTCATGTTTGTTAGACCAAGGAGATATAGTTCTGGACTCATTTTAAGTTTCATTTTCATTATTTTCTCGCATTCTTTATGTATTCCAAACCAGTACCTCTTTGTTTGGTGCAAGACCACCACATATGGTAAAAATTTCCCTCGTGGTCTTGGCACTTCCAACACTTTGTGTTTATATCTTTGTTTATGAGTCCTAGTTTTTTCGGAGTATTATACCATCTATATACCATCTTATATTGGTTTTCTTTTAGGTCAACTAATAAAATTACATTAATTGAGGCATTAGTAGTTTAAATACTTTTGAATCTTTACATCAAACTGTAATTTAAGATATGGATATGCAATTCTGATTAAATCATTATTTTCATCTTCTTCAATGTAAATGTGCTTATGTATCCTTTTAATAATAATAGAGTGAAATAATAAATGTAATAATAATTAATAGAGTAAAATAATAAATGTAATAATAATAATAATTAATAGAGTAAAATAATAAATGTAATAATAATAATAGAGTAAAATAATAAATGTAACAATACCAATAATAATAGAGAAAAATAATAAATATACCATATATACTTGAGTATAAGCCCACCAGCACCCTCACTCGGGGATTTTTCAGTCTTAAAAAAAAGGGCTGAAAAACTAGGCTTATACTCGAGTATATACAGTATATACGGCAAGCATTCCATGCTGCAACATAAAATAGTTATAAATATACACAAACATTAAACCATTGAAAACATTAAACATTAAAAACATTAAACATTAAAATGCTATAATAATAATAAGAAGAAGATCAGAGTGAAATAATAAATGTAATAATACAAATAATAATAAAAATAATAAATGTAACATATATTCTCAAGTATAAGCTGACCCAAATATAAGCCAACCAGGACCCTCACCCGAGTATAAGCCGAGGGGGGCTTTTTCAGTCTTAAAAAAAGGGCTGAAAAACTAGGCTTATACTTGAGTATATACAGTAATTCCCTTCTTGTTTCTAAAGCTGTTGCATGATTAATCCCCGTCACTAACTGAATGACCCGCCTGGCAGAAAAGGAGTTTATCTGAATGTGAATTTCTCCTAACTAACTCCAGATCAAATCTCTAAAACGTAAGAATGATGTTGGCAATGGAGGATATTTGACATTGGATCATGTAGTATGGGGAATCTTCTGCAATACTACCCTGAAGCAAGGGAAACAGTGAAGGTTCAGTTCAGGTCAGGCTTGTCCCATGGAAAACCACTCTGATAAGAATGCACCCAGTCCAGTGAGTCCACAAACAAAAGGCTTAGACGGGATGCAGGCTCAAACGTCATCTTGAAAACAAGCTGACGTTCCACATTGATGACTCCAAGAGATCTTGTGAGAATAGCGCACTGGGCAGGAGGGGGAGAGGAATACTCATGCAATCATTATAATTCTTCCCACAGATTGACTAAACGGATCCTTATCACATCATTTCTAAAGAGTCCTTCTCTCTGGGAGAGAAATGGGAGAATAAGAGCCTCAAATGAGCAAGAGATCAACAGAGCTGAACCTGAGGTTGTAATTATAGGGTAGAACGTTTCTGAGAATACTTAGAAGGGGATTGTTGTGAGTTTTCCGGGCTGTATGGCCATGTTCCAGAAGGATTTTCTCCTGACATTTCGCCCACATCTATGGCAGGCATCCTCAGAGGTTGTGAGGTATATTGGAAACTAAGCAAGGGAGTCTTATATATCTGTGGTATGTCCAGGGTGGGAGAAAGAACTCTTGTCTGATTGAGGTCAGTGTGAATATTGTAATTACCGTAATCACCTTGATTAGCATTTAATGGCCTTGCAGCTCACTTGATGAATTAACCTGGGCACAGTATTTATTTATTTATTTATTTATTTACAGTATTTGTATTTCGCCCTTCTCACCCCGAAGGGGACTCAGGGCGGATTACAATGAACACATATATGGCAAACATTCAATGCCAACAGAAAAACAACATATATAGACAGACACAGAGGCATTTAACTTTTTTTTTCCAGCTTCACGATTCCGGCCACAGGGGGAGCTGTTGCTTCACTGTCCAGTAGTGGCTGTACTTCCTCATTCCATTCCTCGTGTTTTGCTGGCAGTTTTATGATGTTGTAAATTAGTTAAATTAGCCTCCCCGCATAAAGCGTACCTAAATTTCCCTAATTGACAGATGCAACTGTCTTTCGGGGCTGCATAGGTCAACAGCAAGCCGGGCTATTTAATGGTCGGGGGCTTAACCCGACCCGGACTTCGAACTCATGACCTCTCAGTCAGTAGTGATTTATTGCAGCTGGTTACTAGCCAGCTGCGCCACAGCCCGGCCCTTTAGTATATTATTTGAGAGCACAGAAATGCTGGACCACTCTCACAACTATGAGAGTTGTAATGTCGGAGTTGCGACCTTTTGTAAAAGCGCTCAAGACTTGGCTGTTTGGTTGTGCATTTAAGTAAACCAGATCTAATTTCCCAATTAGTCACTGTTGAATGTTTTTATGTTGAATGTTTTTATATTGTGGAATGATATTTTAAATTGTAAGTCGCTCGGAGCACTCTGGTGGAGAGCGACTAATTAAGAAATAAAGTGAAGTGAAGTGAACTACCATATCAGACAACACAGAGAAGCCATAGAAGACAGATGGCTAGATGGCCATCTGTCGGGGGTGCTTTGAATGCGATTTCCTGCTTCTTGGCAGGGGGTTGGACTGGATGGCCCATGGGGTCTCTTCCAACTCTATGATTCTATGATTCTATGATAAGCCATTGAAATCCACAAGCATGTGGACAATTTCAACAGAAAAGAGGAAACCATGAAAAAGAACAAAATCTGGCTACCAGTATTAAAAAAAACTCTAAAAGGACAATAAATAAAGAACAACACTTTGAAAACAGGGGAATTCCAGACATGAAAAAATCAGGGCCAGCTAACACCTTCCAACAAATGATTCCCCCAGGCAGGAATTAGCCAGGCCTTGTAACAGCGCTCCATGCAGTCATGCCGGCCACATGACCTTGGAGGTGTCTATGGATAATGCCGGCTCTTTGGCTTAGAAATGGAGATGAGCACCAACCCCCAGAGTCAGACATGACTGGACTTAACGTCACGGGAAACCTTTACCTTTACTTGAGATGCAAAGCCATTAAATGCTAATCAAGGTGATTAATTACAATATTCACACTTGCCTTCAACAGAAAAGAGTTCTTTCTTCCACCCTGGACCTTCCACAGATATATAAACCTCTCTTGCTTAGTTTATCCAATATACCTCACAGCGTATGAGGATGCCTGCCACAGATGTGGGCGAAATGTCAGGAGAAAATGCTTCTGGAACTTGGCCATACAGCCCGGAAAACTCACAAAAACCCAGTGATTCCAGCCATGAAAGCCTTCGACAACACATGCTTAGAAGGCACTTCTCTTGCTACCCAATAATGTTCTGGGTCTTAAAAGCATGTCACTCCGCACAGGGCTGATTAACCAAATCCCCATGGGTGTCCACTGAAGTTTATTGATGGAGCCTGATTTCTAAATTATTTTGCATTATGGAACTACTCTACATAATTTGCTAAAAAAAAAATTCAACCCATCCACAAAGTTTTTTCTGGCTATGGTCCCGACTCCTCATAAATGCGAAGCAAGATATGAAGAATCTGGTGGCTAAAAGGGGATGCCCAGACATATGATTAGGATTAGGACGGGAGGGGAAAGACGAGACCTGTGTAATCCTTTTTCCTCTGTGTCAGTGCCCAGTGAATAAATCCTAAAGCTTTACGAAGCTACGGCTGAGAGCCAAGAAGCAACCTGAGCGTGGTATGAGCACTCATTCCAAATGACAGAAAATAGAATCTAGCACAGTGAAATCCAATCCTTGCTCTAAATGCCCTCAGTTAAATCCAGGCTCTTTTGAATGCTAAGACATGGCCATTAAAGTTTTATGAAAAAATAGCATAATAACACTGATAGGGGTTGCTATGTAATTAGCCTGGGGGGCGAAAGGCCTTTGGTTGCCATATTATTTGCACAGCCAACCTGTAATTAAGAAACCATTCAGAATGGAAAGGTTGTGATCCAAAGGTTTGGTCATAGATGAAAATGGCAGGAAGTGAATGGGCAGCTTGTTTAATTAGCTAGCTTTTAAACTTTATCAACAAAATAATGGCATTTTTAGGTCCTTGGGAGTTAATTATGCAAAGGGGGGAAAATTATTAAGACATTATACCAAATATTGCTGCAATGGGCAACGGAGGAAGAAAAAGTTAAGAACTGCCAAGTGAAATGGGCTAGAGATTTAGGACATAGTATAAACCTAAGTCAGTGGGAAGAGATATGGTGTAAAAAGTTCTCTGAGATAAGAGAGAATTGGTATCAAATGCTTTTTAGGTGGTATTATACGCCAGATAAATTAGCTAAATTTGGTAAACAGGCCTCCAACAAATGTTGGAAATGTGATAAAGAAATAGGGACCTCAGGGTTGTTGTATGTCTTTCGGGCTGTGTGGCCATGTTCCAGAAGCATTCTCTCCTGACGTTTCGCCCACATCTATGGCAGGCATCCTCAGAGGTTGTGAGGGACCTTTTTCCTTCAATGGTGGAAGTGCAAAAAAAGTTTAAAAATATTGGAACGAGGGACTTCTGGTGGGCGAAGATGGCGACAGGCTGGGTCTGCTGAGGGCTCTCGGCAAGACCAGACCGCAGCAACGTTCGGTAGAGCTTTAAGCTCCCTCTCTCCCCGTGGATTGAGCCAGCTATTACCCCTCGATGACCCCAAAACCCACCATCCACAAGGGTGGTGGGCAAGTGGGTCCGAGGTTTAGCGGCGAGCGGAACGGACTGCGGGAAGCAGGTATGGAACCTGCAATGACTGTCTGCCCTGCTCATTTTAAAATTTGAAGAATTAGAAAGAAGAAGGAAGGCTGGCGCTCAAGGTAATGACTAGCCTTTTTTAAAAAATTTTTATGAAAGCTCTTATTACTCCCTGCAGAGAGCTTTCCCGAAAATTTAACAAATTCTTAACTTAAGAGGATAAGAAGAAAAGAAGAATTTTATAAAATATAAGATTGGCCAAAACCGAATAAAATTAAGGTGAAAGATTGAATCCGATAAGGAAGGAAGAAGAATAACTCGGAGAAATTAACAGAAGCTATATAATGTACTTTTAAGGCTTTTCCTTCCTTAGAAACGTGATGTGAAGAATACCTGTGGGATTAAATGAGTAACTAAAAAGGCACTAAAGACTGAGTAAATAATATCCCGGAGGGTATTCATTAAACGCAATTAAATAATTTAATATTGGTATTTCAGTACAGTAGAGTCTCACTTATCCAACATAAACGGGCCGGCAGAATGTTGGATAACCGAGTATGTTGGATAATAAGGAGAGATTAAGGAAAAGCCTATTAAACATCAGATTAGGTTATGATTTTACAAATGAAGCACCAAAACATCATGTTATACAACAAATTTGGCAGAAAAAGTAGTTCAATACGCAGTACTGCTATGTAGTAATTACTGTATTTACGAATTTAGCACCAAAATATCATGATATATTGAAAATATTGACTACAAAAATGCGTTGGATAATCCAGAACGTTGGATAAGCGAGTGTTGGATAAGGGAGACTCTACTGTATATATAAAGTGGTCTGCGTAATGGCTTCAGAACTGTGGGAATATTTGATCTGGGACTATTCGCAGACCCAAATATGGACAAATTGTTCACTTTCTTATCAACAGCAGCGAGAATAGTATTTGCTAGAGGTTGGAAGTTGAATACGACCCCAAATATAAATGATTGGATTATTAAAATAATGGATATAAAAGATATGGATAAACTAACTTTTTTATTAAAAGAAAACAATGGCAGAGGAATGAAAAAAAAGATTGGTCACCTTTAGAAGATTATCTTGAGAAACTTTAAAGATACAAGTGGGAAAGAAACTATTAGCTTTGACATTGATAGTACCAAGGTGTTATTTTTTTTTAACAGGAAGAGTAAGAGCGGAAGTCACTGAATTCCCGTATATATTTTCTATTTTTTTTTATTTTCTTTAGCTATTTTTCCTGCTTTCCTATACACATATTGTTCCCACACTTTCCTTGTATATATTATCTTTCTATATACATTTTCCTTTTTCTCTCCTTTTTCCTACTTCCTATACCTTAAATTGTTCCCCTACTTTTTATGTATATAAATCTTTTTCTCTTTATTAATAAAAATTTTATAAACACAAAAATATTGGAACAAGATACATGACACAACCCAAAAAATATTACAAATAAAATTTCCATTAAAGCCTGAAACGTACCTTTTAGGCATTACAATTGGAAAAATGGATTAAAATCAGGATAGAATGCTTTTCCTAATGGGTGCTGCTGCCAGGATAGTCCTAGCTAAAGTATGGAAACAAAATAAGATACCCTCTATAAATGAATGGATCTTGAAATTACTAGACCTGATACAAATGGACATTTTAACAAAGAAGTTAAGAGATGCAAAGATAAGAACAGATTGGCCAAGCTTCAAAGACTTTATACATAAGAATGGAAACATATTTACAATTGAGTTATCTGAAGTATGAAAGATAATAACTATGAAAAGGTCAACTGGACATTGAAATGGACACTGGAAACCACGAAAATATAACTCCTTAGGAGGACAAAAGGAAATCTTCCTTCCTTTTTAAATTTTTTCCCCCTTTTTCTTTCTTACTTTACTTCTTTCTTCCCTCCTTCTTCCTATATTCTCTACCCATCCCTTTCCCCTACCTTACCCAACCTCATCCCCCACTGAATTGTTTTCCTTGCTTTAGCTGTAAAATAACACTTGAAAAGCAATAAAAATAATTTTAAAAAACAAAACAAAATAATGGCATTTTAGTAGTAGTCGTAGTCGTCGTTGTCGTGGTGTTAGGACTTTCTATGTATTAGGGAAAACTGCCCCAAAACAGCAGAGCATCCAAAATATGTACAAACAGGATACTTATAGTTAATGGGGCCGGGCTGTGGCACAGGCTGGTGAGCAGCCTACTGCAATAAATCACTCTGACCAAGAGGTCATGAGTTCGAGGCCAGCCTGTGGCGGGTGAGCACCCGTCAATTAAAAATTAAAAATAGCTCCTGCTTGTTGTGATTTTGTGATACGAAATTCAGCATATCTATCTTGTTTGCTGTGTCATAATAAAATAATAATAATAATAATAATAATAATAATAATAATAATAATAATAATAATTTATATTCCGCTCTATCTCCCAGAGGGGGCTCAGGGCAGATTACAGAATACACATATGGCAAGCATTCAATGCTGTTATACAATTAACAAGGATATGCAATACACAGAGAGAGGCAAAGGCATTTCCATCTTATTTCCGTAGATGGCTGATATCCTTAAGGGTGCTTTTATTACCTCCCTGCTAAAAGCAGTACCTATTTATCTACTCACATTTCTACTTTGATCTGCTAGGTGGGCAGGGAACTGAGGCTAATGGCGGGTGCTCACCTCGATTCGGGCTCAAACTGCTGACCTTTCGATCAGCAGGAATTTTCTGCAGCTCGTAGTTTAGCCTGCTGTGCTAAGCCTGGCCCATAACCTAGTCAGCTAGCCTATTCAGAAAATATGAAATCCTATTTTTCTCCTGTGTCATCACATGATAAGGCCAGCCCAAATCACGCTGAATCAGTTAATTTCCAGTTCCATACTGAGCTCATCAACAGAAACCTTGGGAGACAAAGGCCCCTATTACTACAAAGCAATGCATAGTGCAGACTGAAGTTGTGAGAAGATAGATTTTGTTCCAGTGGGCAATCTCTGCCACTCTTTCATTTGTATATATCTCTTTCTTTCACATGGAAGATTTGTGCCTAATTGGCATCCAGGTGTGCACAGCTAGCTCCGTTGTTCATCAAACACTGAGCACAGCTTTCTATGCTAGTGAGATTGGATACTGCAGAGTTCAGTAGAAGAGAATTTAATTTTCCAAATGACTGTAATTATGCTTTGATGTAATTGCTGAGAGCAGGCCTGAGCATTGACTTGTACCAATTTAAGGGTAACACTGTGAATCTGGTACTTTATAGAAAATAAATGGGCCATCATGGCTTGCATATGGACTATAGCTGGATTGTCCTAATTACAAAGCATCTGCCTTTTGACATTTAGAACCTGGCATTGTTTTTCCAAGACATGGGATTCCTACCGTGACAACAGGCAGGAAGAAAAACTCTGGAAAAAATGGGGCTGCATCATGTTAAAGACTCAAAAGAGCATTGATAGATCACTACCACCCATACATTTCATTCCCCAGTCCAAGTGTGCATATTCATTCTCTAGTAAGTGCAGCTCGGTTTTTCCAAAAAGAATTACTCTACATGTAAAGTTAAAATACAAGACAGTCAACATGGAATAATAGTTTAACTATTGGAATAGGACTCCGAAGACCAGGATTCAAATCCCCAGCCACTGAAACTCATTAATGCTAATCAAGGTGATTAATTAAAACATTCACACTTGCCTCCAACAGACAAGAGTTCCTTCTCCCACTCTGGACCCTTCACAGATATATAAACCTTCCTTGCTTAGTTTTTTCCAATATACCTCACAAACTCTGAGGATGCCTGCCATAGATGTGGGCAAAACGTCAGAAGAGAATGCTTCAGGAACATGGCCATACAGCCCGGAAAACACACAACAACCCACTGAAACCTACTGCTTGATTTGGACAAAACATACTGCGGAGAAGAGACGTCAGATATTTATTTAATTTATATTATTATATTATAACCGCTGCCACCAATTGCAAAGATGTTTATAATGCGGTCACCAGATGTAAAGGGGATTATCCACGCTTGCCACCAATATGGGAAGATATAGCCACTAGCTACTTAGAGAGGAGACCTTTTAATTGTTGTTTTTCTTCTTTCTTCTTTTTTGTTTTTGATGGTAATATATATATGACAGAAGCTGAGATGTTTAAAAGAACAATAACAATGGTTATAGTAACTTTCTCTTTAGAGGCACTTTGGTTAACAGTTGCAAAGCTAGAATGAGGTGTTTCAAACTTCTTAAAATGTCACTTCTTTCTTTACTGCTCTAAACTGCAGTCACCCTATGAATTACAATCACAGATTATCTATTCCTCATCAGGAGACAGACTACCCTAAAATAAGTCACCAAACTTATTTTAAATTGACTCAAAAATAAAAATTTGAGTCTCCCTGATCCCTTCAACTCAGGGTCAGTCTTCACTGTACCTCATCAGGGCACAGACTACCTTAAAATAAGTCACCAAACTTATTTTAAATTGACTCAAAAATAAGCATTTGAATCTCCCTGATCCCTTCAACTGAGGGTCAGTCTTCACTGTACCTCATCAGGGCACAGACTACCTGCTTTTTTTTCCAAACCTGCACTTCTCCACCAAAAGGCAGTTGGCTCCACCCACTTCTCCATGGCAACCAACTCATGAGTGCAGAGTAACTGAAATATTGACCCTTATAAAACGCAATCAAACATGACATCTGTAAACTAAAAAAATCACACTTCGTTACACAAACTCTCTCAGAATTAGAAAAGCCATAGGAAATCTGTTTGAATTTTTTTCCTAGAAATTCTTCTGATAGGATCATAGCAAATCATAATGTAATCAAAGACACATAGCAACAATAGCAAACGAGTTACGGAGTTTTAGGAACTGTAGTTCCAAAGAGTAACTTTTCCAAGTTCTTCTTCTGGGAGAATACCACTTTGGCTGGCATGCAGGTAGAAGCGCAATTGAATGCTTCCATGCCTGTGAAAAACTCTGCATATTTGTTTGTTTGTTTGTTTAAAATATTTATATTCCGCCCTTCTCACCCTGAATGGACTCAGGGCAGAGCACAACATACCGTATATACTTGAGTATAAGCCGACCCAAATATAAGCCGAGGCACCTAATTTTACCACAAAAAAACTGGGAAAACATTGACTCCAGTATAAGCCAAAGGTGGTAAATTTCAGAAATAAAAATAGATACCAATAAAATTACTTGAGGCATCAGTAGGTTAAATGTTTTTGAATGTTTACATAATTTAAGATAAGACTGTCCAACTCTGATCAAATCATTATTCTCATCTTCTTCAATGTAAATGTGCTTATGTATCCTTTTAATAATAATAGAGTAAAATAATACATGTAATAATAATAATAATAATAATAAATAATACAGGAAAATAATACATGTAATTTATTATTTATTTATTTAATACATTTATATCCCGCCCTTCTCACCCCGAAGGGGACTGAGAGCGGCTTACAAATTAAATTTACATACAATATTATATTATTAGCATAGCACAGTAATGGCAATAAATTACCATATTGTACTATATCTATATATTGTAATATTATTAACAATATTACATGTAATTTAAAATATATAATTAATATTATTATATTGTATTAATAATACAATATAATATAAATATTATTAATAATTAATATTATTAATATTTAACATGTAATAATAAATAGAGTAAAATAATAAAGGTAAAGGTAAAGCTTTCCCCTGACGTTAAGTCCAGTCATGACCGACTCTGGGGGTTGGTGCTCATCTCCATTTCTAAGCCGTAGACACCTCCAAGGTCATGTGGCCGGCATGACTGCATGAAGCGCCGTTACCTTCCCACCGGAGCGGTACTTATTGATCTACTCACATTTGCATGTTTTCGAACTACTAGGTTGGCAGGAGCTGGAGCTAATAGCGGGCGCTCAAGCCGCTCCCGGGATTTGAACCTGGGACCTTTCGGTCTGCAAGTTCAGCAGCTCAGCGCTTTAACGCACTTCGCCACCGGGGTTCCTAAAATAATAAATGCTATAAGAAGAAGAAGAAGAAGAAGAAGAAGATCAGAGTGAAATAATAAATGTAATAATACAAATAATAATAGAGAAAAATAATAAATGTACCATATATTCTCGAGTATAAGCTGACCCAAATATAAGCCAGCCAGGACCCTCACCCGAGTATACGCCGAGGGGGGCTTTTTCAGTCTTAAAAAAAGGGCTGAAATACTAGGCTTATACTCGAGTATATACAGTATATACGGCAAGTATTCCATGCTGCGACATAAAATAATTATAAAAGGTAAAAAGGTTTTCCCATGACGTTAAGTCCAGTCATGTTTGACTCTGGGGTGTGGTGCTCATCTCCATTTCTAAGCCGAAGAGCCGGCATTGTCCATAGATACCTCCAAGGTCATGTTGCCAGCCTGACTGCATGGAGCGCCGTTACCTTCCCACCGAAGCGGTACCTATTGATCTACTCACATTGGCATGTTTCCGAACTGCTAGGTTGGCAGGAGCTGGAGCTAACAGAGGCCAATCACGCCACTCCCGGGATTTGAACCTGGGACCTTTTGGTCTCCAGCTCAGTGCTTTAACGCACTTCGCCACTGGGGCTCCTTAAAATAATTATAAATATACACAAACATTAAAGCATTGAAAACATTAAACATTAAAAACATTAAACATTAAAATCAGTTATACCTGCAGGAGCATTCAAACATGGGAGTTATGCTATTTCCCACTAACCTTAGTCATTATTCCCCATAAAGTAACCTTAGAAACATTCATTCCTCTTTTCCTACTTGATAAAATCATTTCTTCATGACTGAAGGATCAAAAAAATATTGGGAATAATTTTTTTCTCTTCCTCTATCCCAGCCGCTTAAATCAAGGACCATTGCGTCAAATACTCATGCGCCCGCCTCCATCAAATAAAAGAGATTAGAAATAAAGAGTCAACTTATACAATTTACAGGGGGGATAGTGGATAGGGAAGCCAGTTTACTTATTCGGAGAGATGCATGAACATTTCATTGGCTTTGCTCTACTGAATTAAGGATACCAAAGCTTGGTATGTGGCGCCACCTAATGAATAAAGGAGAATGTCATCACAACAATGTAAGATGTTTTTCAGAGGTGAGGGTCAGGACATGCCTCTGACATTCATGGATTTATTTGGCACAAGTCTATGAACTGCCTTTATTAGGCGAACGTGTAGAAGATGTGTGGGTCCCCATTATAGACCATTAAAGTACAGATGACAAATGGAAGAACTGCCTAACATTAATGTAAAATAAAACCATTTAATCGTTTTTGCACTCACTTTTTCATTTTTATATTTATTAACTTTCATGAAAAGGATAATTAGTTCTCTCTTGTTAAACAAGATCTGCTGTGTGTTGTCGAAGGTTTTCATGGCCGAAACCACAGGGTTGGTGTGTGTTTTCCAGGCTGTATGGCCATGTCCCAGAAGCATTCTCTCCTGACTTTTTGCCCACATCTATGGCAGGCATCCTCAGAGGTTGTGAAGTATATACCTCATGAGGATGCCTGCCATAGATGTGGGTGAAACATCAGGAGAGAATGCTTCTGGGACATGGCCATACAGCCCAGAAAACACACAAGAACCCTAAGATCTGCTGTGGACCATCAATTATCAACTTGTTCTAGCAATGTATCCGTAGAACCAAATTGTGAGTCTGGGATAAAACAAAATGAACCAGCAATTCTCTGGGCAAATTCCTCTGTCTTAAGAATTCAGCCTTATTCACTTTTTTACTAATTAACTTTGGAGGTAGGATATTTAGCTTTCTCATTTCAACAAATGTGTCTATTGAAAATAAATGTTGGTGGTGCATATGTAAAATAACTTTAGACTTGACTTCCTTGCATTTTGATTGCCAATAATATGTCATGCTTTGTTCCTCCTTGTTCCACCCTCTATTAATTAAATACAAATCTTTTTTAATGTTGGTGTTGTGGCACTTTTTAAAGCCGATTTTTAATTGCTCCCAAATACTGTTTAGAAGGTTTGGGTACATTTTCACCACATCTTTAGCCCTCAGAACTATTCTTGACCCAGGAAAAGTCAGTGGGATATGACCCAGAAGTTACTTCCTATTTGTTTGTTTTTTATAAAAAAAAACCTCGAGCCTAAAAAGACGCAGGGACACGCATAAACATGGTGAAACGCCCCTTGGTTAACTTGCTATCACAAGAAAGACTATCATAAGAAAGACCTCAATGTGCCACAAAATGACGTGTATTTCAGAAGAACATGGTGTGCACCTTAGCACAAAGGCCAGAAAAGTCTCGGGTCACTCTTGGAGACTCTGGTACATTTGGGGATGTGACCTTTTCCTCCGTTTACATCTTCAGAATATCAGATCTAACAGCAGAACAACTAACAGATGGTTATGTGGTACCTATCACAGAAAGTCTAGCACCCTCAAGGCAGGTTGAAATAACCAAAATGCATTTAGAATTCATAACGTATTGTATATACATATAAAATTCATAATATTATATTGTAATACGATTTAATACTAATAATACAATATAATATTAATTATATATTATATTTTATATGTAATATTACTAATAATCTATATATATAAAATGATAAAGTTGTTTGCGCAGTGACTATAACAACAAAACTAAACATCCCAGAAATACGAAATTTGGCAACACAATGCAAAAGGCTTGCCTCCAGGTTACAACAACACAACCACACCACAAAACCACAATCCAGACCCACAAAACTCACAACAACGCATCATGCGATAACAACACAACTAAACGCCCCAGAAATACAAAACTTGGCAACACAATGCAAAAGCCTTGCCTCCCAGTTGTAACAACACAACCACACCACAAAACCACACAGGACCCACAAAACTCACAACAACGCATCATGACTATAACAACACAACTAAACGCCCCAGAAATACGAAACTTGGCAACACGATGCAAAAGCCTTCCCTCCAGGTTGTAACAACACAACCACACCACAAAACCACAATCCGGACCCATAAAACTCACAACAACGCATCGTGACTATAACAACACAACTAAATGCCCCAGAAATACGAAACTTGGCACACAACTAAACGCCCCAGAAATATAAAACTTAACAACACAACACAAAAGCCTTTTCTCCCGGTTGTAACAACCACAAAACCACAATCTGGACCCACAAAACTCACAACAATGCATCATGACTATAACAACACAACTAAACGTCCCAGAAATACGAAACTTGGCACACAACTAAACGCCCCAGAAATATAAAACTTAACAACACAACACAAAAGCCTTTTCTCCCGGTTGTAACAACCACAAAACCACAATCTGGACCCACAAAACTCACAACAATGCATCATGACTATAACAACACAACTAAACGTCCCAGAAATACGAAACTTGGCACACAACTAAACGCCCCAGAAATATAAAACTTAACAACACAACACAAAAGCCTTTTCTCCCGGTTGTAACAACACAACCACACCACAAAACCACAATCTGGACCCACAAAACTCACAACAATGCATCATGACTATAACAACACAACTAAACGTCCCAGAAATACGAAACTTGGCACACAACTAAAAGCCCCAGAAATATAAAACTTGACAACACAACGCAAAAACCTTGCCTCCCGGTTGTAACAACACAACCACACCACAAAACCACAATCCGGACCCACAAAACTCACAACAATGCATTGTGACTATAACAACACAACTAAACGCCCCAGAAATACGAAACTTGACAACACAACACAAAAGCCTTTTCTCCCGGTTGTAACAACACAACTACACCACAAAACCACAATCCGGACCCACAAAACTCACAATAACGTATCATGATTATAACAACACAACTAAACGCCCCAGAAATACAAAACTTGGCAGAACAATGCAAAAGCCTTGCCTCCCAGTTGTAACAACACAACCACACCACAAAACCACACTGGACCCACAAAACTCACAACAACGCATCATGACTATAACAACACAACTAAACGCCCCAGAAATACGAAACTTGGCAACACAACACAAAAACATTCCCTCCCGATTGTAACAACACAACTACACCAGAAAAGCACAATCCGGACCCACAAAACTCACAACAATGCATCGTGACTATAACAACACAACTAAACGCCCCAGAAATACAAAACTTGGCACACAACTAAACACCCCAGAAATACAAAACTTGGCAACACAACACAAAAGCCTTGCCTCTCAGTTGTAACAACACAACCACACCACAAAACCACAATCCGGACCCACAAAACTCACAACAACGCATTGTGACTATAACAAATACAAAATTTGACAACACAACTCATCCACCTCCCCAATCCCTACATTCACACTTGGCCTCCAAAAAAACAATTACAATAATAACAATGACAACAACAACAACAATAAGAATCAACACCATCACAGGCAAGAAACAGCCAGGCACTGAGGCTGAGAGGCCAGTCAGTGCTACACTGGGCCTCCAAAAAACAATACAGTAGCATCTAACTTATCCAACCTTCATGACCACAACAACAACAACAATAATAAACACCTACACATGCAAAACAAAAAAAAAGACTATTGTACCACAATAAAAATATAAACCGCACTCAACAGAATCAGACATTACAATTAACAACAAATCAAAGACAACAGGGATCTCAAGCAATTATCAATCAACACAAAAATTGAAGACGGTAACAGACTTCAAATACTACTACTAATGTGAGTATAAAGAAGGGTGGAGGTCACAGCATAAATACAACCTAATGTAGACCGACCAACACCAGACTAAGCCACAGCAACGCGTGGCCGGGCACAGCTAGTATTACAATATATTGATATAGTACAATAGAGTAATTTATTGCCAGTATTGTACTATGCTAATTATATAATATTGTATGTAAATTTAATTTGTAAGCCGCTGAGTCCCCTTCGGGGTGAGAAGGGCGGGATATAAATGTAGTAAATAAATAAATAAATAAATAAATATGGTAAAAATGAACTTTAAGGAAATAGCAATACACCTGAACATTTGTTCTTATTCTTGAAGAACTTAAAAAAACAAACACAGTTTTAAAATATACTATTTTAAAGTTTTTAAAAAAGAGATTTGTTGAACCAAATCATTCCAGTATACTAGTTTTTGTGATAATGAAAAGGAAACACTCTTCCATGTTGTTTATATATTGCATTGATTCAGATACGAATCTGAATAATGTTCGTATAATGTTAAACTTGTATAATGTTAAACTATGGTTTCTTCTTGGATCATGTGGGCCGACATCATTTGTAAATAGCAATATGGAATTTTTGGTTGTTTTATCTGAACTCCTATTGATTTATGTCATCCAAATGTAGATAAACCATAGTCAGTCTCAATTAAATACAGTAGAAATGTTACAAGTTCAAATAACAGTTTATAAAATTAGCTTGGTGTCCATGACCATATTTAAGATTACCACAGTTTTGGGGGTTCAAACAAAATATGCAGTTAACTTAAAACAGAAGAAAAAAACTTCTGATATTATTTCTATGGTTGCATCCAAGGAATGCTTATGAACCTGCAAGAGGTTAGGCTCATTTTCAAAACAAGAAAGGCATATTTAATGTCCAAATGTTCCACCAACGTCAGGAATTAGCAAAAATCATGTTTCCTTGTGAGGCTTCTGAAATTTACTTTGGAGAAAAACCCTTGGCACACACAAGCCTTCCTTTTTGTTCACAGTTTCTCGGAGCACATATTCATTGACTACTTGCTTGTAGCCTGCAGACAGGAAAAGTTCCGCCAAGAAATCTGATGGGAAGAAAGAAAAACGAGAAATGTAAAGGGACAAAAGTATGAAATGGAAGAAATTCTCAATAATCAGGTTGCTCTTATCAAATGAAACATTTAAAAGCCTTTGTATTTTAATATGGAGGGGTTTTTTTTCCGTGTCAGGAGCAACCGGAGTTGCTTCTGGAGTGAGAGAAATGGCCGTCTGCAACGACGTTGCCCAGGGGATGCCCGGATGTTTTGATGTTTTACCATCCTTGAGGCATCTCTCATGTCCCCGCATGGAGCTGGAGCTGATAGAGGGAGCTCATCCGCACTGACCCGGGTGGTATTCAAACCTGGCAGCTTTCAGGCCAGCAACCCAACCTTCAAGTCATGAGGCTTTTATCCCCTAGGCCACCGGAGGCTCCTTTCTACGGAGGTATGTAGAAAGGAACGTTGGCCTTACCTGTGTTATTTTCCAGTAGTTAGGGGTTAACATCCTATATGTTTGGGTTGCTCCTCCCATTTGCTCCTAAAGGCAGGAATTTATGGAATTTACTCTTGTTTCTGCCTATGATGCTCCTACAGCAGCACTTGCTCATCTGAGCAAATTGGACCCAGCTAAGCAGCCTAATCTTTTGTCTTATTCTTTTCACAAATAGTATTGTAGCAAGTAACCAAAAGGGGTAGAAAACAATATCAGTCTAAGTCAATGCTCCACTAGAACATGTAAAATTTGGTAGTCATGTTGCATTTGACACACTCACACACAGAGGGATGAAGCTGGGAAATAACAAAATAGAATGTTTACGCCTTGGAAAGAAAAGAGGATGAAGATGCAGCAGGGAGTTTTTTAGTGACTGCTCCTGAACAAAAACAGAGAAGAATTGAGGGCAAAACCTATCAAGGGACCCCTTTGTGCACAAAACTAGGTCACATGCTTCTCTGCCCTCCTGAGCACAAAACTAGAGACAAAGTCCATGGGCAGCTTTTTTGCTATCAGATGGCACCTTTTATATGCTGAACAATTTACACATTTTGTAGATAATACAGTACTTTTTTTCTCTAATTCTTAACAAGTTGAAGTTTACATGAGCGAAGCAGGGATCCAAATTTGGTAAGTGGTCTCCCCAAAATGTAGGAACATTTCCATAACCTTCAACTTAAAGCATTTGGTATATAAGTACCAATTCTACAAGAATTATTTAACCATATCCTGGATCTCTGGAGCCCCAGTCTATATGTCTGTATTCACACATACACTCTCTGCTAAGCAGGTTTCCGAATTCCATTTGATTGACTCTTGATCTGATTCATGAGGGCTTTTCTTGTGTTATGAAACACTGCCAGTGCTAGCCCTAGACATTCAGCTACGCTTTTGTGGAATACACACCTGCTGATAGAAATGGTCACCTAAGGATAGGTTTATGTCCAAACACACTAAAGCACCGTACAAAATATACCGTATATACTCGAGTATAAGCCGACCCGAATATAAGCCGAGGCACCTCATTTTACCACAAAAAAACCTGGGAAAACGTTGACTCCAGTATAAGCCAAGGGTGGCAAATTTCAGAAATAAAAATAAATACCAATAAAATTACATTAATTGAGGCATCGGCAGTTTAAATATTTCTGAATATTTACATAAAGCTCAAATTTAAGATAAGACTGTCCAACTCTGATCAAATCATTATTCTCATCTTCTTCAATGTAAATATGCGTATGTATCCTTTTAATAATAAAAGAGTAAAATAATACATATAATAATAATAATAATAATAATAATAAATGCAGGAAAATAATACAAGTAATAATAAATAGAGTAAAATAATAAATACAATAATTATAATAATAAGATCAGAGTGAAATAATAAATGTATTAATAATAATAAAAATAGAGTAAAATAAATGTAATAGTAGCAACAATAATAGAGAAAAATAATAAATGTAATAATACCAATAATAATAGAGAAAAATAATAAATGTACCATATAT
Source organism: Anolis carolinensis (assembly GCF_035594765.1). Taxonomy (NCBI): domain Eukaryota; kingdom Metazoa; phylum Chordata; class Lepidosauria; order Squamata; family Anolidae; genus Anolis; species Anolis carolinensis. Next base: position 69,967,501 of record NC_085846.1, read on the forward strand.
TCTTGAGTATAAGCTGACCCAAATATTAGCCAACCAGGACCCTCACCTGAGTATAAGCCGAGGGGGGCTTTTTCAGTCTTAAAAAAAGGTATGAAAAACTAGGCTTATACTCGAGTATATACAGTAAATCTATAATATTAAATTAACATTAAAAATGCCTGCCTGTCTCTGGTAGTCATAATTCATCAGAACACATTACTAGATGCCTCAGAATTTTGAGATTCTGGTTGGCAGCCCAGTTGCAGTGCTCAGATTCAAGTTGCTTGTGCAAAAAGTGGGTCAAAACAAAAATGTAACTAACTGTAACTTATTAGGAAACCAAGGTGGACATCTGTAAACATGACAAAGTTTCTTTTTTAAAACTCATCTAAGTTGTAGCGCCTTGTTTTCAGGTTTAAACAAGGTCAAAATTCCAAATGGGAGATTTCATAAGACACAAAGAAGGGGAGGCTGCCATAATTCATCACAAAATTGTGGCAGACAGCTCAAAATCTGGAAGTATATTTTTGGTTGTTACCCAAGTTCAAATGATGAGTTTCACATAAAACATTCAAAAGGAAGGGGTTCCAAACCTAAAAGGGAAACGACGAGCAAAATTCACTGAAATATGGTAGGTGATATTTCAAAATTTGAGAATATTGTCACCAAAGTTGTAGTAATCATTTAAACATTCCAGACAGTGTTTCCTAGAAACAAAAAATGAGGGCCTACCATAATTCAACAGGAAATTAAGTGCTAGAAGATTGGAAAGGGTTTTTTCAAGGCACTGATACTAAAATTGCTGAAGATGAAAATAAGGCAAAAAAAGAGGGGAGAGCTAAGGCACTACAGTTAAGATTCTTGAAGTTTAAAAATTGCAGGTAAATAGGAAAGATCTTTCTGAAGTAAAATGAGGACATCCATGGAGCCCTTTGAGGATATTAGAAATGGATCCAAGGAGTGATGGATACACATCACCTAATGATAAACAGATGACTACTGAATCCACTGATTTATTCCTAACAAAACAAAAACAAAAAAGCAAAGCACACAAACAAATTCTAGCAAAGAAACAAATGGTAAAAAAAAGGTGAGGGCCGGTGAACTCACCATCTGAGAAGAAATATGATCTGGTTCCATCTTGTCTTACATAGAAGTTTTCACCAAGCTTGTTAGCAGACTTAAACCTCAGCATTGCATGATCATAGAGACCATAATCTCTGAACAGCACACATTTGCCTGGCTTTAATACCTGACAGATAAAATGTAATAGGTAAGTTATCTGGATCTTACAGAACAGAAGGAAGTACCAAACAAAAATATATGGAACATTTTGGGTCACAAGATACTCAGTTATTTCAAATATTTATATTTTTAGAAAAGATTAAAAAAATTTATTTTGGGGATGAAAGGCTGTTTTACAATGCTAGTCATAAACATCTTTATTATTCCTGAGGACAATATTTTGATTATTATTTAAGAGTTACCTTATAAATATTGCACAAAACTAAATGCATCTTCTCTGGATGAATGGCAGAAAGAACAAATATCAATGTTGCAACGTCTACAGAATCTGGTGGTACATTTTCCAAAAGGTCATCTTTGGTAAGGTCACACTGGAACACTTTGCATCTCTGAGGATCGTACAAAGGGTTTTGCTGTGAAATGAAAATATTTGCCTTAGATGAGGAACATTTTGAACCAAACACTCAGGTTTTCATTTTTCAATCATTTTGATTTGTTGAGTTCCAAATCCACAGAAAGGGTCATGTTACTATGACAAGGCTGGATTCAATTTTCTATTCCATTTATTCCATGACCCTGTCTATGATTCTATGAATCTCTGGTTTTATTTTTTTTAGTAGCATCAGCAGTAAGATGATGGATAAAGGCTGGACAAGAAGTGTCAGGTTGCAGTAGTGCAGTGCAATAAAGCTTGATCTAAGAAAATGAATTATTTTACTAACCTTTACATATTCCACGGCTCGTGGAGAGAAATCACAGGCATAAGCAAAGATATTCAAATCCTCTTCTAAAAGTGGAAACAAACAGTTCCCAACACCACAGCCTGCTTCAAGAATTGTCAGTTTCTGATCATCAAACTGTATGATAGACAAATAATCACATCTGTTACATCCTTGCAAAGCAATAGAAATCCTTCTGCCATGAAACACCAACACTTTTTCAGATTGAAAGTCCAAAGTGATTCAAATTTCAACACTATTCTACAGTTAAGGCCAGAAATAAATACCTACTAAAATGTTGTGCCATATGATGCATTCAATTGCTTTTGTGTGTGTGTGTGTGTGTGTGGAGAGACTTGAGAAACTGCAAGTCGCTTCTGGTGTGAGAGAACTGGCCGTCTGCAAGGACGCTGCCCAGGGGATACCCAGATGTTTTGATGTTTTTACCATGCTTGTGGTAGGCTTCTCCCATGTCCCCGCATGGAGCTGGAGCTGATAGATGGAGCTCATCCGAGCTCTCCCTGGGTTGGATTTGAACTGGCAACCTTCAGGTCAGCAACCCAACCTTCAAGTCATCAGTCCTGCCAGCACAAGAGTTTAATCCACTGCACCACTGGGGGCTCCACTCAGTTGCTGAATGCAATGGAGACAACCTTTAAAGGAAGTTAGGTTTTGGGTTGGAGACTTATCAACGACACAAAGAATATTTTAATAAAAATTAAAACACCAGGCAAATAATTCAAGTTAGATTTATATGTTCCAGAGTGTTAGTATGTGTAGTATGGAAGTTTTTTCTTTTAAAAAGATGGCTAAGTTATATGCAAATCCAACCTCAGATCCGTCTACTCTATTATTCAACAATGCTGACCCAGTTACCAATTAACTGCACTGTACTTACAAATAGTGCTAAAATATTGCAGCCTTGCAATGCAAAGAATCTCTTTACACACCCAACATGAGAATGAACTAGATTAATACAAGAGAATATTTCCTTATCTACCTCTTGACTGAGTCTAGGTTGACTGCTATGAAAAAAAGAATGTGATGAAATCTGTTGAGGACATTTTTTTAGCCAAACTTTGCTAGCTTCATTGAACTCAACTGAAATAATTTAATTGTATCCCTATATACAATTTTTCACTCAGAAAGCATTGGTGGGGTTTGAGTGGCTCTTAGTGGTCCATTTCCAAGGCCTTATCAAATTCACTTATCTTGTTTTTAGCATTAGACACTTTCAAAGGCATTTATTAATTTATACTGGAAGCACCTGAAGCATGACTGCTGTCCTCCTAACAGAAAAATATTTCTAAAACTTATTTATGCTGCAACAACTGTAAAACAACACTAGCTCAAATGTATTTTTATACAGAGATGGTGGAAAGAAAAGGTATGATATGTCATCACAAACTTCTCTATCTTTGAACCAAGGTATGTTCCACAACTTTGCTGAAAGGAAATATATGACCCATTGGCAATCTTGTGTCTTACAGATGTGGTTGGACTAGAACACAATTAAGTTTACGACAGCGGGACTTCTGAGTAAAAAGCTAGTGACTGACAGACCTAAAAATACATATATGAAGGGTTGCTGCACCACATCTCATCATAGAAAGTGCAACTGCTGCATCATTGGATAAGTGAAGTGTATCTCTTTTGCCTAAAGCCACAAAAAAAATTACATCAAAGGATAAAACTACAATTGCCTACAGTCTTCCAACAAAACACTTCTATAGTAGCTCTAACTTGAGATGCTTCCAAGATTGAGGTGGGAATTATGGATCATTCTGTGTGCCGTTGGACTACAATTCTCAGCTTTCCTTAAGCCTGGGAATTGTGGTCTAAAAACACTTGGAAGTTTCTAGTGCTGAAAAGATTTCACTTTTTCCCTCCATAACAGATCTTTTTCTAGTAAAACAAAAAGGTAGCAGAAGCGACTAACAATCACAGAATAGTTACATATGATAGCATTTGGACCCTTCAGAGAAGATGATCTAGAACTTGGAATGTTATTTATTTATTTATTTACAATATTTCTATCCTGCCTTTCTCTACCCCTGGAGGGGACTCAAGGCGGCTTTACATAAAAAGGCAGCTATTTGATGCCTTGACAACAATGAAAAGTAATTTGCTAGTGCTGTTGGGTTGTTGTTGTTGTTTTTTTAAAAAATAATGTGTGCCTATTATTTATTACTGATTAGTTACATTTTATTTAATTTTTTAAAAAAATGTTTTTTAAAAAATTAAAAATGCATTTTGCAATGCACAAAAAAGATAAAAAATGATCATACATCTCTGATGATAAATCTCCTCAAAACAGTATTTTAGAATGAAATAACACAGATTTCTCCAAAAAACCAACGGTGCAGCAGTCAGCAAGGTTACTTTTCCAAGTAAAAACACTACTTATGCAGTGTTCTATAGGTAATGTATTTACTTGGTACAAGTTACAGTAGAGTCTCACTTATCCAAGCTAAACAGGCCGGCAGAACCTTGGATAAGCGAATATCTTGGATAATAAAAAGGGATTAAGGAAAAGCCTATTAAACATCAAATTAGGTTATGATTTTACAAATTAAGCACCAAAACATCATGTTATACAACAAATTTGACAGAAGAAACAGTTCAATACGCAGTAATGTTATGTTGTAATGACTGTATTTACGAATTTAGCACCAAAATATCACAATATATTGAAAACATTGACTACAAAAATGGCTTGGATAATCCAGAACCTTGAATAAGCGAGGCTTGGATAAGTGAGACTCTACTGTACTTTTGAAAAGTAATTTGCTAGTGCTGTTGGGGTTTTTTTTTTTTTGGAAATAACGTGTGCCTAATTGTTATTTATTACTGGTTAGTTACATTTTATTTAATTTTTGAAAAATATTTTTTTAAAAAATTAAAAATGCACTTTGTAATGCACAAAAAAGGTAAAAAATGATCATAAATCTCTGATGATAAATCTCCTCAAATCAGTAAAATGAAATAACACAGGTTTCTCCAAAAAGCAACGCTGCAGCAGTCAGCAAGGTTACTTTTCCAAGTAAAGACACTGCCAATGCAGTGCTCTATAGGTAATGCATTTACTTGGTACAAGTTACTTCCAAATTCTGGGGTGACTGGGCAGTAAAGCCCTCTCTGGAAAGTGAAACTCACTTCACGGCAGGCTTTCAGTTCTTCAAACTCTCTTGTCGTCCAGTGTCTATCCTTGAAAAAATTTGTGCTGTTCCTTTTGTAAAACAAGTCCCAATTTCTTTGTGCTTCTTTCTCAAGCTTCTGTTGCTTGAAATCAGAAACTACAACCGGGTCTTTGGCCAGTCTTTCAGCTTCTTCAGGGCTAAGCGTTCTCATCTTATGTCCTCTTTTAGGGAAACCTCCACTTTCGAGATCTGATATGATCCCATCAAATCCAGCTGCAGGTGACTCACTCTGAAGAAGCCTCAATTCATTCATTTTGATTAAAGGAGGAAGTGCAGATTTGTAGTTACTGCATTCCTTGATCACGTACTTCTAGGCAAGAACTAGATTCAAGAGGACAACAAAGGAAAGGTTACCATTTTGTAACTTGCATTTGAGAATACAGCAAAATATAATGGGATCTTCATGGTGATTCATTTCCCTATAATATCACTTTTTTATAAATACATTCGAATACATTTTTATGCAAAAGAAAAAAGCAAAAGAAGGAACAACATCAACAGCAGGTGTAAGCATCCCACAATAGGTTGGGATAAAGTAACCTACCCTAACCTGTTGTCCCCTAAATACGTCAGACCTCAACTGCAAAATTGTGCAGTGCTTCATCTCATGTGGAAAAAATACATTTAGGAAAGCCACTATACAGGCAGTACCCAAATTACAAACAAGCAAGGCCATACGTAGTTACACTGAAGGACCCAAACTGAGAAAACCCTTTGGATCAAATCCATGAATAAGGAAGTCCACAAAAGTCATCCCAGTGAACAAAATCTGTTGCTGTTTGGATACATCTTTGCAGAATTAAAGCAGCATGACATCATTTTAACTGCCATGACTCAATACTATAGAATCTTGGGATTTATAATTGGGCGAAGCACCCGAACTCCTTGGCAAAGAAGGCTAAAGACCTTGCAAAATTACAACTCCCAGGAGCCCACTGCATTGAGACATGGTGGTTAAATGGTGCCAAACTGCATTCATTTTACAGAGTAGAACTAGCTTTTGCTTTCCTTCAAGCCTTTTCTGACTTATAGAGCCTCCATCCCGGGGTTTTCTTGGCACTGAATTGACACTGATGCAGTTTGGCACCACTTTAGCCACCGTGGATTCATGATGTGGAATCCCAGAAGTTGTAGTTTTACATGCTCTTTAGCCTCTTCAGCCCAAGCAGGCTGGGGGGTCTGCTAAACTGGATCTCCAATTATTAAGGCCCCTTCCACACAGCTGAATAAAATCCCACATTTTCTGCTAATAACTGGAATATATGGCAGTGTGGACATAGATAATCCACTTCATAGCAAATATTGTGGGATTTTCTGCCTTGATATTTTGGGATATAGGGCTATGGGGAAGGGCTCTGAAATACCACTGAGCCATGGCAGTTAAAAGTGGTGTCAAACTGTATTACAGGCAGTCCTCGAATTAAAGCATCCAGTTTGCAAACAACTCATAGTTAGGAACAGGGGTGAGACAACAGGAAGTGAGAAATCAGAATAGCTTTATTTGTCATTGTGCAATTGCACAATGCTGTTAAAGCGCTGAGCTGCTGAACTTGTAGACCGAAAGGTCCCAGGTTCAAATCCCAAGAGGGGAATGAGCGCCCGCTGTTAGCCCCTGCCAACCTAGTAGTTCGAAAACATGAAAATGTGAGTAGAATAATAGGTACCGCTCTGGCGTGAAGGTAACAGCGCTCCATGCAGTCATGCCGGCCACATGACCTTGGAGGTGTCTACGGACAACGCCAGCTCTTCGGCTTAGAAATGGAGATGAGCACCAACTCCCAGAGTCGGTCACAACTGGACTTAACGTCAGGGGAAAACTTTACCCTTGAAAGGGAAATTCACTCCTGAAAGAGTTATCTGGGGGGAAAGGTGTCCCTAGGGGCCCTTCCACACAGTCATATAACCTAGAACAGGGATCCTCAAACTTTTTAGGTGGAGGGCCGATTCACAGTCCCTCAGACTGTTAGGAGGCCGGACTATGATGAAATAGTCGAAAATTAAGATTGTTGTTGTTGTGTGCCTTCAAGTAATTTCAGACTTAGGTCAACCTGAAGTCTAAAGTTTAGGACAAAGGCCAGGTCAATGACCTTGGAGGGCTGCATCTGGCCCATGGGCCTTAGTTTGGGGACCCCTAATCTAGTCTATCTCATAAGACTATAGGTAAGCAAAGAGACCTCCAAAGACCATCTAGACGGTCTCATAAGACCATAGGTAAGGAAAGAGGCCCTCAAAGGCCATCTAGATGATCTCATCAGGCCATCAGAAGGCCATAGATAAGGAAAGGGATCCTCAAAGATCATCTAATGGTTTCATAAGACCATAGAGAAGGAAAGGGCCCCCCAAAGGCCATCTAGACAATCTCATAAAACCATAAGTAAGGAAAGGGACTCTCAAAGACCATCTAGACGGTCTCATAGGACCATAGGTAAGGAAAGTGACCTCCAAAAGCCATCTAGATGGTCTCATAAGGCCATAGCTAAGCACAGAGACCTTCAAAGACCATCTAGACCAGGGGTCCCCAAACTAAGGCCCAGGGGCCGGATGTGGCCCTCCAAGGTCAGTTTTATAATAAAATATTTTATATCATTTTAAATAATATAATATATTGTATATACATACTGATAATAATATTATAATGATATACAATATAATACTAATAATAATACCATATAATAATATTAATTATATGTTATATATTACATATAATATTACAGTATAGTGGTATAATTCAATATAGTAATATATAATGCTAATATTGTGCTATGCTAATAATATATTGTATGTACATACAGCTGCTCTGAGTCCCCTTCGGGGTGAGAAGGGTTGGATATAAATGTAGTAAATAAATGTAGTAAATGCATAAATAAATAATTTTAGACTTAGGCTCGCCCAAAGTCCGAAATGACTTGAAGACAGACAACAATAACAATCCTAATTAACTTGACTGTCTCATTGGCCAGAATCAGGCCCACACTTAATAATAATAATAATTCTATTCTTATATCCCGCCCCATCTCCCCGGAGGGACTCGGGGCGGCTTACATGGGGCCATGCCCAGACACGACAGCACAAATCAGATAAAACATTAAACCGAGCAGTAAAACTTCAACATGATTAAAAACAGTCATAAAAGTCAATATACACAATAATATTAAAATCCCGATTTGGGTCAAAAGATCCAGGCCAAGGTGCAAAGCAATATCAAGTTATCAGGGAGGGATAATTGAAATCCTGATAGGTTTATGTTGGTTACAATTGTTTTCATTTTTAAATATTGTATTGTTCTTTTATTGTTGTCGCTGTTTTGCACTACAAATAAGACGTGTGCGGTGTGCATAGGAATTTGTTCATTTTTTTTTCACAAATGATAATTCGGCCCCTCCACAGTTTGAAGGGTTGTGGACCGGCCCTCTGCTTTAAAAGTTTGAAGACCCCTGATCTAGACGATCTCATAAGACCATAGGTAAGCAAAAAGACCTCCAAAGACCAGGTAGACTTAGGTCAACTCTAAGTCTAAAGTTTAGGACAGGGGCCAGGTAAATGCCCTTGGGGGGCCGGATGTATCCCACAGTATCTGCTTTGAACTGGAATATATGACAGTGTGGAGTGACTCGGGGGCCCTTCCACACAGCTGAGTAAAATCCCACATTATCTGCTTTGAACTGGAATATAAGGCAGTGTGGACTCAGATAATCCAGTGCAAAGCAAATATTGTGGGATTTTCTGTCTTGATATTCTGGGATATAGGGCTGTGTGGAAGAGCCAAAGGGCTATAAAGCCGCCTCCACAAACACGCACGACTCTCCCGAGGCGCTCTGTCCATGCTCAGAGGCGCCCTTGCCTCGTCCAAGCTCACCCTCCTTCTCCCGCGGGATCGTCTTTCTCGCTCGGTCGGTCACTCATTCAGTCTCTCTCTGCCCAGGCCTGCTCGCCTTCCTGCCTCCTTGCCAAGCGGGGAGCCCTTTCGCGGTGACACCAAGCCCGGAAGAGAAAGTGAGAGGAAGGGAGAGAGAGGCAGGGAGGAAGCCAAACGGCGACCGGCATCGTCGCCGTCTGCGGAGGCCATGAACGGCGCGGCGAACCCGCTGCTGGACAAGGAGGAGCACCCGCTGCAGCTGGGCGAGAGCTTCGAGCGGCACCCCAAGGCCTCCTTCCACACCATCCGCTGTGAGTGGGACCCAAGTTTTCTAGGCCTCGGTGCACACAGGCCTGTTTCTTCCGACCTTTTATTTGAGACACTGGCGTTGGAGTAGCATTGTGTGTGGGACTGCAAGCACCCCTTCGTTGGGTGGTATCGGAATTTGAGCTTTTGCTTTTTTTTTGGTGAGGCACAGAGTGTTCTCCAAAGTCACCATCCATAAGGGAATTGTAACTTTGTTTACAACGTATTCACTGCCAACTCTTCTATGCCCTCCCTCGAAGCCTTCTCTCTCATATACAGTATATAATCTAAGGCCCCTTCCACACAGCTGTATAAAATCCACATTGAACTGGATTATATGCCAGTGTGGACTCAGCGCCCTTCAACACAGCCATATAACCCAGAATATCAAGGCACAAAATCCCACAATATCTGCTTTGAACTAGGTTATCTGCCATATAACCCAGTTCAAAACAGATAACGTGGGATTTTATTCATCTGTGTGGAAGGGGCCTCAGATAACCTGAGATTCGTGGCTTTAAAAAGAATTTTCAAAGATACAGTAGAGTATCTTTGAGATATCTGCTGAAGGTCTATGAATTGGTGTTAATTCATGCGCAATCAACTGCTCCATTGTAGTGACTTTTTAGGAAAGAAAGTAAGCAAGAATTGCGTAGAAGGGACTCAAATATGGGGCTCTGGCACTTTAGATGAACTCGCCAAGCCTCGCTTATCCAAGTTTCTGGATTATCCAAGCCATTTTTGTAGCCAATGTTTTTAATATATCGTGATATTTTGGTGCTAAATTTGTAAATACAGTAATCTATATATATATATATATAAAAGAGTGATGGAATCACGGCACCAGACAAAACAACAAAACTACAGGCCCCCCAACCTCGAAATTTGACAATACAACCCACCATCCACGGCTCTAGGTTGATACAACAAAAAGAAAAGAAAAACAAAGTCCTAATTAGAGGGAGAGGAATAATTGCTTTTATCCAATTGCTGCCAGTTAGAAGGCTAAGCTTTTCCAACTTGGTCTCCTAGCAACCCAATAAAAAAATAATAAAAACACTAAAAAATAATTTAAAACACTAAAAAATTAATACAATAAAATACTATAATAACAGAAAATAACTAAAAATAATACAAGAAAATAATAAAATATAATAAATAAAAAGACAACTTACAATAAAATTAATTAAAAAATACAAATAATGTCAAATAAAAATTACACAACAATTTTTAACCAATACCACCACCACTTTGCCACAGCAATGCGTGGCCGGGCACAGCCAGTTACAATATAACATTACTGCGTATTGAACTGCTTTTTCTGTCAAATTTGTTGTAAAACATGATGTTTTGGTGCTTAATATGTAAAATCATAACCTAATTTGATGTTTAATAGGCTTTTCCTTAATCCCTCCTTATTATCCAAGATATTTGCTTATCCAAGCTTCTGCTGGCCCGTTTAGCTTGGATAAGTGAGACTCTACTGTACTTGTAATGACCATGTCCCATATGTTTTGATTGACCTAAGTTGCAAAAGGCCTGTGTTTGAGAAAAGGCCTGCGCTTGAGAGAAAATGCTGATGTTTGGGAAAAGAGTTGTTCCAGAGAAAAAGAAGTTGCTTTCAAATAATAAAAATACATCAAGTCAGAACCAGTTCCCATAGGATTTCGAGCGTATACTTGCAACAAGTCAGGGTCAGTAACATGAAAGCACCATTGTCTAAAGAATTACATGTTGTTACAGCATAGAAAACCAATGGGATTGCATGATGGTTAAGATGCTTGTGACGTAGACAACATTAGACAAATGGGGTAAATGATCTTTGTAAATCAATAAGGATATGCTTACTAATTTCTGTAGAGGTGATAAAACCCTGGCAACCATTTTGGAAATTCGGACAAATCCTTTGATTGCATGTATTTGTCACATTGCTATGGCCACACAATAAATAGTTCTTTTGCAGTTTGAAGATCCAACTTTTTGTGGTGTTTTTCCTTGCCCTTTTCACAAGAAAAAGGGGCCTTTTTACTTTGGATTAAGAGGAGTATTTTTTTTACATCTTTTACATCTTTGGCCCTTCAAACCCAGTTCAAATCAGATATTGTGGATTATCTGCCTTGATATTCTGGGTAATATGGCTGTGTAGAAGGGCCCTCAAATCTAATGAGTTTGTCCATTTTTCCCCAATGCATAGAGACATTGAGGACACTGCCTGGTTTGTAAAGAGGCCACCTTGAGTTCTTATACTGGGAGAAAGGCGGGATACAAGTACAGTAGAAGAAGAACATTTTATTGATTAGCCCTCTTAGGCCATATCAAAGTACCAAGCCAAACAGCCAGGCTTGAAAAGACCTGATTAAATTCTATACAAAAATTAGATAAAACATTTGTAACAATACAATCTATATATATAAAAGAGTGATGGCATCACGGCGATGGACAAAACAACAAATCTACAGCTCCCCCAAACTCTAAAATTGGCAACGCAATCCATCATCCCCGCCTCCAGTAAGATACAACATAATCAAACAAAAAACACAATCACAACACCAAAAAAACACAACAGGCAATCTGCGCACGCGCAGAAACACAGTCCTCCCAACTCTTTCCGCGCGCGCGCACACACACAGAACCGTTCCCCTCCCTCCCTCTCTTGCACCTCCTCCACCGCCGAAGCCAGGGACTCTGCAGGAGAAGGCACATCTCCGCCTCACGAGGCTGAGCTCCCCATCCTCGAATCGGGAGTTCTACTCCAAAACACCCGGAGGGCCTAAGCCGACCCTTCCCTGCCCTCACCTCTCGCCTGGAAAACAAAAAGGTCCCTCCCTCGGGACCTTCCTGGTTTTTGGCGCCAACACTGTCATTGCCGCGCCAGGCACTTCTGGGAAAGGGAGTCCTGCCTCTCTCCCTCTGTGTGGAGGGGCAGCCTTTCCCACCCCTTTCTCTTCCTCTCGGGCCTGCAGCGGCGGACGAGCACCACGTTGCCCGCCTTCCTGGCCCGGTTCCCCTCCTCCTCCTCGCCGCTGCTCAGGCCTCCTCCTGTCCTCCGCGGGAAGAACATGGAGGCCGGCATCGGGAAGCGCGGAGGCGGGGAGGAAGCCGCGACGCCCCAGGCCTGCGCCTCCACTGGAGCCCGCTCTTGCCTGGCCTACAACCCACCACCACACCGGCGCCACCTCCGGTAGGAGGGGAAGGGCCAGGATGGAGGGGCAAAGGGGAAGGGCAGACCTCACCCCGCCACGCCTCCCGCCTGGCCCCTGAGCACGTACAGAGCGCCTTCTCCTCTTCTCTTATTTATTTACCCTTTTCCAGGGCCCGGGGGATGGCGCAAACGCCTTCCTTGCAAAATTATAAATATACAGTAGAATCTCACTTATCCAACATAAACATCCCAGCACAACATTGCATAACTGAATATGTTGGATAATAAGAACGGATTCAGGAAATCCCAATTAAACATCAAATTAGGGAATCATTATACAAATTAACCACCAAAACATCATGTTATACAACAAATTTGACAGAAAAAGTATCACAATTTAAAACACTGAATACACAAAAATTGACTACTAAAACGCAGACTACATTGGATAATCCAGAACATTGCATTACCAAATGTTGGATAACTGAGATTCTACTGTAAAATGAAATAATTACTGTGGTGCAGTAATACACAACAATATAATCTCTACAATCACAACACTAAATAAACAACACCACTCTGAAAACGGGAATTCCAGACAGGAAACAATCAGGGCCAGCTAACACCTCCCAACAAAGTATTCCCATCGCCAAAGTCTGGCAAATCCTCTGTTTTCTGAGGGTCACAGACAGTAGAAGCACATAAAATATCACACACAACACCACTCTGAAAACAAGGAAATTCCAGAGAGGAAACAATCACGGCCAGCTAACACCTCCCAACAAAAAATTCACTCAGGGAGGAAACAGCCAGGCTTTAAAGCTACAAGGTCATTACATGCTAATCATTTTTCCTAATTGCAGCATTCATACTTCCCTCCAACAGACAAAAACAATCAAAAATATTGTATATTCACAACCTTTCGAAAATAATACCCCTGATGGTGCAGCGTGTTAAAGCGCTGAGCTGCTAAACTTCTGGACCGAAAGGTTGCAGGTTTGAATTCGAGGAACAGACAGAGCCCCCATTGTTAGCCCCAACTTCTCCCAACCCTAAAGTTCAAAAACATTCAAATGAGAGTAGATGAATAGGTACCACTCCAGCGGAAAGGTTACGGTACTCCATGCAGTCATACCACATGACCTTGGAGGAGTCTACGGACAACGCCAGCTCTTCAAGCTTACAAATAGAGATAACCACTAACCCCCAAAGTCGGACACGACTGGACTTAATGTCAGGGGAAAACGTTTACTCTTTACCTTAACTACCACCAATTCCTCAATACTTTATTTCCCATACCACCAGACTTCGCCACAGCAACGCGTGGCCGGGCACAGCTAGTCTATATATATAAAAGGGTAATGAAATTTCGGCCTAGGACAAAGCAACAAAACTACACATCCCAGAAACGCTAAACTTGGCAGCACAACCCCTCATCCATGCCTCTACGTTCATACAACAAAAAGAAAAGAAAAATACAATCCTAATTAGAGGGAGAGGAATAATTGTTTTTATCCAATTGCTGCCAGTTAGAAGGCTAAGCTCCGCCCACTTGGTCTCCTAGCAACCCACTCAGCCCAGGGGACAGGCAGAGTTAGGCCTCACTTAGGCCTCTTCCACACTGCCTATAAAATAAAGATTATCTGATTTTAACTGGATTATATGGCAGTGTAGACTCAAGGCCCTTCCACACAACTATATAACCCATTTATAATGGACTTAATGTAAGGTAAAACCTTTACCCTTTACCTTAACTACCACCTATTCCTCAATACTTTTATTTCCCATAACACCATACTTCGCCACAGCAACGCGTGGCCGGGCACAGCTAGTAAATAAATATGATAAAACTGAATGTATATATCATATTTCATTGTCACCCCTACAATTTACCCCAATCAGCCCCACATATGTGGATCTCAAACGTATTGTTTTGCTCAAATACAGAGCCGTTTTATATGTTATTTTTGGATCTTGACCGCACATAAAATACGTTGTTCTGATATGCGATTCCCAATGCATTGTCCGTTTGATATATGGACCAAGGAACACATCTCTCACTTTCTGATACAGTTTACAGTCAAATAATATATGTTCTAAATCCTCAATTTCAGATGTTCCACAAATACAGAACCGTTCATTATAAGGGATGTTATTAAATCTTCCATATCTAACCATTGTATCAAGCTGATCAAATCTAGCTCGAGTAAATACCTCCCTAAAGTGTTTTGGCATTTGGATTTTTAGATAGTTGGCAATTTGGAAGGTACATTTATATTGGCTCAGCCATTTTAGGTTGGCAACCCCACTGAGAGTAGCTATATCTTTTTAAGCTTCTATGTCCAAAATTCTTTGTCTGGCACTCTTTTTTACTTGATCACTTAAAGCGCAGGAGACAGGGAGGCCGCAACTTCTCATATAATTTGTCAGTTGTGTAATCCATGAGGTCTGTAGTTGGGATTTTATTGCTTCTCAGCCTTTTGGCTAAGATCAAGTGTAAGTACAGTAAATAAATTATGTACAGTCAGACCTCTACATTCACTACAGTTAGGAGCACAGAATCTCCCCAAAAGTGAAAGACGGTGAACTAAAATAATCCCACAATCTTTTTAGCTGAGAGAACACTTCTCTGGGAATTTCTAGTGTCGCAACACACTAGTGTGTTGCCTGTGGTTTACAATGGTGTCACATGAAAAATTATCTCTGTCATTCCAGGAGGAGGAGGCACCAGTGGGAGCATAGTGAGGTGAAAGGAAAGCCAAGCAAGTCTTTTCAGCAGCCAAAGAGAGAGCTAGGCTCTTTGCATACAGAGTTGAAAGAAAACCTCAGAGTGCAGTCTTTAGTCCAATCTTCAGCCAGGCAGGAATGCACAATCAAAGCAACCAATGATGGCCACCCAGCCTCTGTTTAAAAGCCTTGATATTCTGCGTTATATGACTATGTGGAAGGACCCTTAGTCTTAGACGTGCTGGTATATACTGCAGGTCTCTGAAAGATGAAGGAATGAAAAAAACTTTTGTTCTTTTTGATTTCCTGAGGAATTTGCCTTCTCCTTTACTAACCCTACTAGTACTGTACCATCAACAGCTTCATAACCAAATATTTAGGTGGTGCTGCCTTTACTGTTGTGGAACTAATTACTTGGGAAAGCTGGGAATAATGGTTGGGAAGGATGATTGGGCTGCTGTTCAAACCACAGGAGCTGGGCTACTAAAAGTTGTCAGTCCTCTCATTCTCATTACAACCCAGATTGCCAGTGCTAAGATGGAAAAGTCAGCAGTTTACAAAAGAGTGGCTGTAATTGCTTGCAGCAGCAAAATCAAGGCAAACAATTTTCTGTTGTTGTGAAGCTAAACAGGCCCATATGCTACTTGTTGCAGATTAAATTGATGTTAAAAGACTAGTGAGAGGAATCAACTAAGAAGTTGGCATCCTGGCTTGAACATGTTCCTATGAAACACATGATCATTTGGAAGATTGTCCTTCTCCATCTCAAAGTCTGATCACTTATCTTTCTCCCCTCATCTCATTGGATTAGCATCCAGTAGGTTGCTGTTCATTTTTCCAGACAAAGGACTGTAGTGGTAACACTGTAGTGCAGACATCAGATCATATTAATGCTTATTCAATAATGTTAAAAATTGCATTTGATTTATCTGGAGGAGGCTGCTGTTAAAAGCAGGAAAAACCGGCCAGGCCTCCATCATTTATTTAGGTCAGCAACCTGCCTGGAGTTGTTAAAAACCAAGCGAGAAGGTGCTCTTTCACACTGCAAAATTATAATGCTAAGTTCCATTTTGATTTCATTGTTCCACCCTTTGGAATTCTGAGGTTTTCAGATGATGATGATTTTATTCATGTATAGCCTGCTTTTCTCCCAATAATGGTAGTCAAGACAGCTTAAAATATATTGAAACACTAAGGAACTAATAATAATAAGAACAATAATAATAAGATGAAGAAGAAAAAAATTATTCTTGTATCCAACCCCATCTCCCCCGAGGGACACGGGGCGGCTCATATGTGGACCAGGCCCAACGGTATACAATAAAATGACTTTTTTAAGGTCCACAAACTTAAGCCCAATATGATGTGGAGGCACGCTTTGGACAACTACTTAAAAACTTATAAAAACAGTATAAAAACATATCAATCACAACAAATTAATACATAAAAATTCTAAAACACAACATCACAAAATAAAAGTGCAGCTGTTGGCCACAGGCGACCTAATGGCACTTTAATCTTCAAACTTGGAGGAGAGGAATAACTTTATAATTGTATAATTGTAATATATTAGGAGTACTAATCACATGCACGTGTACTTCAATAAAATAAAATTAGAAGACAACTAGTCAATTTATAAAGTTAAAAATAAGCCTGTAGGTACAAAATGGTTTACATTTCTAAAAAAGGAGAGCATTTATAATTCCCAGCCAGACAGCTCTCCTTAATGTACAAGCCCCAGGAGTCCATAGGATGGGAACACGGTGCTGTGAAATAAGGATGAGTAACTCGTTGTCCATCTGATGTTGTCGGACCATTGCACTTGTTATTTCTTGCCACTGGCAGTGCTGGGTAAGGCACCCTGATACATTAAAAAAATCCAGACTGGTAATTCCTATAGTTGCGGACCAAGATAGCTGGATTTTGGACATAAAACATGGGACAGATGGCTATTTGGCTTCTTGGCCTACTACCAACAGCTGCTTGACGAAAGTGAAGAGACAGGATCCCTTACTACCTCTACACACACACAGAAGGCAGGACCAAGTAGAAAACATTTCATAGCACTTTTAACAGCACACACATAAACTACTATTTAGTAAATTGCTTTTAGAATTACCGTATGTACCTACCCTGTTTCCCCGAAAATAAGACATCCCCAGAAAATAAGACCTAGTAGAAGTTTTGCTGAATTCCTAAGTATAAGGCCTCCCCCGAAAGTGAGACCTAGCAAAGCTTTTGTTTGGAAGCATGCCCACCGAACAGAACACCAGAGCATGCAGGATTGGTAAATGTATATACCATAGAGTGTTGTACATGGACAAGAAATTCTTGATAGGATTCACAGTTTGTCTGGTTATGCTGGTTTGTGATGACAACTACTGTACAGTATATAATAAATGTTCTTTTTTTTTTGTTCAACAATAAATGTGAATTGTTTTTCATGGAAAAATAAGACATCCCCTGAAAATAAGACCTAGAGCACCTTCGGAAGCAAAATTTAATATGAGACACTGTCTTATTTTCGGGGAAACACGGTATGTATAGATTGACCTCGTATATAAGTTTACAGCTATTAAAGGTTTTTACATGACCCATGAATAAGTCGAGGACCATTCCTAGGAGAGGGGAAAGCACCAGCGCTACTTCCTAGGGCCATCTATCCCTGGCTACTACTGCTGCCATTTTCCTGCCCAGGAGTTCAAAAAGACCAGAAGCAGAGAGAGTACTGCTTCTTTTAGGTTCTTCCTGGAATTGACTATGCTTCAACCTTTTGCCGCTCTGCTCAGAAAAGAGAATGGTTCTTTTTTATATAAGAGTTAAGGTATGGTACTTACATTAATTAGTGGATAAGGCAACCTAGGTTTTTTGGGGTAATTTTTGACATCATATAAATTATATACAGGAACAGCAGCAGAGGACTCTATGAATTGGGGCTAATGACTGAATGAAAAGACTTACAACTTTCGCAAAGATTTTGCTGTTATATATTATTTTTACGTCCAGTAACTCCTGAATTGAAAGTTCTGCTGAGGATGAGTTGCTGAAAGTTGAACAATTATTTCCTAAATGAGGAAACTAAGGTATGATTAAAACCAGTTCTTGTCCCCCCTAGATGATTTTAAACCAGCATCGATAGACACATCTTGTGAAGGGGAGCTGCAAGTTGGTAAAGGAGATGAAGTCACAATTACATTACCACATATCCCAGTAAGTTTACTACTGTATGCTAAAATTGAGACTTCCTAAAGAGTTGTACTGCCCATGTTATTTCCTTAGAACGTTTAATTCGTAACCAAGAACAGTATTGTTTATTTTATAAGAGCTGAGAACACTTTGTAACCAGTAGGACTCATTAAATTGGAGATAACCAGATTTACCTGTTTTGGGCACCTTGTTCTGTAGGGCTAACAATACAGCCTATGTAATTTCTTGGTATAATATATTTATTAAGGTTTTGTTTTTCTTCCTGACAACTTCTTTAATGGATATGAATTATACAGGGTATCCAAAATTATCTTTACAATTTCATTTGTATGTAGAACTGAAATTGTAAGGAGAGTTTTCACACACTGCAGCTGTGTACTATTTATTTTATTTTAATACTATTTGATACAGTTCCAGTTGAGATAACTTTGCCCAGTGTTATTGGATCCTTTTAAATTTGTGCAGCTGAGGATATGGACAAGATCCTTGGAGAGATGGGAGCCATCACACGTGTGCTTGTCCTTCCTGGCTTATTAAACAGGCCAGAGGGGGACTGATTAAGCAGATGAAGGAGGTAGTCAGTGCCTTTTTACAACAAGATAGAGTTCCAGTTTGCCTAAAAGAAGTAACTGAGGCCTTTGTTGAAAATGCCATTCCTGGATCCCTCTATAATATATAATGATTGGCTGGTATCAACATACCATATTGGGGCATGGTATTAGAGGATATGGGAGTCCCTTCAGCACCAGGGATTTTTGAATGAAAAAATCTAGGTCCTTTTTATTCTGGTTTCAGTCTTGACTGTGGGATGGAGTCAGCTTTTAATCCTTTGGTGGATGACCTATATAGGGAATTGGACAAGGGAGTTTTGCTACATCTCTCAGCAGCTTTTGATATCATTCTAAACCACCTCTGTGGGATGGGGATTGGAGCTACTGTTTTACATTGATTCTGTTTCTTCCCTGAGAAGCAAACCCTGAAAGGTGACGCTGGAGAACTCTTGCTTGAGCCCCTGGCTATTAGCCATATGGCTTACCTTCTTCCTCATACTATTAAACATATGTATATGAAATTGCTGGGAGTGGTTGTCCAGAATTTTGGGGTGCAGTCCCATCAGTATATGGAAGACACCCAACTGTACTGCTACTTTCCACCCAAATCCAAGGAGGCTGTCTTGTTTCCAAATCAGAGTCCATCATCAGGGTAAAACTGGATAAGGGCAAACAAATTGACTCTTAATTCAAATAAGACAGGTGTGTTCTTGGTGAGTCCCAGGGATATGAGGACCCCCCCCCCCCCAAATGAGGTTTATGTCGGCAGGTTAAATGTTGTTTTATTCAGACTGGTTTTTAAAACAGGAAGTTTTAAAAGCATGGGCTAGTGGGTTTTGCATTATTTTAGACTGCTTTAACAGCTTTTAATCTTTTTAAATTGCATTTTAATATTTTATCTTGAAGTTTGAATTGTTTCAATGCTGTCAATAGTTTAATTCTATCTTAATGTTCATTTTGTATATTTTTAATTGTATAATTGTAAGCTGCTTTGAGTTCTAATTTGTGGGAGAAAATGGGCTGCAACTACATAGAGGAGGAGGAAGGCAATAGTTAAGACCTAAGTACAACAAGGTTGGAGTCCATATTCAGCTATGGAAATCATCTTGCATGATCTTCGGCAAGACACGCTTTCTCAGCCTTAAAAGAATGGCAATGGTAAACCGCCTCTGACAAATCTTGCCAAGAAAAATCTGGGATAGGGTCACTATAAATTAAAAGTGACTTGAAAGACACACCATAACCACCACCAACATGTCATTACTGAGGTATCGAAAAAGTGTTCTGAAAATTAAAATAAAACATCTTTTGGTTTTTAGTTTATGCTTAACCATTTGAATTGCTTGCACTTTCATGGAAGCTCTCCGTGTTAATAACATTAAAATAAAGGAGATCAAATCAGCAGATATTATTACATCAATACATTTTTGAAATTCTGTTTCATGACTATTAGAACTGAAAATATTTGGTTGAGTTGTAAATTAATCGTGCATAGGCTCTTTGAAATTAGTGGGATTTCAGTTGTGACTAAATTAAACGTCACTTATTTCATTGAGTCTGCTTTAAATGTGTTTTAAGTCTCAACGCAATCCATAAACAGGGAAGGTAACATAAATTGTTACCTTGGAAATGAGAAAGTAGCTTCAGCATTTTTAGTAAAATAGTTTCGTGTGAATATACATGCTTATTTAGACTTAAATGTACTCTGTGCTTTTCTCACATGTCAGGGTTCCACTCCTCCAATGACTCTGTTCAAGGGAAATAAAAGGCCATACCAAAAGGACTGTGTGCTTATTATCAATCATGATACTGGGGAATATGTGCTTGAAAAACTAAGCAGCAGCATTCAAGTCAAGAAGACAAGGTAACAATGACTGGCAAAAGCTTAAAAGCCTAACTGATGCATGGAGAAACAGAACAAAATACAGCATTTCTACTTCTGATTCCAGAGATCAGATTGTAAGCAACATACATGTAACTGAATGCATCCAGACTCTAGGATGAATGCAGTTTGACACTATTGTAAATGCTATGGAATCCTGGGAGTTGTAGTTTGGTGAGACACCTGCACTTTTTGGCAGAAAAGACTAGAGCATGTTTAAAACAAAGACTCCCATGATTCCATAGCATTGAGCCATGGTAGTTGAAGTGGTGTCACACTGCATTAATTCTACAGTGTAGATACACCTTTCTTTGAATTATGGAAAATATCTAGAAGGGTAACAGGAAGAGATGCAGTTTTCACTGATTTCTGTCTCAACTCCATCCAGCCGAAAATTGTATCCCTCTTCATTGAACTGAGGGAATAGTTTTTTCAGTGGAGGAAGTTGAATACAGCTTGCCTTGCATATTTACATATTAGCGTGTTTTAAAGAGATGAGCAAACAGAATTATTACTGTGACATATTAACACACTGAAGAGAATACTGACCTTATTCCTGCCATGCTAACTTTCCTAATGTGGGAAATCTTTGAAATGTAGATGTACAAATGCATCATCCATCAACTTCAGTCTTGAGAGTGACAGTCTGGGCAGGGGTATACCTTGTGCTGTTTTTACCTACTTGAATTTGTATCATCCTAGAGACTAGGCAGCTTTTAGAAATTATGGGGGGGGGGGTGAACTAGGCAGCTGTTTTGTATTTTTAAGGACCATAGCTTTACTTGCGAGAGGTAGCAAAACACTTCTCATTTTCTCATTAAGTCAATGCTACATTTAAATAGATTGCACATCAATATTTTAAAATATACTAATTTTAGAGAAATTTTGGAAGGAATAAAAGAGTATAATAAAAGGGAGAATCATATGTAAGGTATTGTAGTGTGTTGCTAGTATCATTTTCTATGTTCATTATCTTTTGTTGTAGAGCTGAAGGCAGCAGTAAAATCCAGGCCCGAATAGAACAACAATCTGCCCGAGCTTCACAACCACCTTCCACCCAATTCAGGGCTCCTACAAAGCCAGCAGCTGGTCCCAAAACCTCCCCATTGAAAGACAATCCTTCACCGGAACCTCAGTTGGATGATATTAAGAGAGGTATGGATATCATAACCTTGCAGCAGGGACTTTCCTGCATTACTAGCAAAGGCCACACCAAGCGGGAATGGTTGGAGGGGACAGAGGTAGCCGAATAGAAGTCTTGGACAGCACAAAGTGCATTTTCACACCAAACAGGAGGCACATCACTCACCTGCCCACTGGACAACAGCCAGTGGCATAGAATCATAGAATCATAGAATCATAGAATCATAGAATAGTAGAGTTGGAAGAGACCTCAAGGGCCATCTAGTCCAACCCCCCGCTAAGAAGCAGGAAATCGCATTC
The DNA here is from genome assembly GCF_035594765.1 of Anolis carolinensis. Classification (NCBI taxonomy): domain Eukaryota; kingdom Metazoa; phylum Chordata; class Lepidosauria; order Squamata; family Anolidae; genus Anolis; species Anolis carolinensis. The sequence goes on from NC_085846.1 coordinate 69,989,758, forward strand.
AAAGCACCCCCGACAGATGGCCATCCAGCCTCTGCTTAAAAGCCTCCAAAGAAGAAGCCTCCACCACGGCCCGGGGGAGAGAGTTCCACTGCCGAACAGCCCTCACAGTGAGGAAGTTCTTCCTGATGTTCAGGTGGAATCTCCTTTCCTGTAGTTTGAAGCCATTGTTCCGTGTCCTAGTCTGCAGGGCAGCAGAAAACAAGCTTGCTCCCTCTTCCCTATGACTTCCCTTCACGTATTTGTACATGGCTATCATGTCTCCTCTCAGCCTTCTCTTCTGCAGGCTAAACATGCCCAGCTCTTTAAGCCTCTCCTCATAGGGCTTGTTCTCCAGACCCTTAATCATTTTAGTCGCCCTCCTCTGGACGCTTTCCAGCTTGTCAGCATCTCCCTTCATCTGCGGTGCCCAAAACTGGACACAGTATTCCAGGTGTGGTCTGACCAAGGCAGAATAGAGGGGGAGCATGACTTCCCTGGATCTAGACGTTATTCCCCTATTGATGCAGGCCAAAATCCCATTGGCTTTTTTAGCTGCCGCATCACATTGTAGGCTCATGTTTAACTTGTTGTCCACAAGGACTCCAAGATCTTTTTCGCACACACTGCTGTCAAGCCAGGCGTCCCCCATTCTGTATCTTTGATTTCCATTTTTTCTGCCGAAGTGAAGTATCTTGCATTTGTCCCTGTTGAACTTCATTTTGTTAGTTTCGGCCCATCTCTCTAGTCTGTCAAGATCGTTTTGAATTCTGCTCCTGTCTTCTGGAGTGTTAGCTATCCCTCCCAGTTTTGTGTCGTCTGCAAACTTGATGATCGTGCCTTCTAACCCTTCGTCTAAGTCGTTAATAAAGATGTTGAACAGAACCGGGCCCAGGACGGAGCCCTGCGGCACTCCACTTGTCACTTCTTTCCATGATGAAGACGACGCATTGGTGAGCACCCTTTGGGTTCGTTCGCTTAGCCAATTACAGATCCACCTAACCGTAGTTTTGTCTAGCCCACATTTTACTAGTTTGTTTGCCAGAAGGTCGTGGGGGACTTTGTCGAAGGCCTTACTGAAATCCAGGTATGCTACATCCACGGCATTCCCTGTATCGACCCAACTCGTAACTCTATCGAAAAAAGAGATCAGATTAGTCTGGCATGACTTGTTTTTGGTAAATCCGTGTTGACTATTAGCAATGACCGCATTTGTTTCTAAGTGTTTGCAGACCACTTCCTTAATGATCTTTTCCAGAATCTTGCCTGGTATTGATGTGAGGCTGACCGGACGGTAATTGTTTGGGTCGTTCTTTTTTCCCTTCTTGAAGATAGGGACCACATTCGCCCTCCTCCAATCTGCTGGGACTTCTCCTGTTCTCCAAGAACTCTCGAAGATGATTGCCAGTGGTTCTGAAATAACTTCCGCTAGTTCCTTCAATACTCTTGGATGTAGCTGATCTGGCCCTGGGGACTTGAATTCGTTTAGAGTGGCCAGGTGTTCCTGGACAACTTGTTTCCCTATTTGGGGTTGGATTTCCCCCAATCCATCGTCCATTCCATGTTGCTGAGGTTGAAGATGGCTTTCTTTTTGTGAGAAGACCGAGGCAAAGAAGGCATTAAGCAGTTCTGCCTTTTCCCTATCCCCTGTCACCATCACCCCATCTACTCCTTGCAGTGGCCCTATCGCCTCCTTTTTCTTCCTTTTTCTACCAACATAAGCAAAAAAACCTTTTTTGTTGTTTTTTATGTCCCTGGCAAGCCTGAGCTCATTTTGCGCTTTAGCCTTGCGAACCTTTTCCCTACAGGAGTTGGCTATACGTTTGAATTCTTCTTTGGTGATTTCTCCCCTTTTCCACTTCTTGTGCATGTCACTTTTGAGCTTTAGCTCAGTTAGAAGTTCTTTGGACATCCATTCTGGCTTCTTTGCACTTGTCTTATTTTTCTTCTTTGTTGGCACTGTTTGCATTTGCGCCTTGAGTATTTCACTTTTGAAAAACTCCCATCCATCCTTAACTCCCTTGTTTTTTAATATCGGCGTCCATGGAATGCCGCTCAGTAATTCCTTCATTTTTTGGAAGTCAGCTCTCTTAAAGTCCAGAATGCATGTTTGACTTGTCTTAGTTTCAGCATTCCTTTGTATTGCAAACTGCAGGAGCACATGGTCACTTGCCCCTAAGGATCCAACCACTTCAACTGTATTGATCAGGTCTTCCACATTTGTTAAGATTAGATCAAGAGTTGCTGATCCCCTTGTTGCCTCTTCTACCTTCTGGACCATAAAATTATCTGCAAGGCAAGTGAGGAATTTGTTGGACTTTGTACTCTTGGCTGAGTTTGTTTTCCAGCAGATATCGGGATAATTGAAATCGCCCATGACTACTATATCTCTTCTTTGTGCCTGTTTGGTCAGCTGTTGACAGAAGGCTTCATCAAGTCCTTCATCCTGACTCGGAGGTCTGTAGTAGACACCCACGACAAGATCTTTTTGAGTCCCGGTTCCCTTGATTCTTATCCAGATGCTTTCAAGCTGGTTTCCCGGATTACAGTCTTGCATTTCTTCTGCAACGTAACTGTTTTTGACATATAAAGCTACAGACACTACACTGTCAGGCACTACAGACTGACATGTGCAGGAAGACTTAGAAATCCCTATTTAAAATGGTGTACGGCTCAGGTGGCATTACATTTGTTGTGTTAAATATGGTTTGAGGCTCTAGAAGTATTTATTTTCCATTTTGAGATATTTGGTGTCCTTAGCCCCCCCCCCCCCCCAAAAGCAGAGGGTCAAATGTAAATGTGTATGTAATAGTGTTTTAGATCATATATAGGTTTTAGATTTCCCGATACGAGAAAGCAATTTGTGGTAATGTCTAGTTACTTACATTCGTTGGTTTGACCATATTATAGCATACTACCTAAATTTACCAAATTGCACTAATATTATGAATAGCATTTTTTTAAAGATGCATGTTATTCATAAGTTAAGGTCAAAATGCAAGCAAGCAGAGGAACACCAGAGTGGACAACCCACCAGGCTGGTTTTTTGTGCTTCTTGTTTCCTTCCACATCCTCACATCTTTATATTGTTATGTCTAATGAAATATTCTGGAGAACTTTAAACCTCCCAGGGATATAATTCCGTTCTAACATTGTGAAGATGTTCATGGCTTGCAAACTTACACACCCTTCTGAACTGTTTTTTAAATGTTTTTATTGGATTTTATATTCATAATCATAACAGTAGTACTTCCCTTTCTTTAACATTTGTCTTCCAAATCATCCTATTTTTCCCTCCCTCTTGAACTCTATTAACTTATTGACTCTATAAGCAAACATGCTTTCATTCTAGAGCTAAGAGCTGAGGTTGAAATTATTGAGCAAATGAGCAGCAGTAGTGGCAGCAGCTCCTCGGATTCAGAGAGCTCTTCAGGGAGTGAGGATGAAAGTTCCAGCAGCGGCAAGGATGAAGCAGCACACCCTTCTCCTTCTCAGCAGTTCCAGAACAGGAATGCAGTTGTTAACGGTACAGGTACCGGCAGGCCGCAAGGAAGCAATCAGCTCATGAATACCCTTCGTAAGTTTTTTCTCTGTCTCAGCTATCAGTCACAGGGCATAGGTTTTTTTAAAGAGTCAAAGTACTGGACACATTACCTTCAGTCAACATCCATTTTCAAAATGAGAAATCTCTTTGGGAGAGAAGCATCCAGAACCAAGAAACACAGTTGCAGTGGTTGAGCTCATCCCATTCACTGCTTGTTGTTTTCTCTCTGAATTCCCATCTCCTAAAGTTAGTTCTTTTTCAACTAGTATAAGGGTAGTTTGCATGCATTTTTAAAGGCATATTTAATCATAATTGGGTGGCCTTGTCAGGCAGGCATCTGCATACCTGGGGGCAGGGTTTGCTGTTCTAATGAAACAATGTTGATTTTATAGGTTTCCCATCCCACCTATTTATGTTTCTTAAACTTATTTTTTTTTACCAAAGTTCTGGTGTTCAATTGAGATAATAGATACAAATGTCCAGTATGATATTTTTGGTTATGCTGGGTAAAATTAGAAAAGAATGGATATACCTGTAAGCATTTTAAGCTCTGTAAATAAATAATGAAGAAAGATAGAAGTTGAACAGAGCTCTGTAGACTGGCCCCACCCAAGGTGGATCTGCTTAGTCAAGAAGGTTGTAAAATGTTAGTTTCCAGGTCAATGCTACCTTCAGGCTTCAAGTGATTGTTAAACCAGTGAGCATTGGGCAGAAGAATCATAGAATCATAGAATCATAGAATAGTAGAGTTGGAAGAGACCTCAAGGGCCATCTAGTCCAACCCCCCGCTAAGAAGCAGGAAATCGCATTCAAAGCACCCCCGACAGATGGCCATCCAGCCTCTGCTTAAAAGCCTCCAAAGAAGGAGCCTCCACCACGGCCCGGGGGAGAGAGTTCCACTGCCGTGGAAGAACTGCTAGAACTCCCATTTAAGACATACTCTGTAGAACTAAGTCTTATTAAAGTTTAAGGAGAGTGTCTTCTTATTTTTCCCCAGTTTATTTGGATGGAAATCCAGCAATTCTTCAATGTGTAACATACTTAGAAAATAATGTAACTTTTCCTTTTTTAAAAAAAAAAATACAGGAAATGACTTGCAGTTGAGTGAATCTGGGAGTGACAGCGATGATTAGAATGAGGTTTCTCCTGTGGTTTCCTGTTGCAAATATTCAGTAAGAATGACATCAAGTGAAAACTGGTTTGAGACACAGCTGAACAAACATGCAATTCTGGAAGGTGCAAAGGCAACAAATGTTCCTGAAGCAAGGCTTATATTGTGTTAATTTTTTGTGCACATTGTGTATGTTGTGTATATTCTTCTGAAGTTTTTAAACAGATGTGAATATACTAATATAGTAATCTGCATTCATTCTGCGCTGATGCTCCATAAAGCTTAAATAATAATTGCGATGTAATCCAATAGAACTCTTGCTTTTAGGAACAGTTTGGTACCCTGGCATTTTAAATCAAAAGTTGTCTGTAGCTCAAATATATGCCAGGTTAACCATTTTGAAAACCAAATAGGAAAATGGAGTGCAGATTTGAAAGGAGGACATCACACTGAAATATACCATTATATTTGGGTTTGTTGAGCTTAAGATAGAATTATGAATACCTTGGTGTAAAAACTGTCTGCAGCCAAGAAACCTTAGTAAACTGGAAGAGCACCACTTTTTCTTTTTGCCTTCTGAATTCTTGGTATGCCCCTAAATGGCTGGCAGACCTACATGTGGATGGGTAGGCACACTGTTTAATCTTCTCATAGACTAATATAAATTCATGAATTTATTTAGAAGACTAAGTTAAGGCTTTACGGTTCCTAAAAGCTGATACAATAATGTTTGTTTTTTTAAAAAAAACAACAAACAAGTTTAACTGAGAAGCTAAAAGTTATAAAAGTTCCGTTTATAACTTTTGTAGAAGGGATTCTGAATATCCCACAACTGCACTCTCATGTAAGGGTGCTCATTTGTCTGCTGCCTATATGCATGGCGCTGTCTCACACCCATCAGGATTTCATATTGGCCCAACCCCATGTTATTTTGTGCTTTAAGTTGCTTTGGACTTAGGTTCACCATATCACGAGGGTTTTTTTTTCTTGGCAAAATTCATCAAGAGGGGTTTTGCCATTGCTTTCTTCTGAAGCTGAGTGTTCCCTTACCTAAGGTCATCCAGTGGGTTTTCATGGCTGAGCGGGAATTCAAACCCTGGACTCCAAAGTCATAGTCAAGTGCTCAAACCACTATACCACACTAGCTTCCATCTGAGCACATGATGAATACATGCTAATAAATATAGAAGGCCCAGAAATTTAATTCCTTTGTGATAGCTTTCTTGGAAATATTTCTTATTTTCCTAACATAAGTATGGCATGGAAATGTTGAAGCTCTTAACTTCTCAAATTGAAAAATATTTCCCTATATGGAATCCCAAAACAAACACTACCCAGAATAGACCTTATTTTTAGTTTTATCTGCCAAGCTGTGTTGATCTGTAGTGGGCACAACTTTTCATGGATTAATTATTTGTTATAATCTGCATCATGCATGCAATGTGCAGGAAGATTACCTTGACCACAATACAATAATTAAAATAAAATGCAGAAAGTGAATGTAGAAATCATAAATAAGCCAAAAGCCCATTTAGCAATGGAGAGATTAAAATTCCAATAAAATGAAAAATCAGCATTCAACTCATATCTAAAACTATGGAGTTGTTCAGGTTTAGTCTAGCTGATTTTTCAAAAATGTTTCTCTTCAATCCAAGTGTCTAATAACTATGAGAGTTTACAATATTTTATAGAGCAGGAAGGAAGGATTTTCTTCTGTATCATTACATCTACACAGTTTATGTGCTTTAAAGACCTCTTTGAGTTAAGTGTAGTCTAGATAGTAAAATGTTAACATGCAGATATGTGTACATTTTGTGTTCTTAAATGAAGAAAGATGAGAAACTCTTATGCATTATAAAATACAAACTATTTTTCTAGATTAATCTGATTTAATTGTTACATTTGTGTACAATTTTACATGTTGTTAATAGACAAATGTGTATAAAATAATGTTTTGTGAGACTGAAATGGGATGGACTAATCAGGGAACTTGTGAAGAAATATGAAGAAAATGTAGATTTTTTGGGAGTCCCATGGAACCTCAGCTGTATACTGTCATTTATCTCTCATTCCATATTTAAGGATTAGAGTTTTTAGGCCTGTTTAATCTGAGATCTGATTACTTTGCTTTAATGATCTCTTGCTCTAGCAGGCAAAAGAAAACAGAAAATTCTACTTTTAATGAAATAAAGGTGCCTTAGTTGTATATGAATTTAAGCAAAGATCCATGTTTTCGTTTGAAGTTCTGTCATTTTGCACAACTGTTGTACCAAAGTTATAATTCCAGTTTCAAAATACCTGTGGAAAAGACTAGTTGCATACTTTGGTGGGAAAGTGTAACTGACTGTTACACGGATGAAGCAGCAATATGGCTGTGGCACTTGCGAGAATGTCTCTTATGCATGCTTTTGTGCTACACAAACCTGCCTCTCTGGAAAAGTAATAGGTGGGGGGCTTATATGGATGTTGTCATGATAATCAGTAGGCTGATTGAGAAACCCTCATTACTCACTACTAGCATTGGGCTGGGGTGGACAGAATCAAAGGGCTAGAATTTGGAAATACTGCTTATTTTGTATTATAGCCCACAGAATCCTTGGCTTGGGGATTCTGGAGGTTGTAATAAAAAATTAATTAAAACCTGGTGAGCTTTAAGAATGAAGTGAGGTAGAGCTTAGCCAACTGTGCTTCTCTTAACTCATGTAGAAACTGCTGTAGCTAAAATGAATATAAGACATTCATATGAGTGTTTTGCTATTTTGAATTTTAGGATGCTTGGCTCCAAAATATTCCATACCATAAAGTGAGTTAAACTATCTATACCAAATATTCTAACATAACATAATGGAAAAAAGAATCCAGTAATTTTTTCTAAACGTTGCATTCTTCTGAAACTTCTTAAGCATATAGATAGGACAGTTCACAAATTCAGAATTAGGTCTTGAATGTACAGTTCAGTAGAATGTTGTTTTTAAGCAGGTTTCCAAGCCTTGTGGCTATAAAAGTTATACATTGTTTTAGTAGACATTCTGCAAAGATGCAGGACGCATTTTCAGTAGTGAAAGGACAAGGCTTTCATATTTGATAGTGATTATTCTTCCCCATTACTACTTGCAGAGGGAAAATACTGTATAGTAATATAATTAATCACCAGTATCTTCTATACATTAACTTTATGAGAGCTTAATTCTAACTGACCCTGTGTGAATTGTCCTGCAAATTAAAGAATTTAGTTTACATTTTAATGTTCTATATACATCAACATGAAGAAACTATTTGCTCCAAAACTAATTAAAGATTGAAGTTGTATGAAGTTTGTATGGCATATGCCTGTGCAATGAAGCTTTTGGATTAGCTTGCTATATTGTTCCAAAATCATGCTTTGCGTAATCTCATACCACTTGATTTAAAGGCAGTGGTACCAGGCTGGCCATGTATAATGCAGAATTGAAGCAATTGAGACCTATTTCGAGCATTTTAGAGGTCAAAAAATACACTAAAGCTTAATTCAGATATACTATTTTTGTGTAATATACTATTTTGAGATCGTAAATATATTTGCCTCATTAGTCTAAGGATATATGTGTGTTTACATTTATGTAAATTGTATATACACCTACTTGTACAATTTGTAGTTTTTTCTTTCTAAGATTTTATTTAAATAAAAAAATGAACTTCAGCAATCTAAATTTTGTGCTTTGTTCCTTGTAAGAGTTTTCTCTAGCTCATCATAAATCTGGCTTACCCATTGATTAGTGTTAATTAATTTACAGTATCTACTACTTTACACCAACAAAGAGAATACATGGTGTAAGTTTTATTTTAAATTCAATGTTAACAAAAGCTTGATTTTCGGTTTGCCAGTCCCACAGAACTGGGCTCAAAGTTTATTTTTAAAAAAATAATAAAACAAAAGATGGAGGTCAAGGAAGTGTGCTTCACAAAATATGGAGTAGGGCAAGCAGCAGGTGTGGCGTAGAAGGTGTTTCTTTGAGTTTTCTGGCATCATATTTACCATGTAAGAAGAATTGATAGATTCATAGTCGTTTAAGGAAAAAAGGAAGCTGTAGACTCAAAGCGAGTGAGGAGGTTGGAAAGGACCTCACTTTTGGGGGGGGGGGGGGGGGGATACAGTGAGCCTAAAATCCACAGCATGAAACAGAGTGTTTGCCCATGGCAAGACACTTATTCTATGAATCTGGAAGGGTAGGATTCCCAAGTCCACACTGTTCCACTAAAAAACTGCAGATCACAAATAGAATTCCTCCTTACACACCCCTTGCAACAAGCAAGGGTTTTTATTGCAATAACAACACTAAATGATGGGACAAAATGCAGTAATGACCATTTCACAAGGTAGAGTAAAAATCAAAGATGTGGCTTGAATCAAAGGGAAAAGAGAGAGCCTTTGGTCTTAGAAATAGGTCTTATGAACCAGATTACAAGGGGTAGACTGCTAAGAAAGCTCATGTAAAACAAAGAGAGCCAAATAATCCCTAGAAGCATCACAGAGTTCCACAAGAAGGACTTCATTCATTTTTTTCCCACAGTCTCAAGTAGTTTTGGTGCCTGCACTCAAGAGGTGTTATACATTTTAGAACTAGGACATTATGACTTGGTAGCCAGGAAGGCATGTGTCAATTTACTACACTTTCCATACTGCATGCAAAAAGACAAGTATTTTGATCAAATTATAGTAAAGGAGATCACAGAACTTTCATAAAGATAAGTATACAAGCCAACGACTCTTGAGGCCTCACTCTTAGATGCTATGCGTATCCTGCTCAAACTGCTTTTCCTAGAACAAAAGAAACATTAGAAAACATGCCAAGGTATCTCTTCTTCCAATATGGTGCCAGATGTTTAATTACACTTCCCATCATTTATGATCAGTGGCCAGTCAGTTGGAGAGGAAATCTGGAGGATATCATGTTGGCAAAGGCTATGCTCAGGTAATACCAACCCAAAGTACAAATGTACTTTGAGAAACCCAGTAACTGAATTGGACAACATTTCTGGTTAGAAAACTAACCAGAATTTAGGAAAGTGTATTTGGACAATAACACAGTCCCTCCGTCTGCACTGAAGTTCATGCAATTTGAGGAATTCTGAGTTGTCAAAAATATATTTTTCAAGGTCTGTTATTCTGTGCATTGTTAGAATGGATTCACATTGTAGAATTAATACAGTTTGACACTACTTTAATTTCCATGGCTCAATCCTATGGAATCATGGGAGTTACTGCTTAATGAGGCACCAGCACTCTTTGGCAGAGAAGAATAAAGACAGTAAAACTATAATTCTACAGTTCTAGAGCATTCATCAATGGCAGTTAAAGAAGTGTCAAATTGCATCAATTGCTCAGTGTAGATGCACTCTTAGACTCAGCACAAAGAATGATAGCTAAGAAAACCATCTATGGTCAGTGAATTGTTGAAGAAAAAGATGGGTCCTCTCTGTTTCCCAACCACACCACACGTACAGAAGGTGAGCAAATTCAGAATAGCTGGATCTTGCCTGAAGACTAATAAAGGGAACCATGTTCTTCATTTGAGAGGAGCAAAGTAGCTTAGTGAATGTAATGTGGATTGTGTGGCATAGAGGTCTTCCGATGCTCCCATTTGTTCTCAGTATCCCAGCATATGCTGCCTGAAATAGGTGCTTCACTCCATTTATGACTATGAAACTCCTCTTTAAAAAATAGTTGTTCTTTGTGGTAGCATGGCACAATTTACTTTTTGGACTAACACTTTCAGAGTTCCTCAACCAGTATGGACAGCCCATCCAAATCAATCCAAAAAAGTATCTTGCCCAAGTGCTGTATTTAGTCTATTAAAATAGGTTTGAATCAGATTTGCCCCTGAAAAAAAAACTGAACATCAGGCTCATTCTACATGTCAAGAAGAGGAATGGGAATACTTTTCAAGTAATTTGCATAGCTGAAAAGAAAAACAAGAAAGTAATGTGCATATTTTTAAAGCTCCAACGCTCTGTGCAATCAATGCATTTAGAGGAATGATGAAAATATATTAAAAGAAAAACCCACCTGAGAAATAGCAATACTTTGTAAATAACTTCCATTTGCATATGAGTGTTGAGAAGTTTGATCCCATCATGCCTCGTTCAAATAACTAAACTGGTAACAATTCACACACACACACACACATACAAAACCCCATCAAGATAGTCTGCACACAGAATGTTCCAGAATATTTTGACGTAGTGAGGAACCCCTGTAAAATTTTTAAAAATGCTGTGTCTTTTTGAGATAGTTCTCACTCTGCCTAAAGGCAAGGCAATCCTGGTAACAGAAAGAGATGGACATCCTGAAGCAAATGTGAATGGGATAGATTTCTAAATTGTTTTGTGCATTCAAGTAGTTTTATACTTATGGTGATCCTAAGGCAAAACTAGGATCTAGGAGGCTAAAGCGGGATCTTCATTGCTATATAATCTAGCTCAGGAGTTCTCAAACTTTTTCAGCCACAGAGCCTTATTTGAAACAAGAGTTTATTGTGGAGCCCGATGAAAAAATTATATATTATTTTGTTATAATATCCTCCTGCCAACCTAGCAGTTCGAAAACATGCCAACGTGAGTAGATCAATAGGTACCGCTCCAGCGGGAAGGTAACAGTGCTCCATGCAGTCATGCCAGCCACATGACCTTGGAGGTGTCTACAGACAACGCCAGCTCTTCGGCTTAGAAATGGAGATGAGCACCAAACCCCAGAGTCAGACATGACTGGACTTAATGTCAGGGGAAACCTTTACCATATATATATATATCAGGCATGAGCAAACATTTTGACCAACATAAATGTAATAATATTTCAGTGGAAGACCCCAGCGGGCATCCAATCCAACCCCCTTCTGCCATGCAGTAAAAGCACAATCAAAGCACCCCCAACAGAGAGCCACCCAGCCTTTGTAATAATAATAATAATAATAATAATAATAATAATAATAATAATAATAATAATAATAATAATAATCTGCAGTTTGTGAGATAATTGCAGAAGAATACATCTAAGCTTGATTTTTAAAAAACCAAGATGCATTCATACCATGACCCACAGCCAGAGTTACTTGGAGAATAACTCATCTACATTTGGCTTTAAAAACTCCTGCATTCATACCTATAGCCTGAGGCTGGATCTACACTGCCAAATAATGTAGTTTGAACTGAATTATATAATCAGTTTAGATGTATACTGCATTACTTGGGTCTACACTGACCATATAATGCATTATTTAGCATTGCAGATCCAGCTGAGACAGCTGTGGAAGAACATATCAACATCTGGCTTAAAACAAAAACAAACAACTCTCCACCTCCAAACATGATGCATTCATGCCAAGACCCACAGCCTGAGTGTAATTTGATCACCTAAAATTGTCACAGACTTGGTTAGCCTTGGCAGGATCCAAAATACTAAATGTGCACTCGATTCTCTGGGCCCTGCCCTATAATTTCATGTAATTCTATTTAGATGGAGACAAAGGCATTTGACTAAAGAAGTGGTGACTTAAACTCAATGCCAAAAAAATATAACAAATAAAATAAAATGTCAAGACCGAGCAGAATGGAGGAGCTGGGTTTAGCTGCCAGCCATCACCTTTTGGTTGTTTCTCCTCAGCCACAGCCAGCTGCTGCAAAAGGGCCTCCTTTCCAACCACTTCATAAGGAAAAAATTCCTTCTCTTCATCTGGGGAGGGCAGGAGAGAGATATCTTTCTTTTCCTGTGAGGAAATTTCCTTGAGTTTATCTTCAAATAGTGAAGATGAGAGACAGATATCACTTCTTTCCTCTGAGGAAATTTCTTTGAGTTTCTTCCCATATAGAGAAGGCAGAAGAGAGATGCACATTCTTTCCCATGAGGAGATTTCCTTCCATTTCCATGAGGAAATTTCCTTCAGTTTCCCCTCCTATAATGAGGATGGGAGAGAGATTGCCTTATTTTCCTATGGGGGAATTTCCCCGTCATATTGGGGGTGGGACGGGAGTCATTCCTCATATAATGAAGCCTGAAGAAATTTCCTTAAGTTTCCCCTCATATAGTGAGGGCAGGACAGAGATTTCCTTTCTTTCCTGTGAGGAAATTTCCTTGAGTTCTTCCTCATATAGTGGGAGTGGAGAGAGAGATTTCCTTTCTTTCCTGTGAGGAAATTTCCTTGAGTTCTTCCTCATATAGTGGGAGGGGAGAGAGATTTCCTTTCTTTCATGTGAGGAAATTTCCTTGAGTTCTTCCTCATATAGTGGGAGGGAAGAGAGATTTCATTTCTTTCCTGTGAGGAAATTTCCTTGAGTTCCTCTTCATATAGTGGGAGGGCAGAGAGAGATTTCCTTTCTTTCCTGTGAGGAAATTTCCTTGAGTTCTTCCTAATATAGTGAGAGGAGAGAGAGAGATTTCCTTTCTTTCCTAAAGAAATTTCCTAGGGTTTCCCCTCATATAATGAGGGTGAAAAATTTCCTTACTTTTCTATGAAGAAATTTCCGTGAGTTTCCCCTCATACAGTGAGGGCGGGGAAAGGATTTCCTTCTTTTCCTGTGAGGAAATTTCCTTGAGTTCTTCCTCATATAGTGAGGAGGGAAGAGAGATTTCCTCTTTCCTGTGAGGAAATTTCCTTGAGTTCTTCCTCATATAGTGGGAGGGGAGAGAGGTTTCCTTTCTTTCCTGTGAGGAAATTTCCTTGAGTTCTTCCTCATATAGTGAGAGGGGAGAGAGAGATTTCCTTTCTTTCCTAAAGAAATTTCCAAGGGTTTCCCTTCATATAAATGAGGGTGAAAAATTTCCTTCCTTTTCTATGAGGAAATTTCCTTGAGTTCTTCCTCATACAGTGTGGGTGGGGAAATGATTTCCTTCTTTTCCTGTGAGGAAATTTCCTTGAGTTCTTCCTCATATAGTGAGGAGGGGAAAGAGATTTTTTTCTTTCCTGTGAGGAAATTTCCTTGAGTTCTTCCTCATATAGTGGGAGGGAAGAGAGAGATTTCCTTTCTTTCCTAAAGAAATTTCCAAGGGTTTCCCCTCATATAATGAGGGTGAAAAATTTCCTTCCTTTTCTATGAGGAAATTTCCTTGAGTTTCCCCTCATACAGTGAGGGCAGGGAAATGATTTCCTTCTTCTCCTGTGAGGAAATTTCCTTGAGCTTCCCCTAATAGAGTGAGGGCAAGGAAATGATTTCCTTCTTTTCCTGTGAGGGAATTCCTTGAGCTTCCCCGCATAGAGTGAGGGCAGGGAAATGATTTCCTTCTTTTCCTGTGAGGAAATTTCCTTGAGTTTCCCCTCATACAGTGAGGGCGGTGAAATGATTTCCTTCTTTTCCTGTGAGGAAATTTCCTTGAGCTTCCCCTAATAGAGTGAGGGCAGGGAAATGATTTCCTTCTTTTCCTGTGAGGGAATTCCTTGAGCTTCCCCTCATACAGTGAGGGCGGGGAAATAATTTCCTTCTTTTCCTGTGAGGAAATTTCCTTGAGCTTCCCCTCATACAGTGAGGGCGGGGAAATGATTTCCTTCTTTTCCTGTGAGGAAATTTCCTTGAGTTTCCCCTCATACAGTGAGGGCGGGGAAATGATTTCCTTCTTTTCCTGTGAGGAAATTTCCTTGAATTTCCCCTCATACAGTGAGGGCGGGAAAATGATTTCCTTCTTTTCCTGTGAGGAAATTTCCTTGAGCTTGCCCTCATCTAACGAGGGCGGGAAAGAGGTTTTGAGGGCGAAGGGTGGGAGAGACAGGCCCTTTTGCAGCAGGTGGCGGGGTCTGAGGGAACGAGTGGAAGCTGGGTTTTATGGGATATGTCCTGTTTTTCCGGAGTGGGTGGATCTCCTGGAATCCAGCAGGATCCGGCCAAATCCGCCGAGGAGTGACCCTCTTTCTCCCCGCCTCAGTGAACCTCGAGGTGGGGGAAGGCTGAAGGAGGAGGAGGAAGAGGAAGGCGAGGCCCGCCCGCCTCCAAACACGGCATGTAAACAGTACAGCCCAGGGGTTGAGGCAGGCGAGGAGGCCGAAGGAGGAGAGCGAGAGAGGGAAGCATAGCCCCCATTAACCCCTTCCCGCTTTCCCTCCTCCTCCTCCTCCTCCACGGAAGGAAGGAAGGGCCGCCTCGGAGGGGAGACAGTCACGCAGCCAGAGGAGGCGGAGGCGGGAGAGGGAGGAGGAGGCGGCGGCTAAAAGGCGGCCGCCGGGCTGAGCGAGGATGGATTTCCAGCAGCTGGCGGACGTTGCGGAGAAATGGTGCTCGGGCAACCCCTTCGAGCTCATCGCCACCGAAGAGACGGAGCGGAGGATGGACTTCTACGCCGACCCGGGCGTCTCCTTCTACGTCCTCTGCCCGGACAACGGCTGCGGGGAGAATTTCGTGAGTCCCCGGGAAATGGGGTGGAATAGGGAAGGGGGGTTGCGGTTACCCATTGTGGCCTCCAGGCTTTAAGGCAGGCCTTCTCTCCATCCCTTCTCTCCATCCCTTCTCCTCTCCGTCCCTCCCGCCTTCTCTCTCAGAGGGGAGCTCTTTCCCTCACTCTTTCGCCTCTATGGCGACAAATAGGGCTTGAACGCACCCCCTCCATTCCCTTTCACCTTCCAGATCCTTTCCCCCTGCTGCTATCACCATCATCTATTTATCTATCACAATTCCTCTCTCAGAGACTCAAAGTCCCCACCTCCATTGCCACAATGCAGTTGAACTGCATTGACCTGCAGTGTCTCAGTCTACGCTGACCATGTAATTCAGATTCAAGCTGCATTATATGGCGGTGTTTATGAGGCATGGGCAAACTTGGGCCCTCCGGGTGTTTTGGACTTCGACTCCCAGAATTCCTAACAGCCTCAGGCCCACAACCTCTGAGGATGCCTGCCGTAGATGTGGGCAAAACGTCAGGAGAGAATACTTCTGGAACATGGCCACACAGCCCGAAAGACTTACAACAACCCTGTGATCCCCGCCATATGCCTGCCATAGATGTGGGCCAAACGTCAGGAGAGAATACTTCTGGAACATGGCCACACAGACCGAAAGACGTGCAACAACCCTGTGATCCCGGCCATATGCCTGCCATAGATGTGGGCGAAACGTCAGGAGAGAATACTTCTGGAACATGGCCACACAGTCCGAAAGACATACAACAACCCTGTGATCCTGGCCATATGCCTGCCATAGATGTGGGCGAAACTTCAGGAGAGAATACTTCTGGAACATGGCCACACAGCCCGAAAGACATACAACAACCCTGTGATCCCGGCCTTGAAAGCCTTTGACAGCCTCAGTCCCCTTCCTTTTTCACCTCAGTCACTTAAGCCCATGCTTGGTGTACATGGAGCCAAAGCCGTGGATCCTCAAACCAGTGGTTCTCAACCTAGGGTCCCCAGATGTTTTTGGCCTCCCAGAAATCCCAGCTAGTTTACCAGCTATTAGGATTTCTGGGAATTGAAGGCCAAAAACATCTGGGGCGCGAACTCTTCCCTCACCCTGCTTTGGTCCCAGAGAGAGAGAGAGTGAGGGCAGGAAGGCGAAGTGGTCAAATGCATGTACAGTAGAGTCTCACTTATCCAAGCCTCGCTTATCCAAGTTTCTGGATTATCCAAGCCATTTTTGTAGTCAATGTTTTCCATATATCGTGATATTTTGGTGCTAAATTCGTAAATACAGTAATTACTTCATAGCATTACTGTGTATAGAACTACTTCTGTCAAATTTGTTGTATAACATAATGTTTTGGTGCTTAATTTGTAAAATCATAACCTAATTTGATATTTAATAGGTTTCTCCTTAATCTCTCCTTGTTATCCAACGTATTTGCTTATCCAACGTTCTGCCGGCCCGTTTATGTTGGATAAGTAATTCTCTACTGTATTTTGATTTCTGGGAGTTGAAGGCCAAAAACATCTGGGGCGCTAACTCTTCCCTCACTCTGCTTTGGTCCCAGAGAGAGAGAGAGAGAGAGGGCAGGAAGGCAAAGTGGTCAAATGCATGTACAGTAGAGTCTTACTTATCCAAGCCTCGCTTATCCAAGTTTCTGGATTATCCAAGCCATTTTTGTAGTCAATGTTTTCCATATATCGTGATATTTTGGTGCTAAATTCGTAAATACAGTAATTACAACATAACATTACTGCGTATTGAACTGCTTTTTCTGTCAAATTTGTCGTAAAACATGATGTTTTGGTACGTAATTTGTAAAATCATAACCTAATTTAATGTTTAATAGGCTTTTCCTTAATTTCTCCTTATTATCCAACATATTCGCTTATCCAACATTCTGCTGGCCCATTTACATTGGATAAGCAAGACTCTACTGTCTCCTGTGTTGTGTGTGTTTCTTGCGGCCTGGAATAGCAGCCTAAACACCAACCCTTTGCCACAGAACAAGTGATTTTTTTCTCTCACCATACACCCCCCCCCCCCCCCCATCTTTCCTTAATTTGCATCTTGTTTACATGGTAAGGTTCTGCCTTCAGGAGCATCCTTTCCTCAAATAAGTTTTCCCTCACCCCTTAAAGAGCCTAGCTCTGCTTTAGTGACAGGGGAAAATGTATTTATTTATTGTATTTATGGAGCCCCTGGTGGCGCACTGAACCGCTGAGCTGCTGAACTTATTGACCGAAAGGTCGGGGGTTCGAATCTGGGGAAGCGGGGTGAGCACCTGCTGTTAGCTCCAGCTTCTGCCACCCCAGCAGTTCAAAAACATGTAAATGTGAGTAGATCAATAGATACTGCTCTGGCAGGAAGGTAACGACGCTCCTTGCCTTGGAGGTGTCTACGGACAACGTCAGCTCTTAGGCTTAGAAATGGAGATGAGCACCAACCCCCAGAGTTGGACACAATTTAATGTCAAGGAAAATCCTTTACCTTTACTTTATTGTATTTATATACTGCTTTTCTCACCCCAGGGGAGACTCAAATTGGTTTGCAACATAATAATGGCAAAATTCAATGTCTAACATTCATATAAAACCAAAACAAAATCTAAACAAAAAACATATAACTATGCATTAAAATCAGTAAGACCATAAGATATAATCAACATTTAGATGTGAAGACATAGAATTAAAAACACCTAATATAAACATTGAAATCACATGAAAAGAGGGTAGGAGGAAGATAAAATGGTCAAATGCATGCACATAGTGTCATGTTTGCCTTCCTTGCATTCCTCACTGTCTGAGGTGGCAATTTAACAATATTTTGCCTTAGTGAGAGATTTCCCCCCCCTCCCAATTTCCCCTTCCCTGGATTCCCTTAATTTGCACCTAAATGAAACAGCTTGTTTATTTGCTAAGGACCTGCACAGAGGAGCATCCTTCCCTCTGATAAACACTCAGCTGTCCTCCTGACTTTGTCTGAGCTTGTCTGGGACTTGCCAAGAACCAAGGAAGCATCTCTGGGCTCATGCAAAGTGCCACATCCTCACCTAACAGAAAGAGGCAATGTGACAGCTCTCATTTCAGACTGGATCGAATGTCATCTTGAGGTAGAGCAGACCCCACAACTGATGACCTGCTGGGCCAAATACAGCTATTGGAAACCCGCTAAGTATGCAAAGGAGCAAAGCCGGCATTTTGGGGGCCACCTGGTGCACTGCATTCAGCTTGACGGCTGTTGTATTGTCCAGGCCTGCTGCTGGGGAGCATAATGGAGGCCCCCAAAGTGAATGAGGCTGTAGGCTGCCTTATTTTGAAAATGTTGAGCAGGAGGCTGTCCTTCCCATCCGCACACCCAGAGGAAACAAAAGATGCCTTTTTTCATGCTTCCCAAAAGCTGGAGGGATACATGTTGTTGCTTTGTATTTGTGCAAGGAGGGAGCGATGGAGAAGGTTAACTCTCTCACTCATGGCTCTCTGCAAGTTTAAGGACAACAAAACTGGAGCAGTGATTTTGCAGGGAGGGAGCAGACTGGCGTTTCTATCATGACACAGAAAATCCACTTCCTAATATTATAATCATTTCCAATAATTCTCAAAACTGCAAAATGGAGTCTACTTCCTGGTCTTGCTACCGGGAAGGCTAACCTGAATATAAAATGCCAGTGAAAGGAGCAAATGTGATAATGATGAAGAAGAAGGTGGTCATAGCGTGAACCACAGGTCGAGGAAAGCTTTTCAAAACCTCTTCTCAGAATCTGTTTATCTCTCTGCAAAAGCAGGTACCAAATAGTGTGTTGTGATTTTATATCTCCCCCTTCCTATAGCAGTGAGTTTTGCTATTGCCAATGGCATATTTGCATCCTGAAGTGGACTGAAAGCACCTCACTCATCCACTCTTCTGAGGTTAAGGTGGGATTTTACAACTTTCCCAGGAGACCAAGAATGGAATAAAATGGAGTCAGGGTGATCAAATCTTTCTCTACTTTAGAAGCTTCCTCCTCATATTCCATTTACCTTTCTCATAGTTTGATTGGCAGAAAACACAATGCATCTTATCATGGTTACTCTCTGTGACATAAGGGCTTCCTCTTTCTGCCCTTTGCTTCTTAGTTACATCATAATCGAAGCAGGTGGTGGCTTCATATGCTTTCCCTAACAGCTGGCACTTAGCACCCCCAGTACTTTCTGGACTGCTAGATTAACAGCCTTCTCTCATAAGTAAATATAATAGAAATAAAAACCAGTGTTTGCTTTGTCAAATTAAACTGACCCATCCAAAATTTGAATGCAGGTTTTAAAAGTTGGAGTACGGTAGACCTGCTGTAGAAATAAGAACCTAGATTAAGGGCCTCCTTATGATACTCACAAAAGTTAAGTTCCCTCCATTCCCTTTGACATTTTAATGGCAGCCAAGAAGAAATGATCAGTCATATAGTTTAGCCTAAAACAGGGATGTGGCTCTCCAGGTTTTGTAGATCTGCTCTCAGCAGTATTACCTAGTATAAACAATGGTGAGGAATGTGTTGTCGAAGGCTTTCATGGCTGGGATCACAGGCATCCTCAGAGGTAGTGAGGTCTGGTGAGGAATGCTGGGAGTGGTAGTCCAGGACATGCTGGAGGACTTCATTTTGCAGATCCCAGTCTAAAATCTCTGCCTTGAACTGATATTATCCCACTAGCTTGAGGTGGATCACTTCAATGTCATTAACAAAGTACATTTTCATGTGACACCTGAGTTTTTGGCAGGATAAGCATTAATTGTCACATTCCAGGAGCATTAAGATGCCTGGATTCCCAGTTTGTGCAAAAGTGGCCAGCCCGTAAGCAGCAAGGTACAGTGTTGACACAATAAAACTTTCCCCATTTTGTGCATCTTCCCTATTTATATGTGAGATTCATTAATACACACATCCCACCTGTCCTCCAAAGAGCTCAAAACACTGTGCATAACTCCTTTATTCACTTTTATACTTCCATCAGCCCTTTCATATGGCCCAAGACCACCTGGTGAATTAGAGTCTCTTCCCAGTCGTAGTCTGACACTCTGATCACTGCAATATATAGTATGACTCTTGTACCTGCAGGACCAGTACCTGTGGTTTCACCCATTCAATAGAACATGTCATTTCTAGGAATTTTCTAGGTTCTCTAGCATGACTTTATGGTAACCAGACAGTTGTTAATTTCTACATCAGTGGTTCTCAACCTGGGTCCCCAGATGTTTTTGGCCTACAACTCACAGAAATCCCAGTTTACCAGCTCTTAGGATTTCTGGGAGTTGAAGGCCAAAAACTGAGAACCCCAGGTTGAGAAACACTGTTCTACAGGGTTTACTAATATCTCCAGTTTCCAATTTCACCAGTGAGTTCAAAAATGTATCCCCACAGATACATTATCTCTAGGCATTTCTAGGCCCGCCTGCATGGTACAATACTCAATTTCCACCAGAAATTGACCATAGAATTGGCTGGAATACCTAGACATGCCCAAATAAGTGTTCTCTTGGGTTAAAAAGTTAGCAGGCCTATATTTGTGGTGTTCCCACTTTTGCAAGGGTTCTGTGCCCCCAACCACCCGTAAAAGTGGAAAATAGCTATACCAGTAATTTTCATTGATGTATCCCTCAGAAATTCTGGACTACATATATTGTCCAGCAAGCTTGAACAAGAACACCTGGAGAGTACCAGATTGAAGAAAAGTAGTCAGTGAATACACAGAATTCGTTTAAAAAAAAAAGATTAGATAGGATATAGTGCAGGAGGAAGAAACCTGTGACTTATCAAGAAGTGAATTGTCACTCCTATTAGCATTAATTATAGGGTCTGCTGCCCAGGCTTGAAGAATTTTGAACTCAACAACACCTGGAAAGCCACAAGTTGTCCATTTCTGCTAAAATGCAAAATGCAGCTTTCCAGATAGTTCTGGATTGCTTAGCATTGCTGGCAAGGGCTTCTACAGGGTAGGCCTCTGGATGATTATGAGAAAGAGGCTGTTCGTTATCTCTTTTTACCTCATTGGGTTATTTTGTGATAATCAAGTATAATTGAAATAAGAAACTTTAAAACAATAGAAGATTCCTGTCATATCTTGCTCTTTGCTTTTTAGTTTAATTTGAAGCCTTACCAATTATCCTAGCCCAGTTTTTAGACCTCTACTAAATCCCTAAAGGTACGTGACTTATATTTGGAATTAGGAATTACCAGTATATTTTTAAAAATTCCTAGGACAGTATTTTAATAATGCCACAGCTTTTGCAGGGTAATGGTGCAGAACCTTAAAATGTTACTACACCAGTAGTTCTATCATACTGGGACCGTATCTAATGGGTAATACGTTGTAAAGTTCAGTCTGTGGAACTAGTAAACTTTTACTGATGTCTAATAGAACAAAGACCTTGCACTCAACTAATGTTGCAAGTTCTTGACATTGAATATTGAGGTACCTAGAAGTGCCAGGGGAAGGACAGCTTCATTGAAAAGGGTGGGGCCCATTAAAGTTTTCTATGGCAGTGGTTCTCATCCTCTGGGTCCCCAGGTGTTTTGGTCTACAGCTCCCAGAAATCCCAGCTGTTAGGATTTCTGGGAGTTGAAGGCCAAAACATATGGGGACCCACAGGTTGAGAACCACTGTTTTATGCAATCCCAGAGTAAGAGCCTATGTTACTGGGGAGGAGAATGGGGTAAAGGGGTGAAATCCGCCTATTCTGGAAATAACCAAGAGAGTTTGGCAGGAAATCTATCTTCTAAGGCAGTGATTCCCAAACTCTGTTCCTAGGTGTTTTCAAATTCATCTCCTAATAGCCTCAGCCACAAGAGTCAAAGATTCTGAGAACTGAAGTCCAGAATACCAGGAGGAATAGAGTTTGCGACTCACTACTTTAGAGGATGATTTTCCTACCAAACTTCCTTGTTTTCCTCACAAAGGGCTGGATTTCACCCATCCCCAGTCCTGCTGGCTTCCACTCTTGGCTTCCTGCTCTAAGGCAATTGCATATTTTCTTTACTTTGAGAGGTAGAATTTGGAAAAATTATTTTTTGGAAACACAACTTCCAGAATTCCACCAACCAACATCACCACAGTCTATACCAGCTGGGTGATTGTGGTATCTTTTCCAGAGTGTTTGTGTGTGTGTGTGTGTGTGTTTGTATTTATGATACTTTATATTATTTCTTTCTTTCTTGGACACATGCTTCCAGAACCTTTCAAAGCTCTGGTGAGAATGGAGAAAAGCCAGCTTTGCCCACTGCTTTTTTTGGCAACAAGACTGAAAACGAAAACAAAAACACCCAACTGAGACATTTTTTCCCTGGCTGACTTAGGAATAGTTTAGCTGTAGGCTCCCATTTGATTATATTAATATAAGGGCTGCTTCATGGATTTCTTCTGAAAGACCTAGATTTGAAGGCCTGTGCTTCACTGCTTCCTTTTTAAAACACGCCAAAGTCAAACAAAGCTATCTTGCTTCTCTAGAGCTTTGTATGTTTTGTGTTAATCCTGTGAATGATTCTGTGAGTATTCAAAAGGCTGCTTTTATCACGAGCACCTGCTTAAATATTTTCATCCTATCTGGGAATCATCATTATACAGGTGATTTCCTGTTCACTAGCCACATTCAGAAGTCGTTGAATGACTTCTTACAAGTCACATTCAGATATCCCCCTCCTCATGGTTTATGAAACTGAACAAGAGATGTAGCTGTCTACGCTTTCCTTCCTTTCCCTCTTCCAGCTTCTGCACAGATACTTTTTCCCATTCATACAAAATTCCTGAATTCAGTTTCAGTGTTGTTTACGAAAGTAGAGGTAGAACCTGACTTATTTCCTAGCGTGATAAATCATAGAGTTGGAAAAGACAACAAGGGCTTTCTTGTCCAACCCCCTCTCATGCAGGAATATACAATCCCATAATTTTCAACTATGGCCATCCAGTCATTATTTTCCAGAGGAGGAAAGTCCACCACACTCGGAGACAGCGTATTCTATTGTCACAATTAGACCTTAGAGACAAGCTAGTTTGGATATAAATATGTAGAATGTTTGCTTATTGCAAGCCAGGATTTCCTTGCTAGAGTCAATACACAATAGAAAAAACAGGGAAATGGAAAGAGAGGAGCATCAAAAATTCTGGTTTATGAAATTATGGACCAACATCCTGACATCAAAAATGAATCACAACCAGGAATACTTCCATATTGCAATTTCAGTACTAATTTGCTCATTTATTTCTGAGAACCCAGATGCTTATCAGAACCTTTTGCATAAACATATTTTTCACCTCTCTCATTTATCATCTTCCTTTCAAGAGCAGTTTGCTTTGCTTTTCTTCTTTGTTTCCCATTCAAATGCATGCAGTCTGTTCCAGTGGCAATGTTGTATATTTTTATTTCTGTAGTGGCATGAATGTGAATGATGCTTTCAAGACTATAACAGGAGATTTCTACTTTTGAGGAACATGGCTTGTTAACTGAAGTCATAAATGGAAGTCAAATCAGGAACAGCAGGGTGAGGAAAGATAAACGTGAAGGTAGTTTCTCTTACGTCCTTAATGCTCACCTGTTGTGGCGAAATAGACCTTGATATTTTGGTAATACTTCTAGAGTGAAAAGTTACCTTTTTTGAACTATAACTCCAAAATCATGATGCTGTTGTAGTCTAAAATGTATTTTTGTATAGCCCTGGACATATGTAAATAGAACTTTCAGCTTTTTTGCCCATATATTTCACTGTAAATGACCACTACCTTTCAAGTAGAATAGACTAGAACAAAGCACTAATCCCAACTCTTTCTTGTCATCTTTAAATATATATAAAATGTATGGAGTGGTGCTACTTCATTCACAAATATTCTTGTTAAATATTCGTCCCCAAATTTTCTTAAAGCGAAAGCAATATTTTCTATATCTACAAAGGGCACATTTGAGCATTGGAAGAGTGCCTTCCCTTTCATATTCCATAACTCGCATAGCAAATCAGTTGCCTTTGAAATTCCTACCTCCAGCTATCAAAGCTCTAACAGGTCAGAAAATGTAACTATTAGAAGGGACTTGACTCAAACAATTTTACCTTTATTGTTTAGTTTAAGGTATTACACTGTGGAATTATAGAAAAAGTTTGGACAAACAGTCTCCAAAGCAGTGTTAATAATGCCCACTAAACAAACTTCTAGAGTAGAAGAACGAAAGTGATGGGGAATTCTTCTCTGCAACTGATATTTATAGAGTGGTAAATAGTATTTCCCATGCCTGGCAGTGAGGTGAGGAATAACCACTCTGGGGCAGATGGAAATAAGAAAGAAGGAAACAGGTGTAACTACAGGAGAGTCTCACTTATCCAACATAAACGGACCAGCAGAACGTTGGATAAGCGAATATGTTGGATAATAAGGAGAGATTAAGGAAAAGCCTATTAAACATCAAATTACATTATGATTTTACAAATTAAGCACCAAAACATCATGTTTAACAACAAATTTGACAGAAAAAGTAGTTCAATACGCAATAATACTATGTAGTAATTACTGTATTTACAAATTTAGCACCAAAATATCATGATGTATTGAAAACATTGACTACAAAAATGCGTTGGATAACCCAGAACGTTGGATAAGCGAGTGTTGGATAAGTGAGACTCTACTGTAGTGCTAATTAATGTAACCAATACAATATTTTTCTCATCACCTTGTTACCTTTTGCAAACTCATTTGATTATTGCATTCTTTTCCTGCTTAGAATGTGGTCTAAGGGCATGTGATACAGCCTTGTTCCTGATCCTAAATAGTTTTACCTCGGATTACTATCTAGGATAAAGTGTCGTATACTGTTTAGGCTTTCTCCCTTTATAGCTTGATCAGAAATCTCATTGAAACATACATTTGTTACTGAGAAAGTCTAGAGATGCTAAGCAAACATTGAAAAATGTTCTGTTTGCTATTATCTGGAAAGTATCTGGTGCTTCTGAGCTGCTCTCCCATAGATGAGAATTGTGTTTTGAGCCAGTGCCAGATGCTGTGAAAGCTAAGCCTAGCTCATGTTTGATGTGATGGCTGATTCACCCAAGCAAAATATTCCTTGATGTTCCACTCACTGAACGATGAAGGAGCATATCTGAACTTTTATTAGAATTACCCGTCCATAGAGAAATTGGGAGGCATTTTAGGCATTTGTTGTCTAGTTATGAGATTATGTTCTGCTTGGTTTTTGCCAAAGGCTATCTTAATAATCTTCTGCCAGATCTTGTTGTGTGGGTAATCATTTAATGGTTAGGAATAAGTCAGGTATATATTACAACTTTTATAAAATGATAATGATTGTGATAATGAATTTAAGAATCTTAACTTACCCAATACTTTTTTATTGCATTTTGTAAATCTCAGAAATTTTCAGCGCAAGGAAGCAAAGCAAAGCCAAAAAGGCTACCTTTCCTCTTTAAATTAATGGCCTCTCACCATTAAGAGAGGAAAATTTACATATGTTTTAATTGTTATAATGTATTTTAATGATGTATTTTTATAGTTTTAATTGATGATATGTACTGTTTTTGTTTTATTACTATGTTCTTGGCATTAAATGTTGCCAACTGTTGTAAGCCGCCCTGAGTCCCCCCCGGGTGAAAAGGGTGGGGTATAAATGCTGGAAATAAATAATAATAAATTTGACTCCTGTTTTTTTTTTTAAATTGTTATGTTCTGTGGATAGGGTGATTTCTTGTAAGGGTTAAAACAACCTTATGCTCTTGAGATGTGTTGCGCTACAATTCCCAAATAACATAAACGAACAACAGAGAAAAATCAAAACCAAAACCATGTAAGGAACACATAACTGCACAACATATATAAATAAATCATGCTGAATGCACAACCATAATAATTATAACAAATTTATTTGATATAACATACATATGTGTCATATAACAGTTGTAAGATAAATCAGTGCAAATTAAAGAGCTCTTGGATGAACATGGAATGAATTTAACAACAGGAACATAAATCACACTAATAAAATTACCAAATAACTAGATATTTTTGTGTGTTTTGCTCATTGAATGTTAAATATAGTAGATTATGAATAAGCAAATAGCAGAAAATGCAAAATGTGAGTGAAACATTGGCAGTGAATAACAGAATACTGTACGTACAAAACTAGCAGGCAGCCACAGGAATTCTAGATAATATCCATTCCTGACCTATCTTCCTCAATAAATGCCAAAGCTCATGTTGAATTGCCAAAATACACAAATATAATTGAATAAGGAAGATACAAATAAGAACTGGAGTGCATCAGATTGGAAAACACTAGTCAAAACATTCACAACAATTTAATTTCAAACCCACTGAAAATCTATTTGTGTAACTGTGGAGCTGGACTTTTAAAATGTCATGTTTTAAAGATCTGTGCCTTCAAGATCTGAGTCAATGGGTGTATCTACTTTGTTGAGCTAATGCAGTTTGACAAGACTAACTGCCATGGCTCAAGGTTATCAAATCATGGGAGTTGTAGTTTAGGAAGGCACCAGCACTCTTTCACAGAGAGGGTTAACGACCTTGTAAAACTACCACTCCCATGATTCTATAGCATTGAGCAATGGCAGTTAAAAGTAGTGTTAAATTGCATTAATTTTACAAATTGGATCCACCCAATGTCACTTTGGAATGGCTAAATAAATGTCAATGCCAAATTCCTATGAATTTCACTTACTCACTAGGAAATCAGAAACAAATCTCTGGAGTGAAACTGTTTTGAAGTGATATCTGACCCAATTATGACATGTATGTGACTTGCAAATTCCCTGGTTTCAAGGTCTTTGACAATGGTGCGGGTGGAGAAACATTGTAAGTGTCTCCTAACTTGTTTAGTGTTTACTGCTTGAAACCTCAGTCCTAAACATGTTACTTGGAAGTAAGTCTCATTGAAAGTAATGGAACAGTAGAAACACAAACTTCTAGACTTGAAGCCAGAAAGTATCATTTGTATGTTATTTATTGGCACCATAAGTACAAATGAAGTGACCCATTTTGCTGAATGACAGTGTTTATCGGAACTCAGAAACTTTGTTTTTGGATTGCAGAACCTTTTTAGTTAACATCACTGATTGGATGGGGATTCTGGGAATTGTTCTAAAACAGTTTTTGAACTCTGATCCTTTTGTAGCCCAAACAAAAGGATTGGTTATCAGTTGTTACTGAGTTTATGCTTTTATTATTTGAATATGTTTTTATGTATTAATTCGTTGTAATTGAATGTATCTTATTTTGTTGTATTTTATTGTTGCATTACTGGGCTTGGTCCCCATGTAAGCCACCCCGAGTCCCTTCGGGGAGATGGGGCGGGATATAAGAATAAAGTTATTATATCTATATAGAAAAGAAGTATCCGCAGACTTCATTGGCCATCATCCCACTATCGCTGGGAAGAGTTCGAAGCTGCAGGCTGTCCCAGCTGGCTTGGTGTATAGAGACCCATTTGGCTCTAGTTGCTAGCTAACAGATCTGGAGGTGGCAGTGTTTCCTTTATGGTTAGTAAAAGGCCTAGAAAAGACAGCAATTGGAGCAGCAACATTGAATATTCAAGGGAATCAGCCTCACAGGGCTTTTATCAGACAATATTCTCTTAATTTTAGGCTCTTGTAAGTTGTCTTGGGGAGAAACACTGGATCTAGGTCTTTTAAAACAATATATTGTATTATAGGGACTTTTCGGAAATTTCCTTCTCAGTTTTGACTGCATTCAAACTCTTTTTTAAATTCCTTTTCTTCCAACATGCTACATCACTGGATTTTCAAACGATTAGTCTGTAGACCACAGATAGGCAAGATGTAGAGCATGGTCAAGCCTTTGTCTTCTTGAATGTGGCCTTTGGTGCTGCCATTTCTTCCTGGAATACACCAAGACTAAAAAGGCCCCTGAATTCTGCTTGAGCAACCCTGTAGCATTTTACTGCTCAGGAATAACATGGAAGAAAACACAAAGCGTTAACAATTAGTCCATTTTGTACTGCTGTATTTCCTGTACTCAATAGTTTTCTTTCCTCAAGATCAAGAATTATGACAACTGACAGGGTTCTTGATTCTCCATCTTAAATCTTAAACACTAGCATACTACTCAATTTTCCTAATAATGCATTTTATTGTATCTTTTTAGTTTAGTTTTTCTTTTCTCGTTTTACTTTGCCCCTTTGTTTTCATCTTGAATAGTTGTAAACCAAGGTCAGAGTGCAAAAAGAAGTTGTCGGGCAGTGGGGACACAATCCTCTCTGTAACCTCAGGCAAAAGCAAGCTGCTGTAACCTCTTCTAGCTTGTCTCTTCTTCTTCATTACTAAAACATAGTCTGATGTTGCTTGGTAACATGTCCCAATTTCATCTGAAATCTTGGAGGGCATATATATACTAGTGGATCCTGAAGGTACTTAGAGAGGCATTCGATTGGTCAGGCTGCACTTAGTATGATATTTCCCGGCCAGTGTTCTCCAGTGTATGGTGGATTGGGTACTTCTATACAGGCCATCTTTTTTAATGAGCAATTTCCTCACCCCTTTGTAATGTGTGAACATTGCTGTTGTCCTTTTGATGTTTTAAAAAATATTGGGATAACAAGCCATTAATTTATAAATTGGTAATAACCCTGCTATGTGAGAATTGAAGGCTGTGTTACTAGTCATTCCTAATTTTTTTTTCTAATTACATAGAGGCAGCATATATGAAGTTTATTTTATGTGATAACATCCCGACTCAGAGAAAATCAACCAGTGAGCTTCACACAGTCCTGATCTGTATGCGATTATCTCCCAGCAGTATACTTTTTCATCACTGAATCTGCAGTGTTTATCAGTATTCTGCTCCAGAGAGCTTGCCCTCAAATAGTTGGAATGTTTTGGAACATTCCCATGACATCAAAAGACTCAGCCAATGTGTGCAATACAGACACCGAACTGACAGACTGCAGTGGTTAGCCACGTACGAGTAAGATCATCATTACTGTAGCCAGTGGCAACTTCAAATTAACTCAGGATGATGACAATAGCAATTCATATGACGCATGAAATCACATTAGGTTACACAAGAAGCTGGCAGTTATAAATGAATGAAACAGTATTCATTATTTTGCGATGTTGATAAATCATGTAACTTACTTTCTCATTTTAAGCCTTTATACATTGTACCTGTCCTGAAACTGATTTTTTATTACAGACTAGCTTGGGGTCCCGGCGGTGCCCGGGTTATTAGTAGTGGGCATTGAGTTGTTTTGGATATTATGAATGGGCCCATTGATGCAGATCTATGGCCGATGGGGTTTGCAGTAGTTTCTGGATGGGGTGAAGGTACTGGAAATCCCATCGTTTGTGGTCAATCCTCCAAAAAACCTCAGCAGTATATAAGAAGAGTCATGGGGGTGTGTGCCATCTTTGGTACAGATACATGACTGAGGGGGTTAGGAATAGTCTCTGGATGTGGGTGAAGGTACTTCAGATCCTATCATCCATGTTCCATTGTTCACCAAATTCTCCAGGGTTGAAAGTCATAGGGAGTTTGTGTTCCAGGCTTGGTCCTAGTCTGTCATTGGTGGGGGTTGTGTGGTCTGTAAAGCAGGTGATGGTACTGCAAATTCCTTCATACGCGGTCCATCCTTGTCCAAACTGCTCCAGATGCATCTTTTATGGGGGGGTTGCAGTGGTCTGTGGGAGTCAGATCCCAGGGCGGAAGTATACACCGCCGCATACATACATACATACAAACAAACATACATACCCACAAACACTGACTTTTATTACTATATACCTGGTTGGGTACCTGGCGATGCCCGGGTTATTTGAAAAGGGATTTTAATTTTTTTTAATGAATTATCCCATTAATAAAATGCATAAGGTTGTAGATGGACAACATCCACAACATGCTGTGGCGCAGGCTCGTGAGCAGCTTGCTGCAGTAATCACTCTGACCATGAGGTCATGAGTTCGAGGCCATCCCGTGGCGGGGTGAGCACCTGTCAATTAAAAAAAATAGCCCCTACTCGTTGCTGACCTAGCAACCCGAAAGATAGTTGCATCTATCAAGTAGGAAATAAGGTACCACTTATAAAGTGGGGAGGCAAATTTAACTAATGTATGACGTTGGAATGAGGAAGTGCCGTCACAGTGGATGATGTCTCGGTTCTGTGTATATATGGGCATTGAATGTTAGCCATATATTTATATAATGTGATCCGCCCTGAGTCCCCTTCAGGGTGAGAAGGGCGGAATATAAATACCGTTAATAAATAAATAAGTAAATAAATAATGTTGTCTGAGGGGATGTTCGATTCTGGCCACAGGGGGGAACAGCTGCTTCATCATCCACTGTGACAGCACTTCCTCATTCCAACGTCGTAAATTAGTTAAATTTGCCTCCCCACTTTATAAGTGGTAGCTTATTTCCTACTTGATGTGGTGCTACAGTAGAGTCTCACTTATCCAACATAAACAGGCCGGCAGAATGTTGGATAAGCGAATATGTTGGATAATAAGGAGGGATGAAGGAAAAGCCTATTAAACATCAAATTAGGTAAAATGGCGTCCTGTTTTGAGGCTTGGGAGGGCGGGGCCAGCCTCCTTGGCCTGCAAATATGTGGCAGAAGGATCAAGGGGGGGTTGGATTGGGGGTTCGTGGGTTAGAAATGTTCCTAAGCATGAAAAGGCATCCTTTAAAAGATAAGAATGAGGTTCTCTTCAGTCTGTTATAAACAGTGCTGTCTTACCTTGTAGAAGGGGACTGCTGTTTCCCAATGAGGCAGGGAAAAGCTGAAGAGGTAAAATGGCGTCCTGTTTTGAGGCTTGGGAGGGCGGGGCCAGCCTCTTTGGCCTGCAAATAGGTGGCAGAAGAGACACAGGCAAAAGCTGCTCTGTTTGGAACAGGGAAGATGGCCGCCTCTTTTGCGGCCTAGCACAATGGAGCCAGGCTGCAAGGCCTGAAACGTGTTAGCAAAATGATCAAAGGCGGCTTGGATTGGGGCTTTGGGGGCTAGAAGTGTTCATAAGCATATCATTAAAACGATAATAACAATGTTCTCTGCTGTCTTTTGAGGAAAGTAGGGCCTTACAAAGAAGTTGAAAGCTGATGCAAGATGGCGTCCCCTTTTGGGCCTAGCGGCGTGGGGCCAGCCTGGAAGGCCTTAAACATGTCAGCAGAGGGGCCAAAGGGGGCCATCTGTTGTCAGTGGGTTCATGGATCGTAGGGGTGATGTGTGTCAAGTTTGGTCCAGGTCCAACCTTCCTAGTGGTGGTGGCAGTGTTGTTTTTTATTACCAAAGTGTAGGCCGAAAGCTGTTAACTGTTCCAAAGCTAGCATAGTTCTGAGGAGATAAGTAGGCCGAACAAAGCCAGTTGGTAGTAGTTTTTCCCTCAGCAATCCCAGTGGCCTGTGAAAGTGGTGGCCAATCAGAGCTGGCCCATATTCCGGCCGGCCAATCAGAAAGCTGATCCATATTCCGCCAGGCCAATCAAAACGCGAGCACATATTCTGCCAGGCCAATCAAAACGCTGATACATACTCCGATTTCACTTTTATTATATATATAGATACTATATTTTTCTGGCAGGTAATTTTTTTTATAAATTATGAATGACTTAGATGTAGAATTCTTAGGAAAAAATGAGAGGAGGTCAGAACCAGTTGAGCTATCAGGGAACTATCCTGGCCTTGTTATTAGAAAAGCTTTTCTACAAAATGTGGGAATGCAACATTTATTATTTCAAACCTATTGTGGGTCAGTGGAAATGAAACATTTACTGTATGAATGCTATATATTGATTTCTAAAGGAGCTGAAAGTAGTATATATAGTCCTCACACATTGTCCTCACAACAGACCTGGTAGGTAGGTCAGTTTAAGTACAACTGGATCTAAATAAACCAATGGATTTGAATATGGGTTTTCTAGTCTTTTCTCACACAGAATGCCATCTTGGCATTCTCACTTGGGGTAGACTACAGTACTCATCATCCTAGACAGATTGCTGGGGGATGATACAAATTGTAGTCTAGCATGTTTGTATGGTGCCAAGTTGGAGGTCTACTCAACAACTATATGGCTCTGATAGCCTTGAAATTCTAAATGGTATATTCTATGGGCTATATTTTAGAGGAAAGAACTGGCAAAACCACCATCTTTGCCTAAGAAAACCCTTTGATAAATCATTGAATGACAATAAATTGATAGGCAACCTGAACACGTAAGTACATACATTCTCAAAATGGGCAAAACTGACCATGCATAAGTTGGCTCTTCTCTTTTCCTTTATTAATATGGCTGTAAATATAGTTTAAATCCCTTAGTCATTATTCCTGGAGATAAACGAGCCAGGGATACGCTGAGAAGCAGAAAATACTTTAGGCTGTAACTAGAGCTGCCAGATTCGGGATTAAACAGGATTGTTATAGCTTCTGAATTTGTACAGAAGAGAAGGAATATAACTGGTAGAGCTGCTGTTGAGGCCCTGCATTATTTTTGTCAGAGTCCATGCGCTTGTAGCACTTTCTACAATAAACATCTCAGCAGGTGAAGTTCTGTCCCTAACTTGGAGCAAAAGGTCTGTAACATCAACCAAAATAATTGTATCCAGATTTACACTACAATTATACTAATACACGAATGCTGAGGTTAATAAATAATAATAATAAAACTTTATTTATACCCCGCCACCATCTCCCCAAGGGGACTCGGGGCGGCTTACATGGGGCAGAGCCCGAACAACATAATTAAACAAAAACAACATATATACTATTCACAGTATAACAAGATAAAAACAAAATACAATATAAAACAGGGATATTATAATAGTTAATAATATTAGTCAACCACCAAGTATAATTCTGTTGTCTACATAGGTGGAGGAACTGAAACGTCTATGCAAGAGTACAATGATGAGATAAAATGCATAGATAATAAAACTAAAGACCTAATAAAATACTGGATAATACTGTCTGGGGTTGATTATCTAATGCTTGTCTCACCAAAGGCCAACCGAAACATCCAAGTCTTTAGTTGTTTCCTGAAGGAGGATAGCGAGGGAGCTAACCTAATCTCCCTGGGGAGGGAGTTCCAGAGTCTGGCGGCCACAGCCGAGAAGGCCCTCTCTCTTGTCCCCACAAGGCGTAGTTGTGAAGAAGGTGGAAGCGAGAGGAGGACCTCCCCAGAAGATCTCAGAGATCGCATAGGTTCATAGGGGACGACACGGTCACAAAGATAGGCAGATCTCGAACCAATCAGCTCATTGAAATCAATAGCATTAATTAAATTGCTATCCATGGGACCTTAATTATGATTGAAGCCTTGATTCAATCCATAATTTTAGATCTGGCAGCACCATAAGGACAGTAATCGCACTAGGCACCTAATATAAGACCTAGTGTCATTTCTCTTAAATTTGGCAGCTTTCCCCTGTATTGTATAAGTAGCCTAACTAGGGGGTCTCTTTTACACAGAAGAGTTTTCTGTTTGAAGGGCTGCAAATACAAGTATTTGAAAGCAGTCTCTGACTTAAGGACTACCCTTATGCTATGCAACACACTGAGTAAAGACTCACACACACCCTCCCCATCACACACAATCTTAATGTTTGTTGAGATGCTCGAAGCCTTTCACACTTCAGAACATAGCACTGCAATCACACTTCAAGTGGCATTGCTACATCCTATGAATTCTGGCATTTGTGGTTTGAGGAAGTACTAGAACTCTCTGGCTAAGAATTCTAAAAAGCCTTTCCTTAAATTACAAATCCTAGGATTCCACTAGATGTTGCTATAACAGTTAAAGCGGAATCATAGCAGTACACATGTGTAATGTGAAAGGGCTACAGGTTCAGGAAAAGACAAGACAGAGAACAACAAATGTTTCAGGGGGTTCCAAAGACTTGTTTCTGGATTAGGTGCACCAACTGAATCATTATTTAAAACAACCCTATTCTTATAAAAAAATAGTTTTTATCCTAGTTTGGTATTTGTCTGGGATATGACTCTGATTTTATTTTTATGTTCAAGCTGGTTGTCTGAGATATTTTAAGTGTTGACACCCATTTATCCTGGTTTATCTTTACCCATGTAAGACTGTCTATTTTTATTTCCCAAGCAGTATTCTATTTCCAACGAAAGAAGTGCATTCAGCTCTCCATATTCACACTGAGGATAGGGGCACAGGATCCGCATAAAAGTGAAAAAATGTGAATTAAAAATTACTATTTTTATCTGGAATTTCTTGTCTTCCAGCACAATTCTATGATCAGCTTTGATGGAAGTTGACCATAGAATTGACCACTGCAAAATCTAGAATTGACCATAGACCACTGCAAGATCTAGGAATTCCTAGAATGAACATTTTTAATCAAGTCCACCAAAGTCAAAACCACAGATGTGTAGGGATAACTAGTTTGATTTATTCTACTTTGAAATATTCAAGGCAATGATATCTTGTCCATATCCTTTGGTACTGACATCTCAGTTTATGGGTGTGTAGTGTTTGATGCCTTGATATGGTTCTAATCCAGCTCTTTGGATTTTTGGCTTGGCTTTTTATGTAATTATTCCCAGGGCTAGTTTATGCAATCAGCTGAATCAGCCAGTTGCCTTTTCTGTTAAAAAGCTTTTGCAGGATTGTGCCACTCCAGGCTAAACTGAGATGGTAGTGTACTTTGTTGGTGGCAGGGTTGCATTTGTAGAGACTCCTCAGAGATAGAAAAATAACATTGTTACAAAGTAAGTATTTAAACTTATTCATAATGTATGTTTGTGTGTGGCTTTTCCTAATGAAAACACTTTGAAACATACAGTTTTCAGATAAAGTTTTCTTTCTTGATTCTTCTGATAAAAATGCTGACATGGACAATGCAAAAGTGAATATAAATCTGCTCTAAGAAAGAAGTGGCTATTTATACCTATATATTTTCATGCTTCTATCCTTATCAAAGGGGCCCCTGATGGCACAGTGTGTTAAAGTGCTGAGCTGCTGAGCTTGTGGACCAAAAGGTCCCAGGTTCAAATCCCGGGAGCGGAATGAGCGCCCGCTGCTAGCCCCAGCTCCTACCAACCTAGCAGTTCGAAAACATGCAAATGTGAGTAGATCAATAGGTACCGCTCCGGCGGGAAGGTAACAGAGCTCCATGCAGTCATGCCGGCCACATGACCTTGGAGGTGTCTATGGACAACGCCGGCTCTTCGGCTTAGTAATGGAGATGAGCACCAACTCCCAGAGTCGGTCACGACTGGACTTAACGTCAGGGGAAACCTTAACCTTTACTATCGTTATCAATCTCATTACAATAGGGCATAGGTAGCAATCTTTTCAGAAATGAATTTGGAATTAATTCCTTCTAGATCTGCTTACTTTTTGAGAAAACATGAATCTTCTAACTTCAGTTGAAAAGAGCTTCCAGCTTCAATGCTAGGAAACCCAACTTCCTTCAGTTAGTCCAGCTTCTCTAGGCAAATCTTTTACTTCCTTTGGTGCAATTTGAACAGCTAAGCTGGGTTTAGTATTATTCATGGGAAACAGGTCTTTCCTATGCCCATACATGAATTCCCCAAGTTGTGAACAAAATAAGTTCTGTAGGTTTGTTTCGAAGTTGAATTTGTGTGTAAGTAGAAACAGGTACATATATAAGCTTTGGATAGTATAGGAAAGGGTTAATGCCTATGTGATGTTTGTTTTGCTGTCTGTGTCCTGATTCAGAAGATTTCCTTTCAATTTCTGTATCTGTGATAATTGGATTTTGAAAAAATTAGCTTTTTGTGGAAACAAAAAACTCTTCCAGGAATGAATTTCTCTTCCGAGGAGTAGATTTTTCTCACTTCCTGTTGTCTCACCCCCATTATTAACTATGAGTTTGTAAGTCGGATGTTTGTAACTTTGAAACTGTCTGCATTGGCAAAGAAGTGCTGAAGAAACCATTTTATTTTATTTTTTTCACAATTGAACCATTTTGTGAATGCTGTGTTCCGTGACATCACAGCTTCTTGCATCCTGAAAAATGCTGAGGTATAGTTAGAATCAAGAAGATGGAAAAATAACTACTTCAGAAATGTCAGCCACCATTGATTGAACCATATACTTGTTTAACCCTGCTTGTACATAACTATAAGTGCATACTCTCTAACTCCCAGGAAACCAGGAAACATGTGGCCAAGTGTGGCCAGGTTGGCAAAATTCATTGATAAGGAAGGACATACTAGCAGAAGTTTAATATTTCCTGAGCCTACTGGGAAGGGTAAGATTTCAACCCTCGTCTCCTATCTCCCCTCAGAGTTGATTGAGTTTGAACTACTTTTGCAGATTGAACTCAGTTTGCAGCAATTCAAATAAGCTAAAGAGAAAAAGGCAAGGAAAGTGAAAGTAGGACATTTTAAAATCAGCTGTAAAAGTGGGTTGGTAGATTAATCAGGACTCCCTGCCAAACCAGGATTAGAGGGTGTTTAAGCTATGAGTGCATCCTGCTTGATTACTCCTGCTAACAAAATGACAGACTTCCTGTCATGATATCAAAACTAAGAACTGTTCTTGTACTTTGTTTCTCCCCCAACAAATCAGTGTCATAAACCAACAAAAACCATAGAGCAGCTGTTAGTTAGATATAATGATGCCAATTAGGCTCCAAGAGATTGCTCTAGGAAATGTAGCTGAGAATTGCAATATTATCTACATGCTTTATTCTGTACATTATTCTGTACCACTGAGTATTAGCATAACTATTTAATACTTTAATGTTGTTTTATAACTGTGTATGTTTTAGTTATATGCAGTTGTCAATTTTCTTTATGTATTTCATTGAATTTTTATCTCAGTAATATGTTTTGCAGCTATATTATGTATTTTTTTGTATGTATGTTACTTCTTCCTTCCTCTGTATGTGTGTTAGATTAAAGGCTTTTGGTAGTACTTTTTCATTATTCTCTTACTTGTAAAGTACCATGAACTGATGATACTGAAAAAATAAAATAATAATAATATAGTCTGCCCTTCACCTTTACACAATAAGCATTTGCGGATTTGTTTATTTGCAGATTGCTGTATATGCCACCTCCTCCACTGCTGCCCTACACCATTTTAAACTGTGACTTTGATAGCACCAGTGTCACTGGAAGGAAATTATCCTGACAGGGTTGCTGAGCCATGCACATGTTCCCTCACTCATTTGCAAACATTTGGGCAAGGGAAAGAGATGTGATGGGAAAAAGGAAGGTGCATCCAGTTTTTCTCACCTACCCACTTGCTTAATTCTATGAACAGGAGGCAAAAAGGGGGTGAAAGGAGAGAAAATGCACCTGTTTGTTCACTCACTTGCATGGGCAGGAAGGGGAAAGAGGAAGGGACGGGAAAAGGTGCATTATATTTATTAACTTGTTAAGAGGATGGGAGGAGGGAAGGCATGTGCATTTGCTCACTTGCATGGGTGGGATGGGGTGGAATAGGATTAGACAGGGCATGAGCATTCGCTGTTGTGAGTAGTCTGAGAGAAGAGGATGGAATAGAGGGAAGGATGGTGCGCACATTTGCTCACTCTTGTAGGCTGGAGAGGGAAGGAGAAGGGATGAGAGGAGGGAAGGGTGCACATGTTGACTCACACTCATGGGAGGATGTAAGGGGATGGGATGGGATGGGTGTCCCCTTTCTCCTGCTGTCTCACCCCCATTTCCCTCCCCTCCCACTTTTCTGCACAAGTAAGGGAGCAAAGGATTACCCAAACAGCTGGGCGCAGTCATCCAACCAATACACATCTGTGTGTGTGTGTGTAAGCTGACTTACAGAATGTTTTTAAAGAAAGGGCTTTAGAGTGTTGTTGAACTATTTTTACTGTTTTGTTCCTTTCTGAGTATCGTATATACTCAAGTATAAGCCAACCCGAATATAAGCCGAGGCACCTAATCTTACCACAAAAAACAGGGAAAACTTATTGACTCGAGTATAAGCTGAAGGTGGGAAATACAGCAGCTACTGGTAACGTTCAAAAATAAAAATGGTCTCTGCCTCTTTCTTTCCTTCCTTCCTGAGTGCTTGCTTTGCTTTCTCTTTATCCGTCCTGGGCCCAGTTCTGTACAACATCTTTTTTTTTTTTTAGATGAAGAGTTAGAAGACATGATCATCAAGTTTGCATATGTCACCAAATTGGGAGGGATAGCTAATACTCCAGAAGACAGGAGCAGAATTCAAAATGATCTTAACAGATTAGAGAAATGGGCCAAAACCAATAAAAGGAAGTTGAATAGGGACAAATGCACTTATGCAGAAAAATTGAAGTGCATTATTAGAGGCTGGGTTGCCACTTTTGGGGGCTTTTATTGTGTTTCTGCATGAAAGCAGAAGGGGGTTGGACTACATGGCCTTTGGGGGTCTCTTCCTGCATCATCATCATCATCATAGGCTAGGCTGCCACTTTTGGGAGTTTTTATTGTGCATTTCCTGCATGGGAGCAGGAGAGGGTTGGACTTCATTGCCTTTGAGGGTCTCTGTCTACATCATCATCATCATTATTATTATTATTATTATTATTATTATTATTATTATTATTATTGGCTGGGTTGCCACTTTTGGGAGCTTTTATTGTGCTTTTCTTGCATGGGAGCAAGAAGGGGTTGGACTACATGGCCTTTGGGGGTTTCTTTACACATCATCATCATCATTATAGGCAGGGCTGCCACTTTTGGGAGTTTTTATTGTGCTTTTCCTGAATGGGAGCAGAAGAGGAGTGGACTGCATGGCCTTTGGGGGTCTCTTCCTACTCTGTTCTTACACTGTGGAGCATGCCTTCTCTTGAAATCCACAAGCATGTGGATAATTGTAACAGAAAGGAGGAAACCATGGAAAATTAACAAAATCTGGCTCCCAGTATTAAGAAACTCTAAGATCAAGACAGTAAATACAGAACAACACTCAGTAAACAGGGGAATTCCAGACAAGAATCTATCAGTAAGTGGGGTTTATATATCTGTGGAATGTTCAGGGTGGGGAAAGAACTCTTGTCTGCTTGAGGTAAATGTGAATGCTGAAATTGGCCACCATTAGCGTTGAATGGGCTTACAGCATCAAGGCCTGGCTTTTTTCTACCGGAGGAAATCCTTTGTTGGGAGATGTTAGCTAACACATCTCAACAAACTTAAAGACCAGGTGAGGGTCCTGGTCTTTAAGCCCCATACTTTCCTGCCAGGACCCTCACCCGAGTATAAGCCTGGAGGCACTTTTTCTGCCTTAAAAAAGGTCTGAAAAACTCATTCTATACCCGGGTATATACGGTATGTGTTTTAATTGTTTAACTACTGTGCAGAGTTTAGTCTATTTAAAAGTTGGCTTTCATATGTTTTTAGCTGTATTGTTATTTAGTGCTTTCAAGTTGTTTCCAGCTTAAGGCGAACCTATCATGTTTGTTGTCATTATTGTGTGCCTCCAATTCGTTTCTGACTTAAGGTGAACCCATCATGGTGGTTTCTTTGTAAGATTTGTTCAGAAGGGGGTTGCCTTTACTTTCCACCAAGGCTGAGAGAATGTGCCTTGCTTAAGTTAATCCAGTGGATTTCCATAGCAAAGTGGGTATTTGAATCCTGTTCTCCTGGAATTTTCATCCAGCATGCAGATAACTAGACCATAGTGACTATTGTAATAGCTCTAAACTGGAAGCTACCTTGGGTCCTAATTTTGAGAAAAAAGCAAGGCATAAATAGTGTTCATAGAAAAATAATAATAAAAACAACAACAATAATACTTTTATAGACTGCAGCTTCCCAAATCCTCTGGTCTGCAGCCTGTGCTAGCAGGGAGATTTGGGGAGATAAAGTTCCATTTCGTCCAATCATCCCATGTCATTTGCTGATGACAGAAAAATAGTGGTGTGTATCACTGAATCCTCACTGCAGGACAGCTTTCTCAATCCAACCGGAAGGGTTTGGACAACTTCCATCAGACATAACCTGTGTGCCTGTCATTCCTTGGATGTATCCCAGACATTGGATGGAGGCTTTTGGAAGCAGTGGACAACAGGGCACTTTGCCTGCTTACATCCTGGCCCTTTTTCCAGTACTTAATCCAGATTTGGCTTCCCTGAGTCATGCTCCCACTTGGCACTCACTCAAGCTTTTACTCTGGACCCAGTCCGTGCCAGAGAGGTGAGGTGAAAAAACATGCTGCTCTCTGCTCCCCTCTCTGCATGCAGAGGGCAGGTAAATAATGAGCCACAGCAAGAAGGAAAATTGACTGGCTGTATGACTCTCAAAGACTAGCTCACTGCTCTCTTTAGAGAAACCTGGATGGGTGCCCCATAATGCAAGCCAAAAATCCAGTGCTAGACAAAAATAGGAAATCTTTAATAATGGCTCATTAATCAACATGTTTCAAGGCTAATTGTTCCTTCCTCGGGAAGATTTTTTAAATAAAAAACAATAATATTTTCATGTTTGGTTTGGCAGGTTATGTTTTTTGGGATATTGTTCTCGATGTTCGACAATGCTAGTTTCTGGCAACAATCTGATCCACCCATATTCAAGTGTTGTGTTGTGTTGTTTACATGTGGTTGGCATGTTAGAATCGGGTGCAGAAAAGAGGGAAAACAGACCCAGAACATAAACTGGCATTTTTGGATTCCGTGTGTCAGAGAGGTTGAAGATTTCCTTTTATGTGCTACCGCCCCAAAAAGTGGCCATTTCCTGTAATATGTGTAGCAGATCTGTATGCTTGATAAAGGTAGGACTTGAACACAGCCTTTGGATTGTGGCCTTTGTTCCATCAGCTGTGAATGGATGTTTAGCTTGCTCCTTGCTGTACTTTTCAAATCACATTAAAGAACCATAATCTCCTAATTCTTCCACTTTCAAGGTTTTGTTTAACTCCTGGTTTGTTCTCCCTGTCTTCCCTTTTAGCACGTTTGGAGTGAAAGCGAGGACTGCTTGCCTTTCCTGCAATTGGCTCAGGACTACATTTCTTCTTGTGGTAAAAAGACGCTCCATGAAATACTGGAAAAAGTCCTCAAATCATTCAGACCTGTAAGTATCTGTTTCCTTCAGCTGGAGGTTTCGGTCTAATGTTCTAGATCAGGTGTTTTCAAACTTTTTCAGTTGCGAAGCCCTTTTTGAAGCAAACGTTTATCGTGGAGCCTCCAGAAATGTTTATATATTATATCAGGCATGGGCAAACCTTTTGACGGATTTTTGACTTGAGGTGGCACAGTGTGTTAAAGCGCTGAGCTGCTGAACTTGCGGACCGAAAGGTGCCAAGTTCAAATCCCGGGAGCGGAATGAGCACCCCCTGTTAGTCCCAGCTCCTGCCAACCTAGCAGTTCGAAAACATGCAAATGTGAGTAGATCAATAGGTACCGCTTCAGCGGAAAGGTAACGGCACTCCATGCTGTCATGCCGACCACATGACCTTGGGGGTGTCTATGGACAACGCCTGCTCTTCGGCTTAGAAATGGAGATGAGCACGAACCTGCAGAGTCAGTCACGACTGGACTTAACGTCGGGGGAACCTTTACCTTACCTTTGAAATTTGACAGATGGGCCAGGCCAGTGGCAGATGGATGGAGAGTGCTTGTGTAAACTAATTGAAAAAAATCAAGTACAAATTCGTATGCACATTGCACATATTTTGTCTGTAATGCAGAAATA
The DNA here is from genome assembly GCF_035594765.1 of Anolis carolinensis. Classification (NCBI taxonomy): domain Eukaryota; kingdom Metazoa; phylum Chordata; class Lepidosauria; order Squamata; family Anolidae; genus Anolis; species Anolis carolinensis. Next base: position 70,031,352 of record NC_085846.1, read on the forward strand.
ACAAAGGAAAGAAAGAACAATACATTATTTAAGATAAAGAAAATTTTAACCAACATAAATATAACAGTATTTTAGTGGAAGACCCCAGGGGCCATCTTGTCCCATCCCCTTCTGCCATGCAAAAAGCACAATCAAAGCACCCCCAGCAGATGGCCACCCAGCATTTGTAATAATAATAATGATAATAATAATAATAATAATGATAATAATAATAATAATAATAATAATAGGAGCAACTCCAGGGGCCATCCAGTCCAGTCCCCTTCTGGCATGCAGGAAAAGCATAATCAAAGCACCCCCCAACAAATGGCTACCCAGTGTTTGTAATAATAATAATAATAATAATAATAATAATAATAATAATAATAATAATAATAATAGAAACCTCAGAAACCATCCCACCCAATACCTTTCTGACATGCAGGAAAAACACATTCAAAGCACTTCCTAAGTGTTGCAAGGGAAATAGGATTTTGGAAGCAAGGGAGGCGAGGGGAATAGGCTTTGCGGGGCGAGGGAGGCAAGGAAAAAAAGCTTTTGGAGATGAGGCGAGAAAAAAGATTTTTTGACACAAGGGAGGTGGGGAGGGGGAGGAGCAGAAAAGAGGAGTGAAAGCCGGTAGCAGGGAAGGAGGAGGAGGAGGAAACCTCAGAGTTTCTCAGTATGCTTTGTGGAGCCCCAAGAGCTCCACAGAGCACTCTTTAAAAACTGCTGTGCTAGATATTGAATAAAGTTATCTTGAATCTGTGAAATCTGTTTGTTTCAAATGGCTTCATTTTACTTTACTTTCCCTCTATTTTCTAAATGGAGATAACTATGTGAGACAGGAGGCAAAGAAAATGGTTCCCAGCCATGAAGTATAATTTGATGGGCAGGTGACAAGGTGCAATATGGTGTACAGAGATCTGAAGAATTTTGAAGTGGCTGGCTATATGAGAAAGCCTATGTGGTAGAGTTATTTCCAGAGGCTCATTCAGACTACAAAAGTATAGTGCTATGATTCCACTTTAACTACAACAACAATGTTTCCATCATGTGGAGTTTTGGGAACTTCAGTTTAGAAAAGGCATTGAGAATTCTCAGCCAGAGCATTCTAATGCATTACCAGAGTACAAGCCCCATGCCAGTGAAGGTGAAATAATAGCGCTCTCTTTATGTAAATAGGCCCCTGATCTTTCTGTTGTGGGATTTCACAAGACCCATTTTTCCATTCTCTATCTGAAAATAATAAAAGCAAAAGGAGAGCTACTTTAAATGAATGTAGGTTTCCAGGACTAGGTTGACTCCATTCAGGGGTATTAGAAGTGCTGGCAGAAATAATGTCAGAAGAACCGGCAATGAATTTTGAGAATTTCTGGAGAACAGGAGAAGTTCCAGCGGACTAAAGTAAATATTGTCCCTATTTTCAAAGAGGGAAAAAAGAGGACACAAACAATTTTCACCTAATCAGCCTAACATCAGTAGCAGGATTTCTTTTTTTAGAACAGATCATTAAACAGTCTGTAAGTACATAGATCGGAATGCCAGCACATGGATTTCTCAAAAACAAGTCATACCAGGCTAATCTTATCTCTTTTTATATATATATAAAGATACAAACTTTGTAGATGAAGGGAATGCTTTGGATGTAGCATGTCTTAATTTCAGTAAAGTCTTCAACAATGTTTGCCATGGTAGTTTTGCAAACAAGCTAGTAAAATATGGTTTAGAGACAATGCTATCAAGTTTTGTAATTGGTTGACCAACTGAACCAAAAGGATGCTCACCAAGGGCTCTCTCTGTAGAAAAGTGACTTGTGTGGTGCTGCAGGGTTTGGTTCTGGGTCCAGTGCTATTTCACATCTTTATAAATGGGAATAGAGGGTATGCCTATCTTATTATTTGAAGATGACACCAAATTAGGAGATGTAGCTAGTACCTCAGGGGATAATATTAGAATTCAAAATGGCCTTAATAATTATCAAAATGAATTTCAACAGAAAGTTTGCCTCTAAAAGCCACTGATTTTACTTCTAATTTTAATTTAATTCATGGGATGTTCCAAGTATTGGGCAAAATTTGTTCTTGAATATTAGTGATACTGCCAAGCGTTATTCTTTCACATGACATTTACAGAGTATTTCTTTCTCCCCACTTTACAAACAGCTACTGGGGCTTCCAGATGTAGATGATGATGCATTTGAAGAATATAATGCAGACGTGGAAGAAGAAGAAGCAGAAGCCGATCATCAGCAAATGGGTGTCAGTCAGCAGTAATATTGAGAGGAATTTAATATATATATATTATCCTACCATGTGGGGTCTTATGCTTCTGTATTAGCCTTTTTGAAATTAGCACATCACACCGGAAAAAGCTGGCTTCCAAACCCAAAGTTTAAAAAAACAGAAAAGAGAGAAGAAAACCATTGATATTTTAATATCTGTGATGAGCTTTGCTAAGAAGTGGCCTGAATTCACTCCTGCTTCAGTGAGGTTTCTATGGCGTTGTCTTAGTAGCATTCTGCCATTATCTTAGAACTAGGGTGTTTTTCCCCCCTCGCTGACTGTCTTTTTTGTTGTTGTTATTATTATTATTATCATTATTATTATTATCATCATCATTTTGTTTATTTGTATAGGAGAATTAACATTTCACTGACCTGAATGTGATTTGAATGTAGGAACTATTTGGTTGACGTGTTAAGTACTTGCGTGACCTTAACGAGGACCATCCATGCAGAGAATAAATGCAATCTGCACTTTCAGTTTTAGATCTCTTTCTCTTTATTATGTTGGAACAAAACAAACGTAGCGAGGATTGTTCTAAATGAATGGCGTGCCAACAAAAGCCACAATTCAGTCAAAACACAACATTTCTCAATGCTTTAATGTCTGTGGGATGAATGATTTAAACATGTACTCTACTTCATTGATTTCAGTGAAAAAAGGGTAATACTTAGTAGGTTGGGAGGAGATTATTCCATACCCTCCCTTTGTTATTTTTTCCTTTAAAGACATTCCCTTTACTTTTGGTTTAAGAGTGGTATACAGGCAAGCCCCCGAGTTACAAACATCTGACTTACAATGACTCATAGTTACAAATGGGGGTGAGATAACAGGAAGTGAGAGAAATCGACTCCTTGGAACTGTTGCACCCCAAGGCAGCGTGAGCACTCGAAAACCAGGCAGGAGCCAATATAACGCACAAGTTGTTTATTGAAGCAGAGTAAATATATATGTCTATGCCCATTTAAGGTGGAAAGTCAAAGTAAGAAATAGTCCATAATAAATAGTCTATTGTAATTCAGAAAGAGTTCATCAATGTCCAATTTGTAATCCACAAGTGAAGCTCGATAGCTTCCCTTAGATATCAAAATTTGTCCATGAAACAATAGTGGAAAACAAACCACTGCAAATCCGCTTGAAAAGTCCCGTAGCAAAGTCAAAGAAGCAAGGTAAACAAAGCGAAGTCAATCTCAATTCAGGAACAAGGAAGTCGCGGTAAAAAGACAAGGTCTACTCAAGAGTTGCGGCTCGGCGTGGCTCTCCTGGAACTGGAAACTCGGCACGGATTCAGAAGTCAATGAAAGGAGCTGGAAACGAACCTCTCCCGAGGAAAAGCAATGTTGACACCGCAATGAAAATACAGTGCAGAGTACTTTTAACAGAATCCCAAGTCTGTAAGAATTAGGGAGTACAGGGCCCATGAAAATTTCTTTTTTTTTATCCTATGCCCTCTTATTATTATTTTTTAATTTATGAGTGGGTTGCTAGGAGACAAAGTGGGCGGAGCTTAGCCTTCCAATTGGCAGCAATGGGAAAAAAACAATTATTCCTCTCCCTCTAATTAGAACTTTGTTTTTCTTGTTTTTTTATGTCTAAACACAGCAGGGATGACCATGTCTTTTGTGGCCAAGTTTCGTGGGTTTTTGGGTATTCAATTTCACTGTTTACTTTAAGTTAGAAATGCTCAGAACATTTATATATAGATAGATATTGTCTGGAATTATAGTTTAAAAATGTACATGTTCTGACTTACAAATTCAGTTTAAGAACCTATCTTGATCATAACTTGGGGACTGCTTGTATTAAAATATCTGCATGCCTGTACCTTCCCCCCCCCCTCCCATTTTGACAGCAGATTTAGCCTGCCTTTGGAAGGATAGTAGGGGGGGGGGGGCTTTCTGGCTTCCCTGGGCAGGGAGTGCTAGAGTTTGGGAGCAGCCAACAAAAAGGCCCACTCCCTTATTCCCACCAAAGAGCTTATGATGGAGGTGGGACAGAGAGAAGGGCCTCTCCTGAGGATCTCTGGGCCTGGGCAGACTTACACAAGGAGATGTGGTCAGCCAAATAGCCTGGACTTGAGCCGTATGGGACTTTAAAGGTGATGACCAGCACTTTAAATTGTGCCTGGAAACAAACTGGCAGCCAAAAGTCTGTTGCAACAGGGGGGTTGTCCACTCCCTGTAACCAGCCCCAGTTAGCAACCTGGCTGCAGCTTTTTGGACCAGCTGAAATTTCCAAGCACTCTTCAGAGGCAGCTCCACATAGAGTATGTTACTTACTTACTTACTTAGGCGATCCCTCGTAGTTCGAGGATGATTGTCTTCCACCCTGGGGGTGTGTCCATAGATGGCTGAAGAGACCTATTCTTGATCTGCATGTTCTCCCGCAGTGAGGACATCGGTTTCCAGGTGGAAGGCAGTCCCGGTCAGGGTTGGCTTGATGCTCCTTCCTCTTGGCATGTTTCTCCCTTAAGCGCTCCATTTGTGCCTCTTCGAACTCCACAGCACTGCTGGTCACAGCTGACCTCCAATTAGAGCGCTCAACGGCCAGGGCTTCCCAGTTCTCAGTGTCTATGCCACAGTTTTTAAGGTTGGCTTTAAGTCCATCTTTAAATCTCTTTTCCTGCCCACCAACATTACGTTTCCCATTCTTGAGTTCTGAGTAGAGCAACTGCTTTGGGATGTTACAGTAATCTGAACAGGATGTTACTAAGGCTACTATGCATCATATCAAAGAACGGGTGCAGTTGGTGCACAAGCTTTAAAAGGTGGCTTAATATATAAATAAGAGCACATTACATGTTGCACTAAAATTATAGTGATGTATTTATGTTTACAATAATAATGTTGTTTTACCACCAAACAGCCCCTCACAGGTAATGTGACTTGTAATGCATTACCTTTCAAGCTGTGATGAAAACGGAATTTGCAAAGTAAAAAATAAATTGAACATTCATTTCCTAGAAGACTGATAACACGGTGTATTATAAGATCGATAGATCAATACTTAACAATACTCATTGCTATCCAGTCGTTCAGCTGGCTCTCTTACCACCAGGTGGTTTGTTTGTTTTTTCGTGTCAGGAGCGACTTTGAGAAACTGCAAGTCGCTTCTGGTGTGAGAGAATTGGCCATCTGCAAGGACGTTGCCCAGGGGACGCCCGGATGTTTGATGTTTTTATCATCCTTGTGGGAGGCTTCTCTCATGTCCCCACATGGAGCTGGAGCTGATAGAGGGAGCTCATCTGCACTCTCCCCAGGTGGGATTCGCACTTGGCAGCTTTCAGATCAGCAACCCAACCTTCAAGTCACAAGGCTTTAATCCACTACAGTCCCAGAGTGACCAGTATCTGCCCAGAGAGCTGGTTTTCTACAAATACATGTGACACATTAAAATTGTGGACTCAGCTTTTATAGCTGGAGTTGCTGAGTCTCACCCTGCTGGAAAGGGTGTGGGGCTGATGTCTACTTGCGAGGAGACCCACAGCCAGCAACAGAAGAGCTGACTGGAGATGTTCAGACCTCTTCTACAGCAACCACAGCAGACTCCTCCATATCATAAACCACAATACATCCTGTTTTAGTTGACAAATTCCAGTTTTTATTTCTTTATGCCAACATGTATCAATACAAGAGAACAACCCAGCTGATAAAGGACTAATCCTACTTATCCCCATACGTGGTGGTTACTGGTCCTTACTGTCATATCTCTTGTTACAATTAGTGTTCAAAGTAAACAAACCAAACAATTTCATGTATCATTGTTTAATATCCTTATTTTAAAAAATTAAGTTCTTCACTTTAAAAGACAACAAATAATCACTGCAGTTTTGTTACATCCAAATCCACAGGGGATTTTATATATAAAAACATAGCACCTTTTTGAAGAGCTTCTTCCCAGCATGCTATTCTCCAATGCTCTCTTACTTCATGAAAAATGGTTATAATGTAATACCGATTCTGAACAGTGTCTTGTTATACTCGAGTGAAATCACACTGCTGAGTTCAATAATTTCAGTTGCCATTCAGAGATTTGAAAAAGCTGGCTGTCATTAGTCCGTAACATGATCAGCCACCATGGATCATTGCACCTCATTCTCATAAGCCAGATGTTTGAATATAATTGTGCTTTCCTCCAAGTCTGTTTCAGGTCATAAAAAGTGTTTTTCAGAAACTGGAAATCACAGGCTAGCAAGATTGAGATTTGGGGCAACAGGCAGGAGTGCCTTGGAGACAACACTTCACGATTTCGGAGAGAGCAAGGGTGGCTCCTGGAGTGTTGGAGGCAGGATTACATTTACATTTAGGTTTTGAAAGTAGCACAGGAACAGCTAGAACCAGCTGGTCTAATGACAAGTTGAAATTATATTTTTGAATTTATCTTTGTTCTACTCAGGTGTAAGTACTCAAGCCATTGCTACCCAAAAGGAGGAGGGAACTAGGGAAATTGGCACGGGGATCCACAAAGCAAGGAACCTCTTCCTCAGCTCTTGTGTGTCCCGCTGTCCCATGTTTCAACCCTGCTATACTTTGCCCGTTGTTTTGAATGTTGGATTACATCTCCGGAGATCAGGATTTAATTCTCTGCTTGATAATGGAAACCCATTGGGTAAGCTTGGGAAGTTACACACTCTGAGCCCCAGAAAACGCCATAAATCAGAAACAACATGAAAGGCACACAACAACTACAAAATCCACATGCATTGATTCCTTTAGGGCCGTGGTTCTCAACCTGTGGGTCCCCAGGTGTTTTGGCCTACAACTCCCAGAAATCCCAGCCAGTTTACCAGCTGTTAGGATTTCTGGGAGGTGAAAGCCAAAACATCTGGGGACCCACAGGTTGAGAACCACTGTTTTAGAGGATAATGGAAAGATCACTGAATATCACACTTGCCTCAAGCTCTACCTAATAGAAAAGTGGACCTGCTTTTCCTTTTTAGGACTTTTGATCCAGACATCTTGGAGGAGGAAGATATTTCCTTGGATTCACTATCTTTTCCCTAAAGTATTTTTAACTTTTCTTGAACACTTGCTCAAGACATTTTGCTACTTCAGAGCCCAAATGATAACCCCTCCCCCCAGACTTGTCAGACACAAATTCCCACCTTCAGTGTGGTAAGAAGAGTGGCTAGGCAGGCGTAGCCAATGTATTTATTTGTTTATTTATTTATTGTGTCAGAAGGGTACAAATTGTAATGTATTTGAAAACACAAACAAAGGTGTGTGTTTTTTAAAAACAACAACAACAACAGTTTGGCATTTTAGGAGATGTGTGTGATAACATCTCTAATAAAAAAAATAAAAAATATCATTTTCTATATCACTGGACAATTGTTAAAGCTTGGCCATGATGCCAGCATGAAGTTCCAAACCCAAACAGATGCACTAGATTAATGGGAAGGACATGATTCACTACCCTGTTTCCCCTAAAATAAGACATCCCCAGAAAATAAGAAATAGTAGAAGTTTTGCTGAATTGCTAAATATAAGGCCTGCCCAAAAGGTAAAACCTAGCAAAGTTTTTGTTTGGAAGCATGCCCAACGAACAGAACACCAGAGCATGCAGAATCGGTAAATGTACGTACCATAGAGTGTTGTACATGGAAACATTGGTAGTACAGTAGAGTCTCACTTATCCAACACTCGCTTATCCAACGTTCTGGATTATCCAACGCATTTTTGTAGTCAATGTTTTCAATGCATTGTGATATTTTGGTGCTAAATTCGTAAATACAGTAATTACTACATAGCATTACTGTGTAATGAACTACTTTGTCTGTCAAATTTGTTGTAAAACATGATGTTTTGGTGCTTAATTTGTGAAATCATAACCTAATTTGATGTTTAATAGGTTTTTCCTTAATCTCTCCTTATTATCCAACATATTCACTTATCCAACGTTCTGCCGGCCCGTTTATGTTGGATAAGTGAGACTCTACTGTAATAAGAAATTCTTGATAGGATTCATAACCAGCTGGTTATGCTGGTTTGTGATGACAACTACTGTACAGTATATAATACATGTTCATTTTTTTGTTCAACAATAAATGTGAATTCATCTTCATGGAAAAATAAGACATCCCCTGAAAATAAGACCTAGCGCATCTTTGGGAGCAAAAATTAATATAAGACACTGACTTATTTTCGGGGAAACACCACCGAAACCAGTTCACTATCTGAAATTCTAGAGAGCTGCTGCCTCTCAGTGTAGATGATACCAAGCAAATCAATGTGTTCACACAGTACAGCTTACACACAGTACTGTTAGCCATCTCTCAAAATTAAATAGAGAGAAGAAAGTCTAAGTGAGTTTGAAAAGAAGAGATGACAGTAGTTAGTGACATTTCCAGTTGTTTCTCTTACAATAATTTTATTTCTTGTGAGTTGGATACGGAGAATGGGCTGAAGTCATCCTTGACTGGATCCACTGAAATTCAAATTCAGCCCCTACCAACATGGAAACGTTTTGTAGCTATTTATTTAATGTATCAGAAGCAAACCGAGACTACAGTGGAGTTTTTTTTCTTCGTGTCAGGAGCAACCGGAGTTGCTTCTGGAGTGAGAGAATTGGCCGTCTGCAAGGACGTTGCCCAGGGGACGCCTGGATGTTTTGATGTTTTACCATCCTTGTGGGAGGCTTCTCTCATGTCCCCGCATGGAGCTGGAGCTGAGAGAGGGAGCTCATCCGCGCTCTCCCTGGGTGGGATTCGAACCTGGCAGCCTTCAGGTCAGCAACCCAACCTTCAAGTCACAAGGCTTTTATCCCCTAGGCCACCAGAGGCTCCTAGTACAGTGGTAATGTAGTTTAAAACACAAAGTTTAAAACTTGGCATTATACTAATTCCTATGTGAGTTTTGTGGCTAATTTCTTGTTGACCTCTAGAGGGCAGTATAAGCTACAGTTTTTGTGGTTTTCTCATTGAAGCTTCTTATATTCAGCTCCAGCACTACAACCTTTGCAGTGCTGCCATTTAGTGCATGTCACTGTCAACTGCAATTCATGTCAAGACTGCTGGGACATGTGTGCATCCAGCCAGCACAGTCCAGGCATAAGCACAGAGAAATCAACGCTAAGTCATATGTTTGACAGAGCGCTGACAGTCAGCTGCACCTATAAAACAAGCTCAGCCTTCCTGGACCTGTAGACCATTACCCTGAGTCAGCATAATCAAATAAGAGATGATGGGAATTGTGATGACTCATGGGCCATGTAGTCCCGTTCCTAGCGCTGTTGTGGCAGATGAAGAGGAAAACTTGGGTTTTCCACCATTTCAGCCAGAATTGGAACTTTCCCAGCCAGAACTGGAGCCCTTGCACCTGCAGGAGCTTTGTCTTCCAGAAATCTGCCAAACAAGCCCTGAGTCAAAATCTCCCCCATTTTCTCGCCGTAGTTATTATCAACAACAAAAAGGAGTTCAACAGGCTAATCGCAGAAGCCTGAGAATCGCAGCCAGGCATTCAGCTGATTAAGACTGCTTTCATGAGAACCTTTAGGGAGTCATGCATCTGGACACAGAGATTGACTTTCGGTTCTGGTTCCCCAGAGAAGTGTTCTTTGGTGGGAACGGGACCCTATTTAGGTTCCTTGCCCTGAAGGAATTTTGCGGAGTCAATTCGTCAGCAACTGGAGTAGGTTGTGTGTGGACAGCGCTACTCCCGTTTCCAAGCCTTCGTTCCTGTTTCCAAGCCTTCGTTCCCGTTTCCAAGCCTTCGTTCACGTTCCCAGCCTTGTTTGCTTCACGGACCTTGCCTTGCTTTCCAGGACCTTGCCAAGTATTTACCACGGATCTTGTCCCTGTTCCTCGTACCTTGTTGCCTTGTATCAAGCCTTGTGTTCCAAGAATCAAGTTTACTTCCTAGCCTTACATCAAGTTCCTTGGACTAAGAACCTTGTCATCTCCCCTCACTTTGCCTGGCAAAGTGGGTGTTTCGGTTATTGGATTACAACTTTGGACCTTAATATTTCATATTGGACATTGTTTCTTTGGACTAATTTTGACCTTTCCTGAAAGGTCTACTTCTGAACTATTTCCTACACTTGCTTTATTAACTTTATATATTTCCTTAATAAAGATATTAGATAGATTCTGGCCTCTGTGTTTGGTTATTGGTGCTCTGCAGCCTGGGTCGTGACAGGAATTGAAATCCAATAAGCTAAGGGCCACCAAACCCTCATCCATGCTATAAACCTTTCAGCATGGAAAGTGAAAAAATATTACTTCAGGCTGGAGGCAGGTCAGCTACCTCTAGAATTTCAAAGAGAAGCACCAGTATTGACACTGAGATACAGAACTTGGGTCATTATATTTTCTTTGATTTATTCCTGCGTTTCCCCCATATGGGATCCAAAGTGGCAAAAGGATACAAATATATGGCAAAGGGACATACATTCTGATCTACAAAAGGCTTGACAACATTTCACGATCCAAGCTAGAATAGAATTCAGCATATTCAAGTTCACAGAACTCAATGAAGATTGGTGTTGGATTTGTAGTCTTAGTTAGGGGGTTTTAACTACAACTCCCATCTTCCCAATAAGTGCCCTTCCACACACCCAGGTTAAATCAGGTTAAAGGGGGAGGGGGTGGTGGCTAAACAATGTTTAGCCAAAATGCGAGAAGAATCAGGAGAAAACAGATTAAGGGCTGCAAAACACATGTTTAAAAGCTGCCCTTTAAACCTGGTTCCTCCTGAGGAACACACACCTTTCGATGCCTAAGTAAACATGCAGGCATGGAAAACACATGTTTTCCCTCCCTCCTTGCTGTCCTGCCCCCCATTTCCCTCTCAACTTACTGGGGTCAAGGGAGACAGAAAGACTTCAGGCTTTGTCCAGTTTTCTCCCAGTAAGGTCAGGGAGAAATGGAAGGCAGGGAGGGGGAGGCTGGAGGTGCCAAAGCCCGCCCCTGCTGATCTTGAGGTTTGGGCCAGCTGTTCGGCCTCCATATCAAGTGGGATTTAAAATCCCAATTCCTCTTGGATTTTTTGCCTTTCTGGAAGGACCCTTAGTCTGACCCTATTTTAGCTTTCAAGGTCAGATAAGATATGGTGCCTGTTCTGTCACGTGCTGGGATGTAGCTATTGTCTTTGTATAGGATGTATACTTTATGCCCAGCGGGAAGCCAGGGCGCCTCAAAGAGGATTTTCCTGAAAAGGATAGTCCTTTGAGTCTTTAATGAGATAACGAAGTCTTTATTATTGAACAAATAATAAATCTTCAATGAGTCAAATAACACTTCAAGGTTTCCTTAACAAACTGTTGGCCTTTTCAGTCTTGTCCCCAGGGAACAGGCTTCGGATAACTATGCTTTCTCTAGAAGAAGAAAACCCCCTTTATAACCTCTCCCAGGCTGTCTATTATATGGGCCTAGCTGATGTGGGACCCACTACCGATTCCAAATGCGTCTGGGTATCGAGTGGACCTACCAACCAAGGCTTTCAGATGTTTCAGCTGGGGTTCCGTGGATCTGTGGTGCTGTTCCCTCTCTGAGGTTTCTTTGGAAACTTTAGGGCTGTTTACCTCAGTAGCTGTGAGGCTGAGAGGCTGTGCGCTCTTAGCCAGAACCTTTGGGACCTTTCCCCTGGAATTTCTGTTTCTGATTCCTCGGATGTTCTATATCCCGGATGTTCTTGAGATATGAAGCTTTTCTACAGGACGAGCTGGTCTACGTCCTATAGCTTAGCTTCCTTAAGCGAGACTGACTTAAAAATGGCTTCTTCCCTCCCAGAGCCCTGAACAAGGGGCGGAACCAAACGTAATTATGATGGACAGGCGGCCTGCCCTATGACTGCAAACATTAGCAGAAAGAAAATAAGGTTGGAGCTTCTGGTACAGCCGTACCAGCACAGTGCCTTTAGGGCATTTATGTCCTATAACTAAAGCTACCCAGCCTCATTTTTGTTGGAAATAGCAACCTCCCAGGCCTTTCACTATTTATTTGTTAATGTATATACTGTATTTGCTAACCTGTATTCTATGTGTATGTTGATTTGCCAGTTTTACTGACCTCCTAGGTGTGGGAGGGGTTATAGACATGTAATTGTAGTGAGCATGTTCAGAGTCAGGACTCCATTTTGCATTCAGTCTGTTTTAGACCTCAGTGGAGGTGGATGCATATTTTGCATCAGACCTCAGTGGAAGTGGATGCATGTTGCTGCTTGGGCTTCAATAGAGAAGTACGTCAGTGAGTACAACTATACCTAAAGACTATGGACTATTGACTAAGAATGATATCCCGTGTATTCAACACAGAGAGAAACTACATCATATCTATAACTGAACTTCAATAAGAAATGTGCCTGTACAGTGAATTAATACAAGTTGTTTATGAGTAAACAAGATATATTATTTTTCAAAGAAAACTTTGTTTTTTTTATCTCTGAATGCATATTTTAAACTAAAATGTTTCAAGGGACTGTATATGTTTCTGGGCAAATGCAACTACAACTTCAACTTTAAAGAAACAACCATCCTCTGCTAAACAAATATATTTTTGTAATGACATGTCTTTGTCCTTAGCAGTTGAAAGACATGATTCTTCCGTTTAACAGATGAGTTACCTGTGTGCCATTACATCAATGCTTGTGAATATCACTTATTCAAAGAGTTGACTTCTAACAAGGTCATGCTTTTCTTGACTAGTGGTTTTCAAAAGGTGGTCTCCACATAGTCATGGAGATTCACATTTGCCAAAAGGATATGTGCCCAGAGACTGGGTGCAGCTATTTTCCAATAATTTTATTAATAAGAAGAAAAGCAGATCAGGAGCCTTCACTTGCTTCTGGTCTACCATTTATCTCAAATCCTATACTTCTCTGCCATTTCTTTATTCCAAATCATTCTCTTTCCAAGTGCACCACCCCAACTTGGCCCCCAGACATGTTGAAATGCTCAGAAAATCTTTATTATATAAACTAGAGGCGGAGGAAGGATTAAGTATCCCGCAACGACCATGCTTTGGTAAATATCCTCTATGAAGCTGCTTTCCTTTACTTACAACAAGTACACAGAAGGTATGCTTTTGTATGTAATGGACAGTTCACCTGAGGCCAGGACTATTTTCTTTATTCCCAAATTCAGTATACAGTAGGAATTTGTCATGGACACCCTGCTTCGAATTAAGGTCTCAGAGCACGCTTACAAGCGCAAAGCTGAATTGATATGCTCAGGAAAGGGATTGCTCAGTACTGATGCCGCTGTAGAGAAAATCTCATTTCTAGTATTTACCCAACAAGTCTGGTTTAATGGAAGAGCAGGGAACAGACTCTGCGATGAAGCTCTTTACACTCAGGCAAACATTCATATGGGCAAAAGCAATCATATAAACGTGTGAAATCATGGTACAAGAACGCAAATATGTTCAACCAGTGTAGTGATGTATATTAGTCAACACACTCCCTGTGACATGTGAGAGTGTGGATGGCTTTGAAACAATTCTTTTCTTTGTGGGTGTGTTTGTTCTCAATGAATTAGTTGCAGTAGTATCTCTGACACAGCAGAGAAAAATGGCAGATGACTTCATGTCAGATTCGCAGGCATTCGAGGCAAATAAAAACCCAAAGATTTTCTAATTAGTGGCCTGAAGCTCTCCGCTAAGACCAGATTGGAGACAGATCATTTTCCTTCATGTGGAAGAAACAATACAGTGCTTGACAGTAAGTGCATTGACATCCCCCCCAGGGCTGGTCTCTGGCAAGAAGGAAAACAAAGAGTGGCAGATCAGATCAAAATGGATGATCCGTGGCAAGGGAAGAAGGGGTGGAATTTCATTGGTGGAAGAAGTGACAATTGCTAGGCCATTGCTCACAACAGCTGTCTCTTCCTGCTGTGCCTTCACCATAAAGCCTGCCAATTATATCACACAGAGGAGATGCAACCTTTGTTTCACAGCAGTTAGAGATGATGGCCTCCAGAATATATCACAGTCCCCTCCCAAATGTGTTGGAAACTGTCAGTCCTTGCTTATATAACTCTCCTTCTCTCCAATTTGAAGATAATGGCATGCATTATCGTGGATGTGAAAAGACCTCTTCCAGCTTCTTCTCCATGTTAGCAAATAGGTAAAGGTTTTCCCCTGACATTAAGTCTAGTCGAATCTGACTCTGGAGGTTGGTGCTCATCTCCATTTCTAAGCCGAAGAGCTGGCGTTGTCTGTAGATGACTCTTAGGTCATGTGGCTGGCATGACTTTTTACTTTTAAGGCTTTTAGGGTGGGTTGGGTGGCCCCATGCCATCCCAGAAGTTACCAGGATGGCATGGGGATATGCCACCAGGAAAGCCCAGGTTTTTTGGGGCAGGCATGGGGACTTAAACCCATACTGAAGAAGGTTTAAGCCCTGTCTAGAAGCGCCCTGAGAGGTAGTTTAGGTTATGTGAGACCAGTTGCTTCTACACTGCAAATAATTGGTGGGAGGAGCAGAGCTGGCCCTAGGTATTTTTCAAGTGTAGGCGAACAGAATTTTGGCACCCCCCCCCCAAACCAACCACTGAAAAATAAGTGTTGGATAAGCGAAAATGTTGGATAATAAGGAAGGATTAAGGAAAAGCCTATTAAACATCAAATTACATTAAGATTTTACAAATTAAGAACCAAAAAATCATGTTTTACAACAAATCAACGGAAAAAGCAGTTCAATACATGGTAATGTTATGTAGGAATTACTATATTTGCGAATTTAGCACCAAACATTGAACAGGGATATAGGGCAGTGTGGACTTAGATAATCCAGATAGCCCCCAGTATTTTTTTTTAAAAAAAACCCTCTAAAATCAGGACAATAAATAAAGAATAACACTCTGAAAACAGGAGAAATCCAGACAGTAAACAATCAGGGACAGCTAACACCTCCCAAAAAAAGATTCTCCCAGGCAAGAAGAAGCCAGGCCTTGAAGCCACAGGGTCATTAAATGCTAAACAAGGGGAATAATTAGAGTTCTTTCTCCTACCCTGGACCTTCTACAGATATATAAATCCCACTTACCTCACAATCTCTGAATGCCCCCAAAGGCGGGCACAGTCCTGGCACCAGGAGCCCGGTGCGGGCACCGGGCACCTCCTGGTGTGAGCACCAGGCACCTCCCGGCACGGGCACCGGGCACCGCCTGGCGCGGGCACCGGGAACGGCCCGGCGCAGGCACCGGGAACAGCCCGCGGGAGGCCCGGCGCGCTCCAGCGAGCGCTGGGCCACCCAGTGAGTGCTGGGCTGCCCGGTGCTCACCAGAGTGCTGAGCGGAAGGGGAAGGCCTCACCAGGAAGGCCTTGCTTCCTGGCAAGGCCTTCCTGGCAAGGCCTTCCTGGTGAGACCTCACCAGGAAGACTATGTCAGGAAGACGTTCGGTGGTTTGGGGAGCAGAGAAGTGGCTTCCTGGTGAGGCAAAGCCCCGAATGCCTTCCTGGTGAGGCAAAGCAGTGAACGCCTTCATTCTCGCCAGGAAGGCGTTCGGTGCTTCTCTGCTTGTGCCGTCCGCCGGACAATAAAAAGCTATAAAACTGAAACGTGCTGTCCTTTATCCGGGCGAACTGCAAATCCCTATAAGCTGTCCTATAGATATTGAACGACTGAGTCTGGATAACTTCAAAAAAGGATGTTTATTCATACAAGGTTGTAAACCTGGCACAGATCTTAAAGTTGCAGAAAATGAAACAAATTTCTATAGGTTTTAGTCACAGAATTATCCCTGGTTCCAGAAGGCAAAGGTGATTATAAAACCACTATACCCTAATCACGCTGCCTATATTAGAAGGAGAAACTCTTTCCTTCCCTATCTTTACAGCAAAGATTAGTTCTAGAAGCGATGGAATAACTCTGCTCCTCTAACTAGATTTCCTATTCCAGATCAATATAATTCAATACTTATCTAATTTGGATAGGCTTAGATTGGCCTGGTTTTGAGGATGATTTGTCCCAGTTAGCTTTGCACAGCTCCAGCACGTTGGAAGACTATAGCCAGAATGAAGCTCCAAAATGGAGACTAGACCCTGGTAAAAAGGGCGGTCCTAAGATGTTGCACTCTTTGACCAATCACTGCAAAGAAAACTGCAGCCAGCTCTTGCAGATTCCAAGCCACTTTTCCTAGGCTTTTGCAGCCAGAGGCTGAAACAAAATGTAAAGGAGGGAAAACAAACAAACGACCAATAGGTAAGGCAAACCATCGTCCTGGGGGACGGAACACTCCCCGCTAAATTCCCAGGATGTGGGAATTTACCAATCAAAAACATACAAACACCTTTGTATACACAACAATACAAACACTAGAACTTTAAACATCTCCAATAAGCAACACGAGGTCACTAATTGGTCTGTCCAGGACAGACATTTTGTCCTTACTATGAGTCTTTACTTGAACTTTTCTAACCTTACCGTCAGGGCAAGGAAAGGTCTTTAGTGTAATGCCCATAGGCCAGGCATAGCGGGGCAAGTCTTTGTCCTTTAGCAACACAAGGTTTCCCGCCTTGAAATTGTCCTTTGGGGTTTGCCAGAGTCTTCTGGTTGGAAGCTGGCTTAAGTATTCGGCCTTCCACCTCTTCCAGAAGTGGTTGGCTAAGGTCTGCACATGCAAAATTGGTGCCACAGTCCGACCAAATTGACTTAATTGGCCCTCTGAGGGCTATGAACCTTTTCAATGCGTTTATGAATGATGAAGTGTCCATTCCCTCTGCAACCTCTATATGGACAGCTCGTACTGACAAACAAGTAAACAAAACCGCACATCTTTTGTTATTTACAACACCACCCCTGGTTTTCCTAGTGACAACCTCCCAAGGACCAAACACATCGATTCCCTCATGGGAAAAGGGTGGGTCTGTCAAAGTCCTATCCTGAGGTAGTTCTGCCATTAACTGACTTTGACAGTTACGTCTGAGTCGCCGACATTTGACACACTTAAAAATAACACTGCTGACCAAACTTTTAGCATTTACCACCCACAGGCCTTCATTTCTAAGGGTCGCCTCAGTCAGAGTTCTACCCTGATGATGGATCCTTTCATGGTGATGCCGAACGAGCAGCAATGCAGTGTGACTATTAGGGGGTATGATGATGGGGTTTTTTATGCACGCCTTGAGTTTAGCTTTGGCTAACCTTCCTCCAACTCTCAAAATACCCCCCTTGCCTAGAAATGGGTTTAACTCACGCAAGAAACTCCGACTGGGGGTGTCAAGCCCTTGTTCTAACCTGGCTATTTCTAGACTAAACTCATGCCTCTGAACTGACCTGAATATTACTCCCTTAGCCTTCAACATGTCCTGAACTTGCAAAGGCTGACTATCTTTGCAGACTAAGCGATGTATAAGCCTAGCAACTGCTCTAAGAAGACTGTGCCACTCCGAAAAACGTTCAAAACGGTGTGGTTCCAGGCAAGATCTTTGGCCCATCTTGATTTCTGTGGTTGATTTGCAGGCTTTCACCTCTGCACTTCGTGAGACTTGAGCATTCATAATGTCCGAAAACCTTTGCTCATCTTTCGAGAGCGCTGTGGCTTCGTCTCTCTCAGAGACTTTGAAGATGGAGGAATACTCTGGAGTTATTGCTTGGCAGTAGACCGAGATATGACTTAGGCAACTGCGCACAAGTGTAGGACGTCCACCTTTAAGCACCTGTGCTTGATTGGAGTCCAACGACGATGGTGGGTGCATCTTGTTTATGCACACTGGGCCTATGACTGTCCAGCCTAATGGCAATTGTTGTGCGATAGGTGCACCTGGAGGTCCTTTAACTTGGTCGTTCACACAGAACAAGCTCGGGCAGTCCGAGCCAAGCAAAAGGGCAATGTCCACATCTGGCCGAAAGGCTGGTATAGCATTCTTTAACCGTCGCAAATGTGGATGAGCCTCCACAACTTCTCTAGTTACAATTTGTTTTTTGTTCCGAGGGATGGAGGAACACTCAATCAGGTCTGGCAACTTGAACTGTCTCTTCTGGTCGCAAGAGGAGACAACAAAGCCAGATGCTATGCGACCCTGCAACTTCTTTTTTCCTGCACACGTAGTCATAGTGTAGTCGACCATCTTGGTTTTAAGGTCAAACATGCGGAAGAACTCTGGAGTAGCCAGGGAGGCGTCGCTCTGTGAATCCAGGGCCACATAGAGTCTCTTTCTAAGCCAAGGGCTCTTGGCTGGATATACATCCGCTAGGCAGATAGGATGACAAACTCTGTACTGGTGCGAGTCAGAACACAGCTCTGTACAGGCGACTGCTGAAACTTCCACCTGCATCTCTGGTGCGGCTGGCTTGTCGGTGTCTTCGACTGCTGACTTTTCTTTTGGTGAAGCGTTCTCTTTGGGGTGGGAGATGATATTGGAGTTGTGCATTGCGGTGCAATGCTTGAGGCTGTTGCATTTCTCACACTTGATGTTTTCTTTGCAGTTGGATGCAAAGTGTGGAGTTGCTCCGCAGCATCTAAAGCAGATTCCCTGCTTTTGAACTAGCTGTTGCCTTTCTTTGTATGTCTTTCTACTAAACTCCCTGCAGTTGGCCAAGCTGTGAGGCTTTTGGTGAATGGGGCAGAGCACCTCCTTCACCTCTGACTTGGATTCGTTGGCCCTGTGCTGAGTTTCAACAGCCTTAACACTAACCGGTCTTTTGGCCTCTCTGGATGGTTTTTTCTCCACTTTAGGTGCCTTCTCTGGCTGGGTCCCTTGGTATAAGGTGGGGAGGCCCGTCTGCGGATCATTCCTTTCTCTGGCCGCCCTGGTGATGAACTGGACCAAATGAGAAAATGGAGGGTATGCCTGGGAGTGGGCCTCCTTGTAGTTGAAGACCTCCTGTCCCCAGCGTTCTTGCAAAGTGAAGGGCAGCTTGGTCAAGATCTGCCTCTGGGACAGGTGCTGATCGAGGCACTTCAAACCGGGCAGTTCTGGATTCTCCTTGGCCGACTCTAATTCCGTAAGGAGATCGCTGAGGTCCCACAAGAGTTTGAAGTCTTTGAGTTTTAAAGCTGGGAACCTTTGGAGCTTGTCCATAAGAGATGCTTCAATCTCTGTGCTGGCCCCATACCTCTGCTGCAACCTGGCCCAGGCCTTTTCCAGGGCTTTGTCGGGATCGGCTACGTGGGCTGCGTAGATCTTCTTAACTTGTGAGGATGAGGCTGGGCCCAACCATGCAGCCAGAAGAGTCAGTTCTTCCTCCGGCAATAACTTTAAGTCTCTGATTGCTCTCTGGAAGGTGGCCTTCCAGAGAAGAAATTCCTCAGGCTTGTCCGAAAACTTTTCGACACCCTTGTCCTTAAGATCTCTTCTGGGGCTTCTGATGATGGAGACAAGCTGGGACTCTGGCGTCGAAGGGAACAATTGAGGAGTTTGCTGTTGTGTAGTGGACTCCCACCGTGTACCTTGCGTCAACCTTTGGCCTCTTGGAGGGATGACATCGACCACTGACGAATCGATGGTTCCCTGTGCAGCTGTCTGTAGGGGCCAACTAGCACTCGGCCTTGAGGCCCTGATTGACTGACCTAGGGTTTTAGCAGGAGGCACAGGTAGCTCGAGCAAGGGTGAGCTCCCCGCTATGACGCTCTGCTCTGCAGGAAATTCAAAAGTGACTTTGGGGCCCTGCTCTGGGTAAGGAGAGAAGTCTCCCTGTTCCTCATCCGAAAACTGGCTGTTCATGCTGCCAAGGTGCGCAAACACTTTGGCAGAAGGATCCTGTATTGGTAACTGGCTTACATTTTCTTCTGTGAGTGGCTCAATTAGGGCTTTGGCCAAAGTCTCAGCCCTTACCCTTTTGGCTGCGGCATCCATCTTTATTCTAAGCATCTCTATACGAGCCTGTTCTATTTGCATTTCGCTTTGTCTACGGGCCTGTTCTATTTGCATTTCGCTTTGTCTACGGGCCTGTTCTATTTGCAGTCGTTGCTCTTCTTCTTTAAAGGGAAGGGTGAGATCAGCTGCCTTAGCATCAGCCTCCGCCCCCGCTACCTTGCTCTTTAGCTCCAGACGTGCAGCCTCCTTAATGTGCAAGGCAGCTAGGGAAGAGATGGCACTCCCAGCAGCAGAAGACTTGCTAGAGTGGCTGTGTTTAGACGATGCACGCTCCCTTAGTTTAGATACCTGGCTAGAGCGGTTGGACTTAAGACTAAGTGCCACAGCAGGTGATTTCAAAAGATTGGTCTCATGGCTGCATAAGGAAGCTAGGATTGCCCTCACCCTATTTTCTTTCTCATTAGTGTCAGCTAAAACACTCCCTATTTCTAACTCTGAATCCTTGGCGTTAATGCGCTCGAGGACCTGGACTATCTTAGACACTAAACCCCTGCAAAGACCGAAGGCTTCTTCGAGGTCTGTCTGTAATATGGCTGGCACCCTTGTGATACCCAAGCTCTCTATTCTGTCCATTAATGTTACAATTCGCTCCCATGCCGAACCTAACCTCACATGGAGGAGCTCCTTTTCATCTATTAGATGGGCTAGCATCTTGGCTGAAGGGTGCTTTATCCTTTGGGGCCTTTCATTCCTACCTTCAGCCTCAGAAGGAGGTATACCATCTGTATCATCTTGGAATTGCATAGACATTATGTATTCTTAATAGCAAGTAAATTTACAACAAAGGCAAATGCAATATACCTGCAAGTAAATTTACAATAAAAGCAAATTCAATATATAATACAATTCACAGCACTTAACCATAGCAATATATATCACTAAGTAACTATACTTTACAAAGATTGTGACCTTTGGCGCCAGACTTTGGTGGGCAAGCTGCAAAATGTCAACTGACAGCAACTTGCCACTTGATACCTCCCTTGCCCGAGTGACGTAAACTGCCAAAATGGCGACTTCGCCAAATTTTCAAGCACCTCGTGCTCTGCGGCTCGAGGCCTGCCGCCGAAGGAGCACCGAGGCTGGCTTTGGAAAGGAGGAGAGAAGAGACGCCTCCTCCCCGCTGTGAAGGGAGGTCACCACCGCAGGTCGATGAGGCAGGTCACCACCGCAGGACGATGAGGCAGGTCACCACCGCGGGACGATGAGGCAGGTCACCACCGCAGGACGATGAGGCAGGTCACCACCGCAGGACGATGAGGCAGGTCACCGCCGCAGGTCAATGAGGCAGGTCACCACCGCAGGACGATGAGGCAGGTCACCACCGCAGGACGATGAGGCAGGTCACCACCGCAGGACGATGAGGCAGGTCACCACCGCCGGACCATGAGGCAGGTCACCACCGCAGGACGATGAGGCAGGTCACCACCGCCGGACCATGAGGCAGGTCGAAGCCGGCCGAGTGCTCCGGCCGAACTCGCAGCAGCGTTGCCAGGCCTGTCCAGGTTCTAGCCTGGTTCTGGTGGGCTTCACGCCTCAGAGCCAGCCAAAGAACTGTCGCTGGTGCTCCGCGGCTCGAGGTCTACCGCCGAGGGAGCCCTGGACGTTGCTGGGAACTGCACAGCCTGTGCAAACCCAGAAAGCCACTGGGCCACGTGCGCACACGCGAGCCAAATAGCAAGGAAATAGAGCCCCACTATTTGACTCCTTCAGGTCTGAGAGCGGGCTCCACTGCCTCAGACGCTGGTAGAGTCTTTAGGTATGCAGACTGAGCTCAGGCGGAAAAGCCGCAGCCTATACTAAAACTTCCTAAACTATAAAAAACTATAAGCCGTGCAAGCTAGCTCAAGCGGAAAAACCGCTGATCTACCTCAAAACTGTGCCGTCCGCCGGACAATAAAAAGCTATAAAACTGAAACGTGCTGTCCTTTATCCGGGCGAACTGCAAATCCCTATAAGCTGTCCTATAGATATTGAACGACTGAGTCTGGATAACTTCAAAAAAGGATGTTTATTCATACAAGGTTGTAAACCTGGCACAGATCTTAAAGTTGCAGAAAATGAAACAAATTTCTATAGGTTTTAGTCACAGAATTATCCCTGGTTCCAGAAGGCAAAGGTGATTATAAAACCACTATACCCTAATCACGCTGCCTATATTAGAAGGAGAAACTCTTTCCTTCCCTATCTTTACAGCAAAGATTAGTTCTAGAAGCGATGGAATAACTCTGCTCCTCTAACTAGATTTCCTATTCCAGATCAATATAATTCAATACTTATCTAATTTGGATAGGCTTAGATTGGCCTGGTTTTGAGGATGATTTGTCCCAGTTAGCTTTGCACAGCTCCAGCACGTTGGAAGACTATAGCCAGAATGAAGCTCCAAAATGGAGACTAGACCCTGGTAAAAAGGGCGGTCCTAAGATGTTGCACTCTTTGACCAATCACTGCAAAGAAAACTGCAGCCAGCTCTTGCAGATTCCAAGCCACTTTTCCTAGGCTTTTGCAGCCAGAGGCTCAAACAAAATGTAAAGGAGGGAAAACAAACAAACGACCAATAGGTAAGGCAAACCATCGTCCTGGGGGACGGAACACTGCTCCCTAAAGCCCCGAACGTCTTCCTGGCGAGGCCTTCCTGGCGAGGTCACCGCTTTGTGGAGCAGAGAAGCAGCACTTCTCTGCTCCCCAAACCGCTGAATGTCTTCCTGGTGAGGCGGCCTTGCCAGGAAAGCGTTCAGTGGCTTCTCTGCTCTGCAAAGCCCTGAACGCATTCCTGGCAAGAAGGAAGGCATTCAAAGCTTTGTGGAGCAGAGAAGCGCTGCTTCTCTGCTCCCCAAAGTGACGACCTCGGCTCCTTCCTTGCGGAGGGAGGCACAGCGGTGGAGGCAGGCTGCAGGAGACAGGAGTTGCCTCGATGGCTCCCCCAACAAGATGGTGCCACAGGCAACTGCCTAGTTGGCCTGGTGGTTGAACCGCCTCTGGGGAGGGAGGAGTTGTGTTGAAGCTACACAAATATCCCAACACCCACACATTTTTGAGCTGTCAAACGGAAACATTTGGGCTCCCTTAGACTTTGGTTTACTCAATATAGGCATTAAAAGCTAAAGATATTTGGAAAGATATCTAACACTCTATCTATATCATATCCTTTTTATAAAGCCCCAAAATGGGAATCTAATCAAAAAAGATAATGAAAAAGGTCAGTAAACCCATCTGAATGAAGAACAAAATATTATGCTCACGCCACCAAGTACATCAAGGGCAAGGTTCAGAGTATTTGCCTTAATCTACTGCTCTGTGACAACAAGTACAGGAAGAATACAGACAAAATATTAGCCAGACCAAACATTTGGAAGAATGAGATGACCACTTCACATTGAAAGGGTGGCAAAACATTAATGATTTAATTTATTACTATTATATTTTTATGGCCAAGGAAGGGGAGAGAAATTTGGGTGTCAACTGTATAAAGCAGTGGTTCTCAACCTGTGGGTCCCCAGGTGTTTTAGCCTACAATGCCCAGAAATCTCAGCCAGTTTACCAGCTGTTAGGTTTTCTGGGAGTTGAAGACAAAAACATCTGGGGACCCACAAGTTGAGAACCACTAGTCTAGAGCATCTTTGCATTCCCCAAAATGTCCAAGGGGTTCAATAGATGCAACATCATATCATGGGAAAATGTCATCAGGATTCATTAGTTTCTGGACTATTTTAAGAGGTGTCCTATCTTTGAAGAATGAGAAGGCCACTGAAGGTTTAAGCCTAATTGAGAAAATGAAATAGAGAGACATATTCTGTGATGACATGCTGGCTAAGGGGATCTTGAATGATGCTCCAATCCTCCCTGCAAAAAAAAATCAAATCCTGTGGTTGGAGTGCTTTACTTTAGCTTGGAAGGTCCAGGTTCTGCTTCAGCTATTAAACACAACAAATCATCTCTAAACTGCCATA
Organism: Anolis carolinensis; assembly: GCF_035594765.1. Classification (NCBI taxonomy): domain Eukaryota; kingdom Metazoa; phylum Chordata; class Lepidosauria; order Squamata; family Anolidae; genus Anolis; species Anolis carolinensis. The sequence continues at coordinate 70,055,318 of NC_085846.1, forward strand.
TAAAATCCAGATTATCTGCTTTGAACTGGATTATATGGAAATGTAGACTCATATAATCCAGTTCAAAGCAGATAATCTGGATTATCTGCTTTGATCATCAGGATTATATGGCAGTGCAGAAGGGGCCTATGTCACCTTGAGGTCACTGAAGGAAAAGAAAGATACAGGTCTATCATCTCTCAACCAGAAATCCGAAATATAAAAATTCTCCAAAATTGTCCACATGGGAAGCTGAGATAGAGACAGTTTTGCTTTTTGATAGTTCAATGTAAAGATTTATTTCATGCACAACAGTTTTTAAATTACCTTCAGGTTATATGTGTAAGATGAATATGAAACATAATTAAATTCTCTGATATCTCATTATGTATATCCCAAGGTCCCAAGTTCAAATCCCGGGAGCGGAATGAGTGCCCGCTGTTAGCCCCAGCTCCTGCCAACCTAGCAGTTCGAAAAAATGCAAATGTGAGTAGATTTCTGCTCCGGCAAGAAGGTAACAGCACACCATGCAGTCATGCCGGCCACATGACCTTGGAGATGTCTATGGACAACGCCGGCTCTTCGGCTCATCTCGTGCACCAACCCCCTGAGTCGGTCACGACTAGATTTAACATCAGGGGAAACCTTTACCTTTACCTATGTATATGCAAATAAAGGTATTAAAAATCCCAAACACTTCTGGTCCCAAATATTTCAGAAAAAGGATACCCAACCACTGATAATAATAATAATAATAATAATAATAATAATAATAATAATAATAATAATAATAATAATAACTTTATTCTTATAATAAATTTATTTTTATAACCTGTCTCCATCTCCCCGAAGGGACTCGGGGCGGCTTACATGGGGACCAAACCCAGTAAACAAAGAATACACGCTACAAAATTAAAACACATCACAAAATCAGCATAATTAAAACAATTGAAGCCAAGGCAATAAAACATCATAAAATACATCAATCAGCATCACAACCAATATTGACGTAAAAGTGAAATATTAACGTAAGTGAGAAATATATTAAATATGAATACTACTATTAATAATAAAGTGGGGGAATTGGAATATGAGTGGTTTAAATGTAGATATATATTCAGTTGTACCATAGTAGATTTATTCAGCATCTTTCCCAGTGCAGACCAGTCAAGCTGTCCTTTGTGTATAATTGAATATTCTACAAATATCATAGTTTTCTCTTTTGATGTCTGGACTTTGTGTGGCTCAACGGGCAGAGCTCTTTTAATGCAATCTCATCATAACTGAGAATTAAGAAGAACAAGAGAGAAAGATCCCTCCCCCTTGATGCATTCTGTAGTTAAAATCAAGGAAAAAACCCTGGGGCAATTTGGACATCTGAAAAAAGAGCTAATTAAAAAAAATATCAAAAGCCAACACGGCTCTCAAAAGTCCCAAAGGGGAAATAAAGACTGATGGTAAGGTATTGGAAGACTCAAGATTTAATGGAACATTTGCTGTGATTAATACAAAACATTGATTTTTGGAGTTTTAAGCAGCTTATAAAAATAGTAGTAGGGAACTTTCATGTATTTGCAAATGTTCTTAGAAAGGTTGTGTCTATTATAATTTCATTCAACATCTGAGCTCACAGAAAAGAATATAAATTGCAAAAAATATATTTTTCCACTTTTGAACTTGATGACTTGTCTATAAATAGCGGGTTATACATATAGATTCCCAATCTCAAGTCTGATGGTGAAGTTTAAACATACAATACAAAGAATTTTAAAATCCTAATTTTAAAAAGTTAGGAATCCAGGCCAAACAATGTATAGGGTGTTTGAAAAAGAACTCCCTAGTTTTAATGTGTTTTAACTTAAAACCAGGGAGTTCTTTTTCAAACACCCTGTATTAAGGAGACACCAGGTATTTTATAAGCAGTTCCAGCAACCTTAGTTTAACCAGATATCAAGACTGACATGAGGGTGAGAGATGTGAAAGTACAACCTTTGTTCTGCCTTCATCCAAATTATATTTGACTAGCCATCAGATCAAAGCAGAATGCTATACAGGCAGTCCCCAAGTTACGAACAAGATATTATCATCTATTAAAGACCTTGTGCTGGTATGGCTGTACTAGAAGCTCCAACTTTATTTTCTTTCTGCTAATGTTTGCAGTCATAGGGCTGGCCACCTGTCCATCATCATTAAGTTTGTTTCCGCCCCTTGTTCAGGGCTCTGGGAGGGAAGGAGCCATTTTAAGTCAGTCTCACTTAAGGAAGCTAAGCTATAGGATGTAGACCAGCTCGTCCTGTAGAAAAGCTTCATATCTCAAGAACATCCGGGGATATAGAACATCCGAGAAAACAGAAACAGAAATTCCAGGGGAAAAGTCCCAAAAGCTTTCGCTGAGAGCTCATAGTCTCTTAGCCTCACAGCTCCTAAGGGAAACAGCCCTAAAGTTTCCAAAGAAACCTTAGAGAGAGAACAGCATCACAGATCCACGGAACCCCCGCTGAAACATCTGCAAGCCTTGGTTGGTAGGTCTATTCGATGCCCAGACGCATTTGGAATCGGTAGTAGGTCCCACATCAGCTAGGCCCATATGATAGACAGCCTGGGAGAGGTTATAAGGGATTTTTCTTTTTACAGAGAAAGTACAGTTATCCAAAGCCAATTGCCTGTCCCCTGGGGACAAGATTGAAAAGCCAACAGTTTATTAAGGAAACCTTGAATTGTTATTTGATTCCTTGAAGATTTATTATTTGTTCAACAATAAAGACTTTGTTATTTCATTAAAGACTCAGAAGACCATCCCTTTCAAGAAAATCCTCAGGAACCTCTCTTTGAGGCGCCCTGGCTTCCCGCTGGGCATAAAGTATACGTCCTATACAAAAGACAATAGTTACAGGCCCAGCGCGTGACAGAACAGACCTCATCCCATGCAATTCTCTCCCACCCCCCAAAAAACCTACTTCTAAGGTCCCTTCCACACAGCTGAATAAAATCCTACATTATCTGCTTTGAACTGGAATATATGTCAGTGTGGACTCAGATAACACAGTTCAAAGCAAATATTGTGGGATTTTCTGCCGTGATATTCTGGGAAGTGTGGAAGGGCTCTAAAATAGTTACGTGTCAAAGCATAACAGAGCCCATCAAATGGGACTTCCACCTGTTGTCTATGATGATTAGTCAGGGAACTGTTTTAGAAGTGTCAAGAAATGGGGGGAGGTTAGGAGACAGGGAGAAATTGTCTTCTGAGTTCATAATTTGTGTAGAAATGGAAGAAAATGGGGGGAAACGTGTGGGATGGGATCTGTCAAATTTGTTCATGTTGAATCTCTTCAGCTATTCAACATGGAGTAATGGGGGGACTCTTACCAAACATTGACATTACTCTCTCAAAATCCTACTTCATGACCTTGATGTTTTTTTTTTAAAATGTAATCATTAGAAATACCAAAATTTCAAAATATCACCACTTTGGTATCACCACCACTCCTGTCATTTTTCCTTCATAGTAACCTTGACTTTCGAAATTATGCTACTCTTAACTTTTTAACTTTATTTCGGATTTCCGCAACTAGGAGTAATGAAATTGAGAGGAAAGGAGAGGAGCCCAGAGAAGAGGTGTCAGGCTTGAGAATGATGACTCCTGTCTCCTTGAGAGTAAGAACATAGGGAGGGGGAACAGAGGAGCCCATGAAGAGAAATGGTGTTTGCCTTAAGAACAATGCTTCCTGTCTCCTCGAGAGTAAGAGCACTGGGAGGGAGAGCAGAGAAGCCCACAAAGAAAAATGGTGTAGAACAATGTCTACTACCTCCTCTAAGGAGATGTTTGAGCTGGGAGGAGGCGATTCTGTGTGATGGGATGAGTAAATTCTCCATTGTCTTTAAAGACGGAACATTTATTTATTTATTAGACTTGTATACCACTACTCCCAGTTTGGCTTGGAGCGGTTTATAGAAATAGATTAAAACAATACACTTAGCTTTAAAATAACAATAAAAACAATAAAAACAACAATAAAAGCAACAATAAAAACAGACATAGCCCCGAGTTTTTCACCCATTGAAAGCTTGTCGGAAGAGCAAGGTTTTGCAGGCTTTCCGAAAGGCAAGTAGGTCTCGGATAGTTCGAGTTTCAACTGGCAAGGCATTCCATAAATGAGGGGCTACAATTGAGAAGGCTCTCTGCCTAGTAGAAGACAAATGATAAGTCCATATGTTAGGGACTTCAAGCAAATTTTGGTCTTCGGACCGAAGTAATCTCTGGGGTTGGTAGGGGGATAAGCGGGCCCTCAGGTACACCGGCCCCAAACCATGTAAGGCCTTAAAAGTTAGAACCAGTATCTTGAAAGTAATCCGGTACTCAATTGGTAGCCAGTGCAGCTGTTGTATAATTGGGGTGATACGCCACCTCACTGGCACCCCGGCGAGAAGACGAGCCGCTGCATTTTGCACCAGCTTCAGTTTCCGGATCACTGACAGAGGAAGGCCAATGTAGAGGGCGTTACAGTAGTCAAGCCTCGAGATGACCGTCGCCTGGATCACCGTAGCCAGGTCATTCCTAGATAGGTAGGGAGCCAGTCGCCTAGCCTGACGTAGATGGAAAAACGCAGATCTGCTCACAGCAGAGACCTGGGCCTCCATTGTGAGCAGAGGGTCCAATAAGACACCGAAACTTTTTACAGAAGATGACGGACGTAGTGTCTCGCCATCCAGGGTAGGCAGCTGGATCTCCCTCCCACCCGGACGGCGCAGCCAAAGGATCTCCATCTTCGCTGGATTCACCCTCAACCTGCTGGCACGCAACCATCCAGTAACAGCCTCAAGGCACTGATGGAAACTATCGGGTACGGAGACTGGCCGGCCCTCCATCCTCAGAATGAGCTGTGTGTCATCAGCATACTGAACACAAAGAAGACGATTCCACACAAAGACCCCCCCCCCCACCCCACTTTCTCCTGTTTTCCCCAGTTCCATCTGATGAAGTCCCAAGTTGTTGTTTATTCATTCAGTTGCTTCCGATTTTTTGTGACCTCATGGACCAGACCATGCCAGAGTGCCCTGTCGGCCATCTACACCCCCAGCTCCTTCAAAGTCAAGCAGTCACCTCAAGGATAACATCCATTCATCTTGCCCGTAGTTGACCCCTCTTCCTTTTTCCTTCCATTTTCCCAAGCATCATTCCCTTCTCTAAGCTTTCCTGTCTTCGCATGATGTGGCCAAAATTCTTCATCTTTGTTTCTAATATCCTTCCTTCCAGTGAGCAGCCGGGCATTATTTCCTGGAGGATGGACTGGTTGGATCTTCTTGCGATCCAAGGCACTCTCAAAATTTTCCTCCAACACCACAGTTCAAAAGCATCTATCTTCCATCGCCCAGTCTTCCTTATGGTCCAGCTCTCGCATCCATAGGTTACTACAAGGAATACCATTGCTTTAAGTCTTAAGAGCTGTTGCCTAATTTACCTTCACTCATCTGTCATGAGCCTTGTCCCTGCCTTGGGCAAAAGTCAAAATGACATCCTTTGCCCATTGAAGCCAACCAGAGTGGTGGTTTAGTCTTAATTCAACACTGATGGTAGAAGAGTTCACTAACACATCACAGGCATCCGACTAGTTTACAGAAGAAAAAACAAATTGCAATAGAAGGTGGTGTTGTGATATTCCAGAGTAATAGCTGGAAGTCTGCTGATACTGTCTCCAAGTGACTGCCGCCTGGGGCGATGGCCTCATTGTGCCTAACAATAATGCTAATAGCCATATTTTAAGTAGGTCATTTCTAGCCATCTACTCGTCTTTCCTCCTCTCAGCAAGGCTAGTCTTTTAAAAATATGGATGCTGCTCCAGCCTCATATTGTTCATCCTCTGTGAATTCAGGCTGAACCTTCAAACCCAAAACAGGGAGTATGACAAGGACTCTCTCGAATGCAGTGTTAGTGATTAATTCATTCTTTGAGGATTCATAAATGAAGACTGAAATAAAACACAGCTTTAATCTAAAAAAATAATAATGCGGCTAATACACTAGTCATAGGCTCTCTCCAATCTATTAGGTTTCACTAGCTTTATCGTCGAATTACTCTGCCCTGAAAAATCCTTGGCTGCTCTAAAATCAAACGGAAGGCAACGGCAGATATATATAAAGCTCCTATTGTTTTATTGTTTCAGATGTCTCTTTCTGTAGTGACGAGTACCAATGGGTAGATATGAAGGTGTGGTGCCGTAGCCTGTTAAAGCTCTTTTCCATGTTCAAAGGTCTCCGTTCTTCATTTTTTTCATTGTTCATTGTCAGAGGATGTTTCGTGTACAAGGCTGCATCTATATTGTAGAATTAATGCAGTTTGGCACCACTTGAACTGCTTTAAATGGTCAGTATAGATGGGGTCATGGAGAGCTTGGAAGTAAGACATCTATATATATAAAAGGGTAATGAAATTTCGGCCTAGGACAAAACAACAAAACTACTCATTCCAGAAACACTAAACTTGGCAGCACAACCCCTCATCCATGCCTCTATGTTCATACAACAACAAAAAAAGAAAAATAAAGTCCTAATTAGAGGGAGAGGAATAATTGTTTTTATCCAATTGCTGCCAGTTAGAAGTCTAAGCTCCGCCCACTTGGTCTCCAAGCAACTCACTCAGCCCAGGGGACAGGCAGAGTTAGGCCTCACTTAGGCCTCTTCCACACTGCCTATAAAATACAGATTATCTGATTTTAACTGGATTATATGGCAGTGTAGACTCAAGGCCCTTCCACACAGCTATATAACCCATTTATAATGGACTTAATGTCAGGGGGAAACCTTTACCCTTTACCTTAACTACCACCAATTCCTCAATATTTTATTTCCCATACCAGCATACTTCACCACAGCAACGCGTGGCCGGGCACAGCTAGTTACTTATAATTCTACAGTATAGATGTGAACTTAATTAAGAATTATTTCCTAGCAAGGCACTTTTCCTTGCCATAAATTGGCCTAATGTGAACTCTTGCTTAACATTTAACCTTACAATACCATAGCTAGATAGGCAACTGAAGTTACTATGTGAGTGACTGTCAGGCTCAGGCTGGGAGAGATGATGCACTTGTCACAGGTAGGGAGGGAAAAAGAATGGTTCATTTGTGTGCAAATTAAACTTGAAAATAATTTGTCAAAGGAAATCATCTCAAAGGTCTCTTCTGTGAATCTGGATGGGAAATATCCACTGTGTACGCAAATGCATCCCGATATATCCACTGAATATTTATTGGCTGTTCAGCATCCACATTTGAAATGCAAAGATCTGAGCATTTGACAGATTCAAATAGTGGACAAGAAGCAGGAGTTGCTTTTTAAAAGAAAATGACATGTAGCTGTCTAATATTCAACACTTGCTGTCATAAAATATCAGTTAATTTCAGACTATACCAGTTTCTACATAATGCGAAATCATGGTTTAATATTATGGAAATGAGCTTTGGGTTCATGTTCTCCTCCCTGTCCTCTTCTCTTATACAGACATGAGAGAGATTTTTTAAAAACCCTTCCACTTCTTTTTAAAGATTAAACACAGTTTACATCTCAAACTATGGTTACTCTTAACTATGATTTATTAAAGTAAGTCAGTGTCTTAAATAGTTGTTTCAAGTTGATTTATTTCAAATAATCAATAGTTTATCAGAACTGGATGACTGAAAGTTTCTGGGCACAAACATTTCTGAATTCCATAGTAAAAGACATGCTCTTGCACTGAAAGAGAGGAGGAATAAACAATCAAATGGAAAACAGGATTATTCTCACCTGAGTTTGCCCAATGGCTCACATGTAGCAACAAATATTTAGAAAGCAGTGAATGTTTAATAGGATCTGACCTATTGTATCTAATGTGTGAGTCCCTTCAGGGAGAGAGAGCAGGTTATAAATTATTATTATTATCATTTGAAACACAATAATATGAGTCCACAGCAGACACTCTGCTGGCTGTTGCATTGGATCACACGTCAGACACTTCCCAAGTGTCTAGGACTGTGTGATGTATCGGCGAATAATGCGGGCAGATCCAAGTAAGGTGGCTTTCTGCAGCTGGCAGATGGTAATTTTGTCAGCGCCGATTGTGTTTAAGTGCAGGCCAAGGTCTTTAGGCACTGCACCCAGTGTGCCGATCACCACTGGGACCGCCTTGACTGGCTTGTGCCAGAGTCTTTGCAGTTCGATCTTTAAATCCTCATAGCATGTCAGCTTTTCCAGTTGTTTCTCCTCAATCCTGCTGTCCCCTGGGATTGTAATATCATCAACAATCCATACTTTGTCTTTTAACACGATTGTGAGGTCAGGAGTATTATGCTCCAACACGCTGTCTGTCTGAATTCGGAAGTCCCAGAGTAGCTTGACATGCTCATTCTCTGTAACTTTTTCTGGCTTGTAGTTCCACCGGTTCTTTGTCGCAGGCAGATGGTATTTGTGGCACAAGTTCAAATGAATCATTTGAGCAATGGTGTTATGCCTCTGCTTGTTGTTGTTATTATTATTATTATTGTGTTGTCGAAGGCTTTCATGGCCGGGATCACAGGGTTGTTGTATGTCTTTCGGGTTGTGTGGCCATGTTCTGGAACATGGCCACACAACCCGAAAGACATACAACAACCCTATTATTATTATTATTATTATTATTATTATTATTATTATTATTATTATTATGACACAGCAAACCAGATAGATATGCTGGATTTCATATCACAAAATCACAAGTCAAACACTTTCCAAGTGTCTAAGACTGTGTGATGTATTTTCGGATGATGGGTGCAGATCCCAGCAGGGTGGCCTTTTGCAGTTGGCAGATCGTAATTTTGTCAATGTCTATTGATTCCAAATGCCGGATAAAATCTTTTGGCACGGCACCCATTGTGCAGATCACCACCGGGACCACCTGCACTGGTTTCTGCCAGAGTCTTTGAAGTTCAATCTTGAGGTCCTGATAGCGGCTGAGTTTTTCCTGTTGTTTTTCGTCAATGCGACTGTCACCTGGGATGGCGACATCAATGATCCAAACCTTTTTCTTTTCCACAACTGTGATGTCTGGTGTGTTGTGTTCCAGAACTTTGTTAGTCTGGATTCGGAAGTCCCACAGTATCTTTGCATGTTCTATTATTATTATTATTATTATTATTATTATTATTATTATTATTATTAAGTTCTGATGTGTTCCTACATGTTAACATCTACCTATTAAGTTATTAGGGCAGTGCAAAATTGTTAGTCCTCCTAAGCCGGATCAAATTAGTTAAATTCATACTTATGATATGATATCTGTCACTTTTGTGTGGCCCGCACCAAAAACTTAAGAATCAAAACTTATCCAATGCTTTTTCGTTTGAATTTTGTAAACTTTGGAAGCCTTCCAAAGTCAGTTTCCTTTTCAGCGCAAGCAAGCAAAGCAAACCCCAAAAGGCTGCCATTCCTCTTTAAATTAATGACCTCTCACCGTTAGAAGAGGGAAGCAGTAGGGAAAAAACAGAGTTTGTGGGAAAGAGATTGAGAAAACAGAATTCTGGGAAATGTAGTTTGGGAAGGCAAGGGGCCTTATGCCAATGAATTCAAAAGGCCCTGCCCTATAATACATTTCCCAGAATTCTTCTTAGCATCAGAAAGTCCCAATCAGGATAGGGGAGAGATTTGTCCCTCTGTAGTAGCAGTCAGCCAGAATTCCAATAAATTGTTGAATCTACAAAGGGAAACACTGACTGATAGTCCTAGTAAGTACATCTCTGTGCCTTGTCTGTATTGGACTGGAAAGAAATCCATAAATGGAAGTTCTTTTGGATAATATGGGAGAGATCAATGAGATAGCTGTTGTGGCTTTAAAAAAACATTTTGTCAAAACTTTAAAAAGTCCCTAAAATCAGTAGATGTATGAATTTTTCTGAAAGTTGGGGGATTGATCTTCTGTTATCTTGTGTCGTTGTATAGAAAATTCAAGGAGATATCTTTTGTAGTTTATTTTTTTAAAATTATCCAAAAATTAGTGGATAGGTGAAATGTTTTGAAAATCGAAACAATGTAAATGTGTTCTATCATTGTAGCAAGTTTTACCCAATAGCTGTAAAATTAAGGAGTAATGAGCCCCTGAAGTGTCCCCACTTGAGCAAATGCTATAACAAAAAAGGAAGGAATTTTTCACTAACAACATTTAGAAATACTTTAGAAACAAAACATTGGCACTCCCTAATTTTGTAATGAATTTTGAAACTTTTTTTCATTGATAGCAGAACCCTATGAGTCAGTGGTTCTCAACCTGTGGGTCCCCAGGTGTTTTCGCCTGCAACTCCCAGAAATCCCAGCCAGTTTACCAGCTGTTAAGATTTCTGGGAGTTGAAACCAAAACATCTGGGGACCCACAGGTTGAGAACCATTGCTATAAGTTATCTTGAAGACAGGTGATTTCACAAACCTGAGTTTTCTTGTGGAGAGAAAAGCGGGATAATAACAATAGCAATAATAATCTCAATGAATAGAGATAGCACTAACTCTATAACAAGATGTAGCCAAGTTGTCATTTGGTGGCCATCTTTTCTGAGGGTGAACTTCTCCATAAATAGTGAGCTACGACACAAAACTGGGAGGGATAGCTAACACTCCAGAAGACAGGAGCAGAATTCAAAACGATCTTGACAGACTAGAGAGATGGGCCAAAACTAACAAAATGAAGTTCAACAGGGACAAATGCAAGATACTTCACTTCGGCAGAAAAAATGGAAATCAAAGATACAGAATGGGGGACGCCTGGCTTGACAGCAGTGTGTGCGAAAAAGACCTTGGAGTCCTCGTGGACAAGTTAAACATGAGCCAACAATGTGATGCGGCTGCTAAAAAAGCCAATGGGATTCTGGCCTGCATCAATAGGGGAATAGCGTCTAGATCCAGGGAAGTTATGCTCCCCCTCTATTCTGCCTTGGTCAGACCACACCTGGAATACTGTGTCCAATTTTGGGCACCACAGTTGAAGGGAGATGTTGACAAGCTGGAAAGCGTCCAGAGGAGGGCGACTAAAATGATTAAGGGTCTGGAGAACAAGCCCTATGAGGAGCGGCTTAAAGAGCTGGGCATGTTTAGCCTGCAGAAGAGAAGGCTGAGAGGAGACATGATAGCCATGTACAAATACGTGAAGGGAAGTCATAGGGAAGAGGGAGCAAGCTTGTTTTCTGCTGCCCTGCAGACTAGGACACGGAACAATGGCTTCAAACTACAGGGAAGGAGATTCCACCTGAACATCAGGAAGAACTTCCTCACTGTGAGAGCTGTTCGACAGTGGCCGTGGTGGAGGCTCCTTCCTTGGAGGCTTTTAAGCAGAGGCTGGATGGCCATCTGTCGGGGGTGCTTTGAATGCGATTTCCTGCTTCTTAGCAGGGGGTTGGACTAGATGGCCCATGTGGTCTCTTCCAACTCTACTATTCTATGATTCTATGATTCTAGCTTGGTCCTTGGAAGATACTTCCAGGGCTTTACTAAACAACTAATCAGCCTAATAGAACCTACCAAAGTTTATAATACTTGTGTAGCCTTTGAGAAGCCATGGTCACCTCCATACCACAGTGATACACCGGAGTAGGACAGTATCTGATAATACTTCCAATAAGGCTTAGTACATTTTAGGCAAACTTCAGCAATGGCTATGCCAAAACAACACACACTTTGATGAACAGCTTTGACAGAACCTCTTTGCCAAAGAGGGACCATTTTGGCATAATCAACAAACTAAGGTAGGAACAATTACTGGAAAGAGTTCTGTGCTTGAACTCTTGCCTTGGAACTGCAGAGCTGCAAAGCATTCTCTGATCTCACAAGAGATGGGCTAAGAGATGCTGTATAGTATTTATTTATTTATTTATTTCTCACATTTATATCCCGCCCTTCTCACCCGAAGGGACTCAGGGCGGCTTACAGTAATGGCAGCAATTCGATGCCCATACAAAATCAATATCAAACAATGCGTAAACAGTTAAAAACTATTAAAATACAATATAAATTACAATATATAAATTATAGTATGGCTTTATGTATGAGTATAACTTATAATATGTCGTTTTGAGAGTCATTTCATCACAAGATAGGATGTAAAACTTCTAAATGACAAAATAAATTATTTAATCACAAAGCCAGGAAGTTGCAAATGCAAATGTCTAATTTTAATTCTCAAATTTTAGCTGTAATTTAAAGACTGGTTATAGTAACAAAAAGGAGCCCCGGTGGCAAAGTGTGTTAAAGCACTGAGCTGCTGAACTTGCAGACCTAATGGTCTCAGGTTCAAATCCCAGGAGCAGAGTGAGTGCCCGCTGTTACCTCCAGCTTCTGCCAACCTAGCAGTTCGAAAACATGCCAATGTGAGTAGATCAATAGGTACCGGGCCTGGCTGTGGCACAGGCTGGTGAGCAGCCTGCTGTAATAAATCACTCTGACCATGAGGTCATGAATTCGAGGCCAGTCCATGGCGGGGTGAGCACCCGTCAATTACATTTTTTTAAAAATAGCCCCTGCTCCTTGCTGACCAAGCAACCCGAAAGATAGCTGCATCTATCAAATAGGAAATAAGGTACCACTTATAAAAGTGGGGAGACAAGTTTAATTAATTTACGACGTTGGAATGAGGAAATGCCGTCAGAGTGGATGATGAAGCAGCTGCTCCCCCTGTGGCCAGAATCGAACATCCCCTCAGGAGAAGGTTAAATTGCCTCTGCCGCTTGCCTCGGTTCTATGTGTTTATGGGCATTGAATGTTTGCCCTATATGTATATAATGTGATCCGCCCTGAGTCCCCTTCGGGGTGAGAAGGGCGGAATAGAAATACTGTAAATAAATAAATACCGCTCCAGCGGGAAGGTAACAGCGCTCCATGCAGTCATGTCAGTCACATGACCTTGGAGGTGTCTACGGACAACACCGGCTCTTCGGCTTAGAAATGGAGATGAGCACCAACCCCCAGAGTCAGACATGACTGGACTTAACGTCAGGTGAAACCTTTACCTTTACCTTTATAGTAACAAAATACTGCACAAATATTGAATTTGAAAATGTGTATGTTTTAGACACTTTTTATTGCAGCTCTAATGCAGATTCCAAATCACCAGACAAAGGAGCAGTTGTTACTTTGGGGTGGTGGTAGGGGCATGCTTTCTGCCAGGGCTGACTTTCCAAAGGTTTCTAGCTTGAACAACCTTGGGTGTATAGATATTTGAATAAGTATGCAGAGCCTGATGGTAGCTTCCAAGCGCATAATTTGCTTGAATGGTTTTACAGCCCATTATTGCTTCCCTGTAGGGATGACTCTGCAATGTACTGTTTGCACAGTATATTGTTGTCTCTGAATTCAGTGGAATCTAACAGCAGAAGAATTATCGCTGATGTGGCTAGTGACCTGTGAAACTGAATGTCGTCAGTTTAAGGGGAGTCAAGACCTCAGAAGGAGAGTGAATTTTCCAGAGATGAAGGGGGGAAATTGTGAGTGAAATAACCCTGATTTTTGTATGTGTGGATAGGGAAGCAGTGCTCTGTCCTCTAGATTTAGTCTCCATAAATCTAAGTTCTCCCAGTTGCAGTAAATCTGACTCTATTCATTTCTAGCAAGTGATCGTTGCATCCAAATGCTGGCAAGATTCTCTGTGAATATGTGTCTTGTTCTGCCAAACTGATTTACGGAAAGCTTTAATAGCTCGCCTCTACAGATTGTTTTTCCCAGAATGCTCAGCTGATGGAAGAAGATAAGAGGCTAGCAGAGAGATAAAGAAAGTGATTAAAATGTTGAAAATAGAGTTTGAATTGTTACTTTGTGCATTTGGTCAGATTCAGATTTTGAATATTCATTCTACTTTTTGTTTCCCTTTTTAAAATGCACTGTACCTTTTCACGTCACAGATGAAGAGAATCAATGTGAACTCTTGTAAATGGCCTCACTGAAGATAATAAGTGCAACCTATAGTCTAAGTGTGTTAAAGGACTGAGCTGCTGAACTTGTGGACCAAAAGGTACCAGGTTCAAATCCCGGGAGCGGAATGAGCGCCCGATGTCAGCCCCAACTCCTGCCAACCTAGCAGTTCGAAAATATGCAAATGTGAGTAGATCACTAGGTACCGCTCTGGCAGGAAGGTAACGGCCCTCCATGCAGTCATGCCGGCCACATGACTTTGGAGGTGTCTACAGACAACGCGGGCTCTTCGGCTTAGAAATGGAGATGAACATTAACCCCCAGAGTCAGACATGACTGGACTTAACGTCAGGGAAAACCAATAATAATAATAATAATAATAATAATAATAATAATAATAATAATAATAATAATAATTTTTTCTTATACCCCGCCTCCATCTCCCCGAAGGGACTCGGAGCGGCTTACATGGGGCGAAAGCCCAAGCAAATACACTAAGGAACATAAAACACATCAAACAGCAAAAACCACACGCAATTGAGACTAAACATTAACATAATAATAGTAAAAACATTGGTAAAAACATATTAAAACACAGCGATAAAAGCATAAAAACGAACTGGGTGAAAGTGTGCTAAGTGTGTTTTGTAAACATGAGGTAGTTAATAAAGTGCAATATGCCACCTTGGAAGCTGGTGAAGTCTCATTTCTTCTCAGACAGCTGGATGGACATCTGTCAGGAGGGATCAGAGTGTGTCCTCCTGCCTGGCAGAAAGGGATTGGTCTGGATGGTCCTTAGGATCTCTTACAACTCTAGGATTCTATGATATGTATTTCTAATAGAAGCTGGATGGGCATCTGTCGGGAGGGATCGGATCATGTCCTCCTGGCTGGCAGAAAGGGGTTGGTCTAGATGGTCCTTGGGGTCTCAGCTGGGAACATGAGAGAAGCCTCCGCAGGATGTTAACACATCCAGGCGTCCCCTTGCCAACGTCTCTAGACTGACAATGTTCTCACAACAGAAGCAACTTGCAGTATGTTCTCAAGTCGCTTCTGACACAATTTTTTAAAAAGGTTATCATCCAACTTTAGGATTTTAGGATATGTATTTTTAACGGAGGCTAGATGGCCATCTGTCAGGAGGGATCGAATGGTGTCATGTGCCTCACTTTACCTTTTATAGTCTTTATAGTCTTTAAAGTTTTATAGTCTGTTTTATCTGAAGATCAGTTGTTGAGGATCAACAGCAGGAAAGGACTATTGCCTTCATGACCTGCATGTGAGTAATGTGGAGGCAGTTGGTTGGCCGCTGTGGGAAACAGGAGGCTGAACTAGATCTAAATGGGCATTTCATCTGATACAGCAAAACTCTATTCATTTCTTCTGCTCAGGTGGCATAAGGCATTAAACTTGTAAACGCAGGGACGTAATGTTCCCTCACCATAAACTAGTGGTTCCCAAAAATGTTTTGACCAGGGACTACTCTCCAACATTATTACCAAAGGGTTATGAATCAGTTTTTGTACAACTTTAGATTCAGTTTGGTTATCTGGGGTTATGATTCAAAAAAATGCATTGGATAAATCACATCAGCTCTAGTTCCAGATACAGTAGTCGCCATCTGCTCACCCACAGAAAACTATATGTAATAACCTAGAACTGATGTAGTCTATCCAATGCAATTTTCTGAATCAGCACCCCAAATAACCCCAGGAACAGGCCTAAAAACGAAAACACCAAGATGCCCTTGCCACTAGGCACCACATAGCATGGCTCCACTCGGAGAGAAGGAGGAGGAGGAGAAGCAGCAGTCAGGAGACTTGTTTTTGCACCTTTCATGGGTAGCCAGACTCTCCCCTCCCAACATCTCCATTTCCTCGGCACTATAAGAGGGGTTTGCGAGACCAGTCGCTCTCGTTGCAACGGTGTAGTAATGGTGAGGCCGCAGACCATATTTCGGTTCTTGGGGACCACTGGTGCTCCACAGACCGCAGGTTGGGAACCACTGCCGTAAACAGAAGAAATTTTTGTGGTAAAATTAGGTGCCTCAGCTTATATTCAGGTCGGCTTATACTCGAGAATATATATATATATATATAAGAAATTCCAGCACAACTCTATGCTCAACCTCTGAGCATAGCTTCTGTGTTCTGAGACTGACCATAAGGACCTAGAAATTCCAAGAGAGGTATTCTTTCTAAAAAAAAAAAAATCACTACATCTAGCATGACTGGAGAAAACTGATCACATATTGGAGAATATAGAGATTCCTAAAGATATCATTTTCAATCAAATCCATGAATAATCAGATCCACAAAAGTTAAAACTGCAAATATGAAGGTACAACTGTATTTCAATTTTAGTGTATGTTTAATGTAGTCTGAAATAACATTCAGGGTTTCTTGCTTTCTAGTTTAAGTCCTTTTTGCTTCTTGCTCCATCTCCTCCAATGTATTTCCACACATTTTGACAGTGGACTAAAACTTATATGTGTCCCTTCCTATTTCAATAATAGCATAAGCCTTTGATAACCTATTCAGTTTCATTAGGTCTACGCTAAATATGATTATGTTAATTGAAAATGAAACAGTCTATTCAACTACTGTATATATTCGAGTATAAGCCTAGTTTTTCAGCCCTTTTTTAAGACTGAAAAAGCCCCCCTCGGCTTATACTCAGGTGAGGGTCCTGGTTGGCTTATATTTGGGTCAGCTTATATTCGAGAATATATGGTACATTTATTATTTTTCTCTATTATTGTTGTTACTATTACATTTATTTTACTCTATTTATTATTATTATTATTAATACATTTATTATTTCACTCTGATCATATCATTATGGCATTTATTATTTTACTCTATTTATTATTACATGTACAATAGAGTCTCACTTATCCAACATTCTGGATTATCCAACGCATTTTTGTAGTCAATGTTTTCAATACATCGTGATATTTTGGTGCTAAATTTGTAAATACAGTAATTACTACATAGCATTACTGCGTATTGAACTACTTTTTCTGTCAAATTTGTTGTATAACATGAGGTTTTTGTGCTTAATTTGTAAAATCATAACCTAATTTGATGTTTAATAGGCTTTTCCTTAATCTCTCCTTATTATCCAACATATTCGCTTATCCAACCTTCTCCCGGCCCGTTTATGTTGGATAAGTGAGACTCTACTGTATTATTTTCCTGTAATAATAATAATAATAATAATAATTATTATTATTATTATTATTATTGTTATTACTATTATTATTATTATTACATGTATTATTTTTATAATTATTAAAAGGATACATAAGTACATTTACATTGAAGAAGATGAGAATGATTTGATCAGAGTTGGACAGTCTTATCTTAAATTTGAGCTTTATGTAAATATTCAAAAACATTTAACCTACTGATGCCTCAATTAATATAATTTTATTGATATCTATTTTTATTTCTGAAATTTACCACCCTCGGCTTATATTGGAGTCAATGTTTTCCCAGTTTTCCTATGGTAAAATTAGGTGCCTTGGCTTATATTCGGGTTGGCTTATACTTGAGTATATACGGTACATTGTGTTGCAAGCTCAAATGCAATGCTTACAAGCCTTTGAAGATGTCAGTCACAAATGCAGGCGAAACATCAGGAGAAAATGCTGCTAGAACAGAGCCATATGGCCTGGAAACCACACAACACTCCAATGCTTACATTACCTGAATACCAGAGATAATTTCTTTTAACTGTATCTCAGCCAACCTGAAGCCAAATGACATGTTCGAGCCTGCTTGGATATCAGAGGCTTGTTTTTGTTGGGGGAAAAAAAATCTGTTGTCATAGAAACAGTGATGAGATGATCCAAGAATGTGCCATGTGCGATTCACAAAGAAGACACGGACATGAACGTATTTGCGGCATAATTCCCTTCATCTGCGTCTCACTTCACAATTGCCCAAGGGATGTCTCCAGTGCTTTTTGGCACCTTAAAAGCTGGACTCTGGCCAACAGAGAGGGCTCCAGGTCTTAAGACAACAAACAGCATTAGAAGATGCTCAGCAGTGTCACAAGATGGGCCCAGGCGCCCGCCATGCAAACTAGACTGATGCCAAGTGATCAACACTTAATAGGGACGTATTGCCAGAAAAACTGTATATGGTGAGTTTCATTTCAAAATGAGCACACATGCAAATGCAGCAAACCATTGTGAGTCTAGTAGGTCAGACAGTCCGCAGGAGTCAGTCTTTCTAGCGTAAGAGCCATGAGCCAGTATTCTTTGTCACTAGGGATGACTCATGTATTTTGATTTATGAGCAGAATTATAAATGCTGACAAAAGCAATAATTAGTATTTAATGCTGAGACTGAACCCATCAGAATTGGGACATAATTTTTATCCAGAAGGTAAAACAGGTGAGTAATGGCTTGTGTTGTGACTCAGCCACAGCATAGCCAGAATGAGGATGAAGAAGGGGATTCTGGGTTTCAGATACAGGAGCTAGATGATGGGATGCAGGATGAATTTCAGGAGGATGACATGGGAATAATACAGGCTGATTCAGAGGCTCGAGAAATGCAGCTTGAGCAGAATGAACTGTTGACCCCACAGGCCGTAGATACATAGCCCCAGTGTCTTCTGCCCCGGTTCAGGTGCAAAATAATGAGGACCTTGAATTATCTAGGGCGGACCGGTTGTTATGGAAGGGAGTTCACCCTCGTAGGAGTGTGTATTTTCGGATGATGCGCACAGATCCCAGTGAGGTGGCCTTTTACAGTTGACAGATCATAATTTTGTCAATGTTTATTGTTTCCAAATGCCGGCTGAGATCCTTTGGCACGGCACCCAGTCTGCCAATTAGCACCATGACCATCTGTACTGGTTTATGCCAGAGCCTTTGCAGTTCGATCTTGAGGTCCTGATAGCGGCTGAGTTTTTCCTGTTGGTTTTCATCAATCCAACTGTCACCTGGGATGGCAACATCAATAATCCAAACCTTTTTCTTTTCCACAACTGTGAGGTCTGGTGTGTTGTGTTCCAGAACATTGTCAGTCTGGATTCGGAAGTCCCACAGTATCTTTGCATGCTCATTTTCCAATACTTTTGCAGGTTTGTGATCCCACCACCACCATCATCATCATCATTATTATTATTAAAAACCTAATCCCTTCACAGTGTCCTGCAAGATATATAATGGGCTTGGGAAGAGCCACGGGGCTTTTTCCTGATTTTACATACTTACAGTTTGCTTGATGACATCAGCAGGGGACACCCCCAAATTCTCAGATGCTCTTGACCTGACAACCCTACTTGTGATGTCACCAAATAGGTTATATCGGGCATGGGCAAACTTTGGCCCTCCAGGTGTTTTGGACTTCAACTCCCACAATTTGTCCAAAACACCTGGAGGGCTGAAGTTTGCCCATGCCTGGGTTATATTGACACTTATTACAGTCACCTTCCAAATTTGAGTGATCATGTATCTTAACTTGATCATCCTCTATTTTAAGGTCTCTTGTCTTTGAAGGGTTGGCAAGTCCATGTGCAATGAAAAGATAAAGAACCACTAAAATTAGGACTGGGGCTTTGAGGCTGCTATCACTTGGAAATTGGCTTGTTATTTTTCTTTTGATGCCCAGGCATCACAGTCTTTTCCATTATAGTATACACATTTGTACTACTATTGTTAACTACTGCTATTTTGATCTAAAATTTCACAGAAACATATACTACTACATAACATTTTACGAATGGTTCTATTTCAGTTATAGTGATTCTTTCTACATTTGAAATTGGGTATATCTGCATGTGCCTATGAAAATTTTATGCAGATCTTCTCCGTCTATGGGAAGGGAATGGTGTGCATATGATTAGCCTATTCCATATGATAATTCATCCAGACTGGATGAGCTTGCTGAGACGATACAGTATGGATGGTTCAGTGACAGTAATTACATTCATGCAAATTTCCATGGCTCCTCACTGCGAACAATGAAAGGATCCCCTCAGGCCTTCACAAGATGTATGCAAATATAGCTCTTCAGTTTTCTTGAAGGTAATGTAGGGAAATATATCGTCAGAGGGGGGAAAATAACCTTTCGGCATTTATTTCACGATAGAATCCTCCAGAGAATTATTTCCAGTTAGAAGCCTGGTATTCTGCATATCCGTCCTTGACATATTGTCAACACACAGGCTTCTTAATAAAAAGCATAGCTTTTGCATACATGTTAACAATTAGATTTTCAAAAAAATGGCAAAGATCCCAGATGAATCAGGAATGTAGCAGATCTCGTGGGTTCTATAAATGGTTCTGCAAAAATCTGCAAATTGATTTACTTTAAAATATATTAGAGATAGAGTGACAGATTAGAACAAAGCAGTTCGTTTATCTTTTATGGGTAACTGGGTAACATCTGGACATGTGGGCGCACTCCTGTGTCATAAGAACATGGTTTTAAAGTGATATTGAAACTATTGACCAGCTTTGCTAATTTAACTAACCAGAAGATTTAGTGTTCCTTTTCCACTGAATGACTGAAAATCCATAAAAACAATTCATGCTGTAACTTGAGCTGCATCCCTGACAGAGAAGTCAGAGAACTGCTGCAAATAGCAATGAAACTTGATTCCGGATTATATCTGCATCTCCTTCAACTAATGAAAGTTATAAATCCTACCTTTCATATTGTTCTCAATAACTGTGAATGGATCTATCATTGCAGTTTTGCCTTTAAGCATCAGGTGGTTAGAGTCCAGAAACTGACAAGAGAATAATATTTCTTGATAGCTTCCATGGGCAATTTGTTGGCAGGTCAGAAAAGGAGCCCCCGTGGCAAAGTGTGTTAAAACGCTGAGCTGCTGAACTTGCAGACCGAAAGGTCCCAGGTTCAAATCTCGGGAGCAGAGTGAGCGCCCGTTGTTAGCTCCAGCTTCTGCCAACCTAGCAGTTCGAAAACATGCCAATGTGAGTAGATCAATAGGTACCGCTCCGGCAGGAAGGTAACGGCGCTCCATGCAGTCATGCCAGCCACATGACCTTGGAGGTGTCTACGGACAACGCCGGCTCTTCGGCTTAGAAATGGAGATGAGCACCAACCCCCAGAGTCAAACATGCCTGGACTTAACGTCAGGGAAAACCTTTACCTTTACCTTACAGAAATGTGGTCTGAAAGCACACATTTCTGCGTCTTTGCATCTGCGTCTGTCTGTCTGTTTTCTCTGTCTCGGTTTGATGTGTTGATGGGCATTGAATGTTTGCCCTATATGTACATAATGTGATCCGCCCTGAGTCCCCTTCGGGGTGAGAAGGGCAGAATATAAATACTTATTTAATTTAAAGCAGTGCTTGGCAGAGTGTGTGAAATAAAACAGAGAATGGATTTTTAAAATTTAGAGATAGGGAGACATTAGGACTCCAAGGAAGCTGAAGGAACATCTAAGGAACAGAAATTTGTGGGCAAAGGCAAAGGCTGGTTGCATTGTATTAGTGATGGTTGGCTCCCAGCTTATGCTCCATCTTATATCTATACAAATAAAGATAAAATATGTATGTGTGTGGCTGGCGTGTCCACTTACACAGACAAGCTCCCACTTCCACAAATAGCTATAGCTCCCACTACTCAGGAGACACCAATGGCCCTTTCCAATATCCTCTACAAACACCACCAAAGTAAAGGCTTTCATAACGGAACATTTTCATCCTAGATTTTCTGTTTTTTTCTCCCCACCACAGACATCCCAGTGTTTCTTACTCTCTCCATTGGTGTGGAATTGCATGACCCCGCCCACTCCCTCTCCCATAACCCTTTCCTATTCTTTTCTGCGGCACAAAGCAAACAGAGGAATTGATCAGCAACTGTACATACTAGAGAGGTTTGGGGAAAATTCACCATGATTTATAGGAGTTGCACAAACTGGGATGTATAGTTCACCTGCAATAAGAGCATTCTGAACGTCACCAACAATGGACTTGGAACTAACTCGGCACACAGAACCCCCCATGACCAACAAAAAATACTGGAGGTCTTTGGAAGGATTTATATAAGTTGGAGTCCACCTATATCCAGAGAGCACTATGAACCCAAACAATGATGGATCTGGAGTAAACTTGGCATGCATACTCAATATGCCCAAATTTGAATCCTGGTGGGTTTTGAGGAGAATTGGTCTAGTCATTTTGGAGTTGTAAGTACTGGGATTAATAGTTCACCTGCAATCAATGAGCACTCTGAAATCCACCAAAGATGGAATTGAACCAAACTTGGCTGCACAGAGCCCCCATGACCAGGAAAAAATACTGGGGAAAATTCACTTTGATTGGGGGGAGTTGTAGTTCACCTACATCCAGAGAACACTGTGAACCCAAACACCGATGGATCAGGACCAAATCTGGCACACATACCTGATATGCTGAAATTTGATTACTGGAGGGGTTTGGACGGAACCTACCTTCCTTTCTGGGAGTTGTAGTTCACCCACAATCAGAGAAATTGTGACCTCCACCGATGATGGACCTGGTCCAAACTTGGTACACAGAACCCCCATGACTAACTTAACCTACTGGAGGGGTTTCCATGCAAACCGCCTTCTCCCTGTCTCAAAAGACACCCTCCCAGAATCCCAGAACGGCTTCTGTCCCTCCAGAGGAACAGTGGACATGATCTTCACTGCACGACAGCTCCAAGAAAAATGCAGGGAACAAAACCAACCTCTGTACATGGCATTCATTGACCTTGCAAAGGCATTCGACACAGTGAATCGCAGCGCTCTCTGGACCACCCTCCAAAAAATCGGGTGCCCTGACAAATTTGTGAACATCCTGCGGCTCCTCCATGATGACATGATGGCAACAGTCTTGGACAGCAATGGCTCCCAAAGTGACCCATTTAAGGTGGAATCAGGTGTCAAACAGGGATGTGTTATTGCCCCCACCTTATTTTCCATCTTCATTGCTATGATACTTCACCTTGTTGATGGGAAGCTTCCCACCAGTGTGGAAATCATCTATCGGACAGATGGCAAGCTATTTAACCTCAGCAGACTGAAAGCCAAAACTAAGGTCACCACAACATCTGTTATAGAACTCCAATATGCCGATGACAACGTAGTCTGTGCACACTCAGAAGAAGACCTACAAGCCACTCTAAACACCTTTGCAGAAGCATACGAGAATCTCGGCCTCTCATTGAACATCAAGAAAACCAAAGTGCTCTTCCAACAGGCTCCAGCCAATCCCTCTGCAATGCCAGGAATACAACTTAATGGTGTCACATTAGAAAACGTTGACCATTTCCGCTACCTTGGCAGCCACCTCTCCACAAAAGTCAACATTGACACTGAAATACAACACCGCCTGAGCTCTGCGAGTGCAGCATTTTTCCAGAATGAAGCAGAGAGTGTTTGATGATCTGAACATCCGTAGAGATACCAAGGTGCTTGTTTACAAAGCCATTGTCCTCCCAACCCTGCTCTACGCCTGCGAAACGTGGATGGTCTACAGACATCACACTCAACTCCTGGAGCGTTTCCATCAGCGTTGCCTCAGAAAAATCC